>NC_134497.1:21668671-21968671 GCF_040206685.1 Ascaphus truei
CCCCCCTCCCCTGCCCTTTGCCCCCTCACCCCCCTCCCTGCCCTTTGCCCCCTCGCCCCCCTCCCTGCCCTTTGCCCCCCTCGCCCCCTGCCCTTCGCCCCCCTCGCCCCCTGCCCTTCGCCCCCCTCCCTGCCCTTCTCCCCCCCTCCCTGCCCTTCGCCCCCCTCCCTGCCCTTCGCCCCCTCCCTGCCCTTCGCCCCCCTCCCTGCCCTTCGCCCCCCCTCCCTGCCCTTCGCCCCCCCTGCCCTTCTCCCTCCCTGCCCCCTCCCTGCCCTTCGCCCCCCCTCCCTGCCCTTCGCCCTCCCTGCCCCCTCCCTGCCCTTCGCGCCCCCTCCCTGCCCTTCGCCCCCCTGCCCTTCGCCCTCCCTGCCCCCTCCCTGCCCTTCGCCCCCACCCTCCCTGCCCTTTGCCCCCTCGCCCCCCTCCCTGCCCTTTGCCCCCTCGCCCCCCTCCCTGCCCTTTGCCCCCTCGCCCCCCTCCCTGCCCTTTGCCCCCTCGCCCCCCTCCCTGCCCTTTGCCCCCTCGCCCCCCTCCCTGCCCTTTGCCCCCTCGCCCCCTGCCCTTCGCCCCCCTCGCCCCCCTGCCCTTCGCCCCCCTCCCTGCCCTTCTCCCCCCTCCCTGCCCTTCGCCCCCTCCCTGCCCTTCGCCCCCTCCCTGCCCTTCGCCCCCCTCCCTGCCCTTCGCCCCCCCTCCCTGCCCTTCGCCCCCCCTGCCCTTCACCCTCCCTGCCCCCTCCCTGCCCTTCGCCCCCCCCTCCCTGCCCTTCGCCCTCCCTGCCCCCTCCCTGCCCTTCGCGCCCCCCTCCCTGCCCTTCGCCCCCCTGCCCTTCGCCCTCCATGCCCCCTCCCTGCCCCTTCGCGCCCCCCTCCCTGCCCTTCGCCCCCCTGCCCTTCGCCCTCCATGCCCCC
This sequence comes from Ascaphus truei, assembly GCF_040206685.1. Taxonomy (NCBI): domain Eukaryota; kingdom Metazoa; phylum Chordata; class Amphibia; order Anura; family Ascaphidae; genus Ascaphus; species Ascaphus truei. The sequence goes on from NC_134497.1 coordinate 21,669,580, forward strand.
TCCCTGCCCTTCGCCCCACCCTCCCTGCCCTTTGCCCCCTCGCCCCCCTCCCTGCCCTTTGCCCCCTCGCCCCCCTCCCTGCCCTTTGCCCCCTCGCCCCCCTCCCTGCCCCTTTGCCCCCTCGCCCCCCTCCCTGCCGCACGGAAACCTTATTTTAAATTGCTCTTGTGCGTGTCTCTGTACTAGCCTGAAACTTCTTCATCTGCGCCATCAGCATCAAAAAGGATTCACACACGCACATTCCCAGCACACGCAAACTCAGTTTTAGCGTTAGAACCTGCATTCATTTGGTTACACCGTGACGTGGTATGCAGGCTTATGACCCTTTGGCCAAAGGGTTTAACTAAATAACCAGTAAATATTATTATTATTATTGAAGTATTTAAACTTTATACTTATTACTCTATAGGCTTTGTCAATTGGATGTAGCATTGGGCACCCCTGTCTTTTGTTTGTATCAAAAAGGATTTATTTCATTTGTTTGAAGTGAAAGCAAAATAAGAAAAAAAACTGACGCTGCCATTAACGCGGTATTCCTGCCACCAATGGGGGGAGGATGCTGGCTCTGAGCTGGCAATTTTACTGGTTATTCACCAGCTACTATATATTCCCTCTGAGGTGTCTCCCTCTGTGGTGATCCTACGTGATCCCCTGTATGCGTGTCACGCGACCCGTTCACTTACATTGTGTTATTTACATTCATTGGGTCGCTTCTGCTCATTTTGTTTGCGATGTTATTTCTACACTACCCTCCATTCATTGCTCTGCTTCTTACCCCGGTATTATTTCAAACCAGCACTAGTAAGAAGTATAGGTGGCAGTTACGCCTATACACTGTATATATTTTAATCACTGTTTCTATTTTGTACATATATATATATATATATATACAGATCAACCCCGTGATAGCGCGATCCGCTATAACGCGGATCGCTTATAACACGGTTTGAGCGTGGGCCCAGAATTTAAAAAACACACACTCACTGCACACTGCATACACTCACAGCACACTGCACACACTCACTGCACACTGCATACATTCACAGCACACTGCACACACTCACAGCACACTGCACACACACACTGCATACATTCACAGCACACTGCACACACTCACAGCACACTGCACACACTCACAGCACACTGCATACACTCACAGCACACTGCACACACTCACTGCACACTGCATACATTCACAGCACACTGCACACACTCACAGCACACTGCACACACTCACTGCACACTGCATACATTCACAGCACACTTGCACACACTCACAGCACACTGCACACACTCACAGCACACTGCACACACTCACTGCACACACTCACAGCACACTGCACACACACACACTGACACACATACACACACAGTCTCACACAATCAAATACACACACACACACAGAGACACACTGTCTCTTTAAGGGAGCTTGCTCTCGCAAGACGGAAGCGGAAGCAGGAAGCAGAGACAGGGAGAAGAGCTGCCAGATGCCGGGTAAGTGCTGTGTGCTGTTGCCGCTGCCCCACCGGGTCTGGGAACGCTGGGAGAGTTCTCAGCTTTCCCCCTCCGGCGGACACAGTACCACCACAAAAAAAAAAAAAAACATTTTAAATAAATAAATTTCGGCGGCCATTTTTTTTCCGTGACCCCGGTTATAACGCGGTGGTCGTGGGTGGCCCCCCGAGGACCACGCTATAACGGGGTTAAGCTGTATATATATATATTCACAGTATATATGTTTTATGTAACCCCTCTATTAATCAAGTTATTTCATTTCCCCCATCTGGTGGTGTGCAACAAAGTGGATTTCTCTCCAGAGAGTACCTTATTTAGTATTTTCTTTTTTGCTTTTGTCTCTACACAGTCTACATTGTGCACCTGCCATTTTTTATTATTATTATTATTTATACGCTGGTCTATGAGCTGGTAGACGTAGTTGATCATTAAGGTCTCCCCATTTTTTCGCCAATTTGTATTAAGTGTACAGGAATGGCCGGTGCTGGGCACACAGAAATGGCCGGCACTGGGCGCACAGAAATGGCTGATGCTGGACGCACAGAAATGTTCCCTTGAAGAAGTCACTCACGTGACGAAACGCGTCGGACGTCGTGACGCACTGACGTCATCAGCCAACCAGGAAGTGTTTGTGTGGAACTTGCAGCAGCCATCTGTGGGCTAGAACCAGCGTTTCTGTCGGATACAGAGTAAGAGGAGAGTGGCAGTTTCAACTGCATTGCTGGGGCAACGCCACTATACTGTTTAGTGTGGACATTCCTGTTGTGATACTGAAGGGTCCATCCAAGCGCCACGAGGCCACGAGTGCCAGCTCTTTGGATACCAGATACACCACCACTGAAGTGGACAGCATTATCCCTCCCCTCTCCACTCCTTATGACATCTTATACTGATAAGTATCTGCCTTATACATCATCAGCATAGCATCATTGCTCTGATCATACCCTGGCTGCATCTTCCCCTCTACACAGTTCCTGGAGGCTTACAGATTGTCTCAAATGAATGTTTTTTAAGAATTGAAGTGAGTGAATGTCCTGGCGGCCTCTCTGTTATGTTAATAAATTTGTGTTTTTTTACATACAGTATTATGCTATGGAGCTGGCGCTTCTTTTTCTTTTGTTCTTGTAGATTCCTTTGATCTGGCTAGATCATATAGAAGCTGCCTCCCCATACAGTGACTGGAACACCTTTCTGGACTTGTTTTCATCTACCTATTGGACTGGTCTGTTCTATTTTTTTTTTTTTTTCCACTGGACACTGTTTTATCCATATAATTTCATTTTGTGTTAAACTATTTTCTCTTTTATATATAACTTATTTTTGTTATATATATATTACCATCAACATCTATTAATTATTTCACCATTAACACAATTAGTTAACTCTATTAGTTATTGCACTATTTTTAGAACATTCCTACACTTACACACTGATAGCGCTACTTTTTTCTTTTTTTTCTCTTGTATGTGTATATATACACAGTATATATGTTTTATGTAACCCCTCTATTAATCAAGTTATTTCATTTCCCCATCTGGTGGTGTGCAACAAAGTGGATTTCTCTCTAGAGAGTACCTTAGTATTTTTTTTTTTGCTTTTGTCTGTACACAGTCTACATTGTGCATCTGCCATTTATTATTATTATTATTATTATTATTTATACGCTGGTCTATGAGCTGGTAGATGTAGTTGATCATTGAGGTCTCCCCATTTTTTTGCCAATTTGTTTTAAGCGCACATGAATGGCCGGTGCTGGGTGCACAGAAATGGCCAACGCTGGGTGCACAGAAATGGCCGGCGCTGGGCGCACAGAAATGGCCAGCGCTGGGCGCACAGAAATGGCCGATGCTGGACGCACAGCAATGGCTGGCGCTGGGAGCACAGAAATGGCCGGCGCTGGGAGCACAGAAATGGCCGGAGCTGGGAGCACAGAAATGGCCGATGCTGGACGCACAGAAATGGCCGATGCTGGACGCACAGAAATGGCCGGCGCTGGGAGCACAGAAATGGCCGGAGCTGGGAGCACAGAAATGGCCGGAGCTGGGAGCACAGAAATGGCCGGTGCTGGGCGCACAGAAATGGCCGGCGCTGGGAGCACAGAAATGGCCAGCGCTGGGAGCACAGAAATGGCCGGAGCTGGGAGCACAAAAATGGCCGGAGCTGGGAGCACAGAAATGGCCGGAGCTGGGAGCACAGAAATGGCCGGAGCTGGGAGCACAGAAATGGCCGGAGCTGGGAGCACAGAAATGGCCGGAGCTGGGAGCACAGAAATGGCCGGAGCTGGGAGCACAGAAATGGCCGGCGCTGGGAGCACAGAAATGGCCGGAGCTGGGAGCACAGAAATGGCCGGAGCTGGGAGCACAGAAATGGCCGGAGCTGGGAGCACAGAAATGGCCGGAGCTGGGAGCACAGAAATGGCCGGTGCTGGGAGCACAGAAATGGCCGGCGCTGGGAGCACAGAAATGGCCGGAGCTGGGAGCACAGAAATGGCCGGAGCTGGGAGCACAGAAATGGTCGGCGCTGGGAGCACAGAAATGGCCGGCGCTGGGAGCACAGAAATGGCCAGAGCTGGGAGCACAGAAATGGCCAGAGCTGGGAGCACAGAAATGGCCAGAGCTGGGAGCACAGAAATGGCCGGCGCTGGATGCACAGAAATGGCCGGCGCTGGACGCACAGAAATATCTGGCGCCGGGCGCACAGAAATGGCCGGCGCTGAGTGCACAGAAATGTTTGACATTGGGCGCACAAAAATGGTCGGTGCTGGGCACACAAAAAGGCCGGCGATGGGTGCACAGACATGGTGGTGCTGGACGCATAGAAATGGCCAGCGCTGGGCGTACAAAAATAGTCGATCTTGGGAGCACAGAAATGGTGTTGATGAGCGCACAGAAATGACTTTGCTGGGCGCACAGAAATGGTGGCACAGGGCGTACAGATGTTAATAGGATGTAGTAAAAAAAGAACATTTCTGTGCATCAAATAAGAGGAGAAAGTGTGTCAAAAAGTCCAACAAACTGAACTTGATGTAAACCCTAAAAAGTCTGTTTATAATGTTAGTGCAGAATTAAGTTGCTTTGTATCAACCGAAAATGTATTTGTATGTATGTGTTTCATTATATAGTTTACCAAAATGTAGTATTTTCCCACATGTAATACAAAACATTCAACTAAACAATCAGGTATTCAACATGATGCAATGCGTCAAAATGGATTTCAAAGAACGATTTGTTCGACCCTCATACATACGACGCACATTTTATGAAGGTTTGATGTTCTTTTTGTCACGCACAAGAAAAATGAAAATATGATCTTAGTACTGTTCATGAGCGTCATCTGGGAAACCCTGATCATTTTCATCCCAATCGCTATCTAATTCAGAGCCGGCTTTAGCTACCGCGAGTCTCTGAGAGCTATGTATAAATAGTGGTTTGTAAATTAACGGATATGATGTCAACAAATTAATGTCTAGAATACCATTAATGGCATACGCTGGTGTGTTATCGTTCATGTTCTTACATTTGGCGCCGTTTTCTTATTACCTCATACTCGAGGGGGTATTACCGTCAGGCGTGCGAGACGGAGCAACCAGGAATGCGCTGAAGAGTGAGATCTCAGGCGTTACTTGAAGGTGAATGGGTGGAGAAACTGGGGCGCTGCCTTGAAGAGAATGCTACACTGTCACAAACACTATAAGTAAACAGGTGTATCAGACGGTGAACGAGAGTAAGCGACCGAACGTGTTAAAATATACTGGCCCGAACTCTCGCTGCTGCTCAGCTGAAAGAGGGTCTTCCCAGGATCCTCAGGAAATGGATGCAAACAGGTCAACAGCGAGCGCACATAAAACAAAAAAGAGAATAATGCACGATTAATTGTACGTTAACTTGCTCTAAATGTACTGATCATAAAATCTGAGGTGGCGACATGTGAACTACATGTATAAAAAATGATAATCAACACTCACACGGCCATATGTGAGTGACAATCACATCTGTTGCAGAATAAAACTGTTCTGGGATGGCATCAACTTCTGTTCCTAAGTGAGCGCCTTCACGTCAATTCCAGGGTGCCCTCAGACAAAAGATGAGATGGAAACAACATGTGTCGATTTCACATGCAAAAGTATTCACAGTGAAGTGAATGAGGGTGATGTGGGGTATAAATATATAATAAATAATATTCACTCACATGGGCTAATGTGAGTGCCCTCCTATCTCAAGGTTGATGTGCTCGTCTCACACCTTGGTCTCCTCGTCATGTAGCGACAGATGAAGGAGATGACGTGTAAGAAATAGCCATTTATTGAATACAACAAGTAAAAGAATAAAGGTATAACTATGCCACTACACATAAAAGTCCATAAAACTGTGCACCTTAGGTATCTTCCGGGTTCCTGCTATGATGTTGTTCCCTCCGCGTCCGGAGGTGCTTGCAGGAAGTTCCGGTGAGCTATGGTGGCTGCAACAGGAAAAAAAGTCCTTTAGAATGTGAACGACCGGTTTCGCTATTCAGCTTCGGGTTGGGAGAGATGTGGATAGGTGAATCCAATTGGGGATTGGTGAATCCAATTGGCGAATCCAATTGGCGAATCCAATTGGCAATTGGTGAATCCAATTGGTGATTGGTAAGGGAATTCCACAAGTAGAGAGCCAAAAGTGAAAAAGGTTTAAGATGTGAGAGTGGTACAGTATGAATGTAAGAGGAGAAGGAGAGGAAGGAGTCAAATATTAGACCAAGGCAGTGTGATTGGAAGACTGGGTGAATGGTAGCATTATTGACTGTGACTGGAGTGATTAGGCTTAGTTTAGGTGGGATTATGACGAGCTCTGTTTTAGACATGTTAAGTTTCAGACGATGGAAGGTCATCTATTCTGAAATAGCAGAGAGACATTCACTGATTTAGGACTGGTTGTCAGGAGTAAGTTTAAAGGTTGAAGATACAGTTGTGTGTCGTCAACGTGGAGGCGATATTTGAAACCAAAGGAGCTAATGATATCACCAAGTGAGAGAGTGTATAGACAGACGAGGAGTGGGAGCCCTCAAGCAGACCAAGACAGGTTGACAGGAGAAGACAAAGGGTTTGTAATCGAGATGTTCAAGGAGTGGTTAGAATGAGCAGTTCGGAAGTCAGTTTTGAATGGATCTGAAGAGGTTATGAGTATTGAGAAAATTACGTAAGTGTGAATAAACAACATGTTCCAGAAGCTGGGATGTAAAAAGGCAGGAGAGAGACAGGGCGATACTTAAAGGGGGAAGTATGATCACAGGGGTTGTTTTTGAGTATAGGTGTGACTATTGCATGTTTGGACACAGATGGAAGAGTGCCTGAGTGGAGCAATGAGTGGAAAATGTGCGCTGGGTAGAGGGAGCAAAGAGGGAGTAAGACGTTGGATGAGGTTAGAGGGAATGGGGTCACGGTTGCAAGTAGTGGAACTAATGGTGGTCGTAGCTTAAGACAATTCCAGTCCTATGACAGTGGGGGATTCCAGGATAGAGAGAGGGTTTTTTTAGGAAGAAGAGGAGTATAAAATGCAAGTGGGATATCATGACAGGTTACATTTACCTTGGCTGTGAATTAGTTGCTGACGTTTTGAGGTGTACTGTAGTTGAAAGAAAAACAGGTAGAAGGAGGTTCCCGGTGGGAGTCAAAATAGAGAAAAGACAATATGGGTGAGAATTAATTAGTGTAGTTTTGGTTGATGAATTAGTGTTTAATTAGTGGTTAATTAGTGTCCAATTAATTAGTGTAGTGTACTGTTTAGCCCGAGAGAAGACAGAGTTGAAGCAGGAAAGAAGAAATTTGCAGTGGAGGAAGACAGTGAGATATGCAAGATCTCCTCCAGAGGCGCCCAGATGAGCGTGTATGTGTAGAAAGTGTGTAAATGTGCTAAGCCAAGGCTGAGAGTTACAGCAGCGAGTGTGTAATAGAATAATGGGGGCATACTGGTTCTGAGAGGCGGAAAGGATATAATGATATGTAGTGACAAGATTGTCAAGGTCAGAAGTAGAGTAGAATTAAGGAGAGGTTGGAGATGAGGGTGGAGTCCAGGGCAGGGAGGTCAATGGGATGTATTACACATGTAGCAGGGGGAGGAAGGCGGAACAGTGGGAAATCAATGAAAGACTGCAAAGGAGATGAGATCAAGGTCAAAAAGGGGGGGCGGGGGAGTCGGAAAGTGAGCCATTACTAGTCAATACAAGGTCCAAACAGTGACCATCCGTTTATGTACTGAGCACTCCAATGGCTGAGGCCAAAGTCAGAAGTTAAGGAGAGGAAGTGAGAGTCCCAAGAAACCAAGGGGTCACCAATATGGCAGTTGAAGTCTCTCCGAAGGAGGGTGAGGATGTCAGAGGAAAGCCATGATTTAAAGTCAGGTAGAAAGGTTGAAGGGGAATATCGTTACGTAGTCAATAGATGACGGACGCCTGCAGAGTGCTGGGGGAAGATCTACCACAGAAGAGGGAAATAAACGGGAAGAAGGAATAGGGAGTAGTTGGTACCAGCAGTGAGAAGACAGGAGGAGCTCAGTCGTTGACCGAGTCAGTTAAACCTGACCTGTTGGTGGTCCTTGAGGACTGAAGTTGGCCATCCCTGCTCTACAGGATCCACTACACACCAGCGGTGGGGCTGGCACCTGGCTGTGAGGTACAGCAAAGAGTTCTCATATTTTTTGCTGCTGAATACATGTTCTTTGACATCAATTTGTTTAATTTCAATGCCGTTCCCTGTTTTTTTCTGTGGCCAACGACGGCAGCGGAATTACTTTGCAAGAAAGGAAAAGAGCTACAGTACAGTTAACCTTTTTGATTACTGGCAAACAGTCTGATCACCAAGATACATTAGATAGAGGTTGTTAAAGACATTTAAAGCTTTTGTTCACCATGGAAATGGTAAAGGTTTTTTAAAAAATTGTTCAAAAACACTTGTCCGATAATTTAAAATAAAAGATGTCAACCAGCTCCATCTAACTATGACATGTCACTGTCATTAGTTTATTGTCATCTTAGTAGGGACTCCCACTTTAGAGAATGTCAGGTTTCCATGGAACACAGGTGTGACCGCCCTAGATCCCACCCAGGACCACCAACAGCTTTTACTGTGGCCAGGACAGAGGGTTGACTTGATCCCTTGGGGTGTTGAGCAGGGGGGTGGGGGAAGTGGGACCCAACTTCCGGTGTAGACCTGTAGGTAACGATTATCCCAGCTTTCTCCCTGTGTCTGCAGGGCTGGACCCACCTAGGAAACTTGCAACAAAAAGGTATCAATCAGTCGTTACATTGGATACAGACTATAGAGACCGTGCCATTGTGGCAAACCAGTTATGGCTTGGGCTCTGACACAAGGCTCTAGGACTCTAGAGGTCCTTATGATGTAACCAAAAATATAAGTACTTGTCACGCACTCCAGTTGTTCCAATATGGTTTTCAATACAGATTACTGTGGTGTGTACCATCTCCGTACTGGGATTCCCCAACTGACCCCATGTTACAGCGAGGCACATTAACCCTTCCTCAGGAACAAAATATTAACACTGTATATATATATATATATATATATATATATGTATATATGTATATATATATATATATATGTATATATATATGTATATATATATATATATATATATATATATAATTATAATTGTTTGGAGTAAGTGTTATCACTTTAAGAAGGCAATCAATGACATCACAAAATGAAAAAGTTGGCGCGAAAATTCGAACTGCATTGTGGGATTTATATATGTATTTAAACACCGATTTTTGCATTTTGTCATTTCACCCCTGAGGAAGCGTTAACTTTGTGCCGCGAAACGTTGCGCTATCACTGATCTCATTTGAGTACAAATAAGTGATCGGAGGATCCTTCGCACACAAAGAGTGCGGCTATTTCTCCTTCTACCTTCTCGCCCTTATGATCTACCAGATACGGCATGGGCTCCTTCTCCTGGGGATGGGGTGGGGGGAGGAGGATCTGGCTGACCTCCCCAACGGAGACGCCAGCAGCTCCGTTTTCTTGCGCCCGGAACCTGCTCGCCATCATGGAGCCATCACATGGCCCGAAATTCCGGTGCTGTCGAACCCCCTGTTGGGACGCTCTGGTCCACACCCCAAATGCCCATACCCCCAAATTCTTGTGCTGGGAAGCCTATTTAAACAGTGCTTCCGAATCTGCTGCTGCTCCAATGTAATAACATTCAAGGTTACGAAGAGAAACATTTTCTGCCGTCGCAGAAGTTCAGTTGAAGCAGGTTTCAGAATGAATCAGGTTTTCAAACATTTTCTATTTTTTTTCTCTCTCCCTCTCTCTTTTTTCATTTCATTCGCATAATTGCTTTTTTTTGTATCCAGTAACCTTTAGAAGATAAGTTTAAGAATTAGTCATCGTGGTCTGAAAAGGCGACATCCGGCCCTGTGCATATTAACACTTTCACTGCTGGGCATGGGTTAAATACATTTGCCAGGTTATCTTGAATAATAATAATAATACAAATAATAATATTTCATATGGCGCTTTTCTCCCAATGGGACACAAAGCGCGTCACAATTACAGCATCGCGCGCGGTACGCAGCACATAGGAATGTTACAGACACAGTCTCTGCCCAGATGAGCTTACACTCTATGATTTTGGTGCCTGGGGAACAAGGAGATAAAGGCACTTACCCAAGGAGCTGACACCAGGATTTGACCCAGGATCCCCTGCGTCACACTCAGCGTTGTTGTTACGAGAGTCAGTGTTTTTACTCACTGGACCTGTGAGCCACGGATATAGTACAGGTGCCCTGCGAAGCACATGACGTCACGCGCGCCTGTACTAGAAGCGATCCGTGGCCTGTAGTGCAACGACGGGGGGGAGGGGGGTGGCGAGGGTGTGCCGGGGGCGTGCCCGTGGCGTCACGTGAGCGGTTCACCCTCATTGGCTAAACCGCGCGCGTGACTTGCCCGTCGTGCGGTAAAATAAAAAAAAGTTGTCTCGCAAAGTATCGTCCGCCCCGTCGCTCTCGTGCACACGCGCTCTATATGGCCGTGCGCATTGCCTGCGGCCTTTTGTTTTCGACGCTCGCGCCGTCGCTCATAATGTAGACGTGGGTGTACTCACTGATCCGCTCCTTCAGCTCAATGTACAGTGAGTTAAAGTAATTGTCATGTTTAATGGGATATGTCCGACACCATTTACAACAACAAAAACACAAAGTATCATTTGGTTTTCAACTTTTTTTCTTAAGATCATATTTAGATTTTTCTGTGTCAAATTTTTAGTGCTAAAAACTAGTTACAGCTCAACCCCGTTATAGCGCGATCCGCTACAACACGAATCCTCTTATAACGCGATGTAAGCGTGGCTCCCAATTTTCATATTTATAAATACTTTACGACCCGATTATTGGTATATTAAATACTTTATTGTACAATGCATACAATTGTACATTATTTCTAACGCGATCCGCTTATAGCGCGGTGTGATTCTTTGGACTCCAAGCGCAGCGTTATAAGGGGGTTGAGCTGTACAAAGATTTAAGAAATGTGTCAGGTTTGTACAAGGTGGCGATGTGACTTATACATACAGCGTATAATTCATTTGGAAACAACATTATTTTGATGCATTGCGTTGTGTTGAAAACCTGATAGATACAATTGAAATGAAAACACAATGATGTGCATTTTTTCATTTATAACTTGTATTAGTAATTATCAATTAATACATTTAATTATTTAAATAATTCATATTATTTATAATAGCTGTACGGTGAAAATAATACATTTTGTTACCCTATAGCTGCAGCATGACTGCGTCATCTGGACCATTCTGGCTCTCCCCTGACCTTTGAACTGTGACCTCTACCATTCTGCCTCTTTCCTGCCCCGACCTTGGATCCGTGATCTCATCTAAGCCGTTGCTCCATGCCTTGACCCTGGAACCGGACCCACTATCCTTACTCATTGGGGACCCAGATCTTAGGTATGGGTCGGTCTATACTCTCCACCTCTGCCTAGCACGTCTGTCTCCTGGACAGTAACAAGCGACGTACAAAAACATAACACAGCGGAATCCAAAAGCCTTGAGGATGTCTTGTGTCCTCTCACCACCTCTACCCCTTGTGTGTCCCCAGCTCCTAGCAGCCTACATTAATTTATTTTCAACAGAAAACTACTTTATGATTTCCCGATGAAAAATCTGGTCCGGATAGAAAATGTGAAGTAAATGCAATTAGTGCAAGAGGATACACATAGATAGAACTGGCCACATGACAAGGTGGCCTTAGAAGGGACGTCCCATATAGTTAAAAATATAAAATGTAAACATTATCAGTGTAATCAGCTTCCTCAGGCACAGAAATGGCCGGCACTGAGTGTACAGAAATGGCGGGCACTGGGTGTACAGAAATGGCCGCACTGGGTGTACAGAAATGGCCCACGCTGGGCACAGAGAAACAGCTGGTGCTGGGCGTACAGAAATGGCCAATGTTGAGCGCACAGAAATGGCTGGTGCTCGGAGCACAGATGTTGGCAATGAGTGAACAGAAATGGCCGTTGCGAGGCGCACAGAAATGGCGGTGCTAGGTTCACAGAAATGGCCGGCGGCACAGAAATGGCCGGCGCTGTCCGCACAGATGTTAACAGGATGTACTGTGCAGAAAAATGCAGCAAAATCATCCATCATGTTGGCGTAACAAGTGTGTTTATAGCAGGCAGGGGTCAAAGATATCCAGACTTGTTGAGGTAGAACCACCACAATGCCAAAAGAGAGGACGAAATCAAGAGGGGACACCAATAGAAAATATATTTATTGAATCACATGGATTCCAAAGAGTAAAAAAAACGCACCTCCACGCTGCGCGCAATCGCGCTTTATCAAGGTTTAGTCAGAAAATCATGAAAATCAGCAAATGTAAACCCTCCGTTGTAATGACGTCAGGCGCTTGTGACCCGTGAGCGAAGCGTTCACCGGCGCCAGTGCAGGTAACGTCAATCCCTATGGGCTCCTGTCTCGTCGAGCCCAAGAGAATATGAAACATCTTTATTGAAAAAGATACAAAAAAAATGTCTAATATTAATAAACTAGAAAAACATCAAAAATTGCTGAAAAATACAAGAAAATGATACCTAAATATAATAAATAACCAGAAACAATGAAAATCTTAAACAAGAAAATAAAATAAACAAAAACAACAGCAAATAAACAAATAATGTAACATCATAAAACAAGTATCACAAAAAACCTTCTGACAGCCTAATTACTACTACACACAACCCATGATTGATTTTAAAAAAAGTTGGATACTAACTCGCTGAACACTCAAAAAGTCACGATAATTGACAATAAAAATAATAAAGTCAAACTAATGTACAAATATATAATATATCAATGAGTGACAGTTTATGTGACTCACATCAGCATATGGACAAACACATAATAACAGTCACAACTAATATATTAAATATAAGCTAATATAATAAACATCTCTCATTGGTATATATAACTTGGAAGCATTAAATGAACCTGAACAAAAATCATGGACGAAGAAAATGCAGGTGATTAAATTATGAACAAGGAGAGTACATGGACAATAGGACCAATCTTTCTCCGTAAAAGAGATATCATCCTAATCTTAAAGAAATATTCCATATTATTGATAATCAAACATATCAAGAAGTATTATACACAGTCCTACTGTATATCATGAAACATCAGATTCATCATAAGAAGTGACCTAAGTACCAATACCGTATTTAGTCCCAGCGGGATCCTGGTTTTTAGGGTATATATCCAATATGCCTCTCGTTGGTCTAATTTTCTAATTCTACCCCCCCCCCTGAAATAATGATGAGATATTTTCGATCTCAATGAACACAAAGTTGTTAATATTTCCTTTCTCACAAGTCGGGAAATGTTTCGAAACCAGTTTATTTAGGTCACTCTTAATGATTAATTTAACATGTTCCATGATTCTATTTCTGAGACATCGTGGGGTCCGGCCCACGTACTGTTTCCCACAGCCACATGTAAGTAAATAGACAACAAATGTGGTTCTACAATTAATACATGAATTTACCCTATGGACCTTCCTTGTGATAGTCGAGCTAAAAGTGGATGAAGGTTTACTTTTCACACATATTTTGCATTAATTACATCTAAATGAACTTCATGGGTATGCTGTCATCAGGTAAGAAAAGACTCAGGGAGAGGTGGTTGGCAATGGTCTTGGCTCATCTAAATACCATGTTGGGGCCTGATTGAACATATGGTTTCAGAATCAGGTCCAGCAATAAGACTTCCCAGTGCTTCTTAATGATTAGGATAATTTGTTTAGCCTGTTTGCTATATTGAGTAACAGAGAGGGGGGTATCGTTATTTAAGGTCTTTTGGTGATTCTCTCAAGTAGTCTAGACATATCCATACCAACCACCTCCTCCAGAGTCCGAACTACATCTGTTGGATTGTAACCGCTGGCCATAAACCGAGGATATAGGTCCTTAAATCGTAGATGGAAGTCTTCATCCCTGGAGCAATTCCTCCTCAGTCTCATAAACTGACCCTTGGGGATCCCAGTGATCAAAGTTCTGGGGTGGCAGCTGTTCACTCTTAAGAATCTGTTCCATGAATTGTTCTTAAGGAATATATCCGGTTGTACAGTAAAAGATAAATCAACATAAAGTGATAAGCCGAAATAGGGTATATGCTGGTAATTCTAAACAAATGTGAAGTGTAAGTGATACTCATTAGTGTTAAATAAATCAATATATGATAAAAGTGGTGACATCCCAATTCCAAATAAACAATATGTCGTCAATAAACCGCCTATAGAAAACGATATATTCCCTGAAGGGGTTCCCATCTCCAAACACACGGTACAACTCCCACCACCCCATAAAGAAGTTAGCGTAGGAAGGAGCAAAGCTCATGCCCATTGCCTTTCCAAGTGTCTGGAGAAAGTGAACACTCTAAAACACCCAACAATTGTGAGTGAGCAAAAAGTGAATGTAATCTCAAATTAAAGGGATTTGTGAGTGAGATAAATCGGAGTGGTTAAGAAATTGTTGAATAGTGGTCAAGCCCTGTTTGTGAATAGTAACCATATATAATGAAGTTACATCCATGGTTACCCAAATATAATTCCATTTCCAGTTGGTTAATGAGGTCCCCACTATTCAAAATGAATAAGGGTAAGGAGCACACCCAGGGCCTCAGACAGCTTTCCCGGGGTCCAGGACTAGAGTTGCCAACGGGTCTCCCCACCCACGTGTCGGTGGCTTGGCGAGAACCCCCCTACCCATTTTCTCTTACACTCCCCTTTCTCACACACCTCTTCGCTCAATAAACCCCCTTCCCCAAATACACACAAACACAATAAGCCCCCCTCCCCAAATACACACACACATAAACACAATAACCCCCCTCCCCAAATATACAATCACACAAACACAATAATCACCTTCCCCAAATACAGACACACACAAACACAATAACCTCTCCTCCCCAAAAACACAATAACACCTCCCATCAATACACACACACACACACACACACACAATAACCCCCCTCCCAAAATACACACAAACACACCATAAGGGGTAAGGGGCCTGAGAGGGTGGTATAAGGGGGGCCTGGGGCATTAGTGCTTACATGTGGCCCTTGGATGGGCCTGCTGGAGCAACATGGCAGGTGTACAGGAGAGCCCTGCAGGCCCACCAAAAGGGCGGTGGCCAGCAAAGGGGAGGGACCTTCAGTTCTGCAGAAGGGAAAGGGGGGGGGACAGATGGGGGCAGCAGCCAGAAAAGGGGCGGACCCGTCTTACCTACAGAGAGTGAACTTTAGGACTGTCGGCAGGGAGGCCAGGCCCTTGACTGGCCGGGCCTGGGACAGTAGTCCTGGCTGTCTCCCCCCTGGCAGTGGCCCTGAGCAGACCAACGGCTGCAAGAAATGACCCATGTATTGTGAAAGACCATCTCCCAAAGATCCAATGCTGGAGATGACGGGTCTCCCCGGAGGGGAAATCAGTGTCTTGTGGATCAGTGGGATATGGTTTAACATGGACATGGTAGGATGAGAGTTATACAAATAATCTATCTCATTGTCACTTAGGACCCCCAGAACAGATCCTTCCTCAAGGAGCTCTATCATGATAATATCATGTGATATTATGTCGTTAATCCCTTTGGTGCTTGAGGGGTTAATGAGCTACACTTGTGTTAACAAAGTACAAAATGCTGGGTTTGAAATAGATCAGGCCTGTTTCTTTTGTCTGTTCTGAACTTCAAAGGGACTTAATTAGGGCGGGGGTACATTCTGGACAGTCCACTCAAGGTGTCAACTGTTCTACACAAATTCTATAGACATGGTCTGGGTAGAGCAGCTTCAAAGCCTACTCTATAAGGGGTGGGCTTATGCCGGTGCCATGAGGAAAGAATGGATTTAAGTTGGGGCAAAAGATTTTAAAAATCAGATGTCCACAGAGATGTATTTCAGATCAGATACGGGATATTTCATCGTCTCTTACCAGTGACCACTCTTGGAGAAAAGCTATGGCATTTGGTAAAGTATAGGTTTTATTTTATTTTTTCCCCTTTTATTTTAAGACGCTGTTCTGCCTTTGATTGTAACTGTATGTTTTTTGTAGTACCTTTTCTGTAACCTAAGCACTGTATTTTTATATATATTAAAACATTTAATAAGTAATGCTTTGGGCTCTGATTGAACTCATTGCACGCTCTGGGGAGAGTAATTACGATTTGGACACATTTAGCTACAACTGATTTTGGTGTGTGAAAGTGCATAGTTTATTCTATAATAAACAGGGACCAGAGGCCCTGGCAAATATTTATTTGACATCTTATTTGCATACCCTAGGTGGTGGCAGTGGATAGTTATGCTTTGCAATTGACTAGGGGTTAATATTAACTTACTGGTTCCTTGCGGAGGAGAAAGGTGGGGTGGCTGGAGTAGCCATGTGTATTAACCCGGTTGCATATCTAAGTCACGTGCTGTTCGTGGCGGTGGTATATTGGGACGGATTGAGGAGAGATCCAACTCATTTGAGGGACCTTTGTGGAGGTGAAGGGTGGGGTAGATTGCGATCTGTGTATTGATCCTTGATCCTGTAAAGGAGATGTTGTCCATTTGATGGACCTGACAAATGGTGGCATAGCGGTGGGATAACCATTTGTATTTTTGTTAATATCAGAGATTTTAGTGCTTTGCGTTTATGCCTGCGGGACGGCACCCAGCTAGCACGCGGCCTGCATACGGGACAAGGGTTAATACTCACACTCGCAAGTGTAAGGAGTAAGAAATGGATGGAGGGGGGAGCAGGAAATGGATAAAGGGCTGGTCGGGGAGCAAGAAATGGTTGGGGGGTGGGGAAGCAGGAAGTGGATGGAGAAGGGGTGGAGAAGCAAAACATGGATGCAGGGGGGAGCAAGAAATGGATGAAAGGGGGGAGCAGGAAGTGGATGGAGAGGGGGGAGCAACAAATGTATGGAGAGGAGGGGTGGGAAGCAAGAAATGGATGGAAAGGGAGTGAGAGAGCAAGACATTGATGCAGGGGGAAGCAAGAAATAGATGGAAAGGGGGAGCAGGAAGTGGATGAAGAGGGGGTGGGGGAGCAGGAAATGGATGGAGAGGAGGGAAAAAGAAATGTATGGAAAGGGGAGAAAGAAATGGATGAAGAGCTGGTGGGGGGGAGTAGGAAATGGATGGAGAGGGGAAGAAAGAAATTAATGGAAAGGGGGTGGGAGGGCAATAAATGGATGGAGGGGGGTCAGAAGATTATGAATGAAGGAAGAGGCACAGGGGGTGGAACTTGTCCCGGACACAAAAATACTTAATGTAGTTCCTCCTCTGGTTTTAATGGTAACATCTTTGCAAATAATCCGTTGTACGTGTTAAACAGCCTTGATAGAAGGTGTTCATTTGCCTATAACCATCTGTGTCCCCCTAGGAAAGTCTACCTGCATTATTTTCATGTGGCCAGTGGTGGAGGGTAAGTATAGTAGGAACTGGGGGGGTCCCTTATTTATTTATAAAATGTTTTACCAGGAAGTAATACATTGAGAGTTACCTCTCGTTTTCACGTATATGTCCTGGGCACAAAGTTATGATGACTAATAATAATTGGTTACAAATACATAGTTACATAAGTGAGCAGGGTTATACATTATATACAAGACATTGCATGCACAGTTAGAGATAATATATATTACTAACTTTTGTACCCTGCTTCGCCCGGGGAGCTGCCGGTACATCTCCCCGTGCTGCTACCACATCTCCCCTCACTGCTGGCACATCTCCTCGCCCCCCCTCCCCGCTGCTGGAACATCTCCCTGCTCCCCCACTGCCGGCACATCTCCCCGCCCCCTTCCCCCCGCTGCCGGCACATCTCCCCCTCCCCCCCCGCTGACACATCTCCCCCTCCCCCCCGCTGACACATCTCCCCACACATCTCACATCACACACACACACAGAGAGACACACACACAGCCCCGATCCAGCCAAGGACACGCCCCCTCCCTTAGTAGCCACGCCCCCCGTTCCTGCTCTAACATTGTTGCAGGACACCTGATGGAAACTTAGAATGTCCATAATTTGGGAGGTGAGTCATATTGGAAGCTCAAAATAGTTGCGTTGACCTACAAATCCACAGCAGAATGTCCAGTAAAAGTTTCGTTGTGCTACATCGTGCCGTTTATGAGATTTCGATGCTTTGGACAAACAAACGGAATAACAAACGTAGAAATATAGTATAGATAGGCGTATGTAACAGTTACAGACCAGATTAAAATGTGAGACAGCCTTGGTTAGTTTTGAAAGATCTTAGACTGGTGGTGGATGTGAGAGTCTCCGGTAGATTGTTCCAGTTTTGCGGTGCACGGTAAGAGAAGGAGGAACGTCCGGATACTTTGCTGAACCTTGGGACCATGAACAGTTTTTTGGAATCTGATCTCAGATGATAAGTGCTGCGTGTGGTAGGGGGGAGGAGCTTGTTCAGATACTGTAGGTGGGTAGCGTGCCCAGAAAGTATTTGAAGGCAAGACAGGAAAGGTGAACTTTGCGCCTAGACTCAAGTGATGACTGTGATGGTGAAGAGGTAACCAGGCTCACTAATAAACGTTAAGCCCGTTTGGTTACCTGTGATCCATGTTTTGGGGTTGAGTGTCAGCTCTTGGACCCAACTGTTGTAAAAGCATTAACTAGGTCAGACTAGCTGTCTGTAAGTAGGGTTACTGCCCCTGCACTTCTGTAACCCAGGCTGTGCTGAATAACTGTGGAATGCGGCAGGCATACGCTTATAGGAATCCATGTTAAATTGGCCACGAAGTCAAACGTCACTCACTGTGAGTGCTCATTTGCATGTCATTTCCCAGAATCACTGGCTGCAGTGGAAGCATCGTGTGCCAAGACAATGGCGCTAGCCTCCAGTCCTCAAGATCCCTATGGGAGAAGCAGCAGCTCAGTGAGTAAAGACACTGACTGGCCCTGAGTGTGAAGCAGGAGAAGGAGCGGCTCAGCAAGTAAAGACACTGACTGGCACTGAGTGTGAAGCAGGGGAAGGAGCGGCTCAGTGAGTAAAGACACTGACTGGCACTGAGTGTGAAGCAGGGGAAGGAGCGGCTCAGCGAGTAAAGACACTGACTGGCACTGAGTGTGAAGCAGGAGAAGGAGCGGCTCAGCGAGTAAAGACACTGACTGGCACTGAGTGTGAAGCAGGGGAAGGAGCGGCTCAGTGAGTAAAGACACTGACTGGCACTGAGTGTGAAGCAGGGGAAGGAGCGGCTCAGTGAGTAAAGACACTGACTGGCACTGAGTGTGAAGCAGGGGAAGGAGCGGCTCAGTGAGTAAAGACACTGACTGGCACTGAGTGTGAAGCAGGAGAAGGAGCGGCTCAGTGAGTAAAGACACTGACTGGCACTGAGTGTGAAGCAGGAGAAGGAGCGGCTCAGTGAGTAAAGACACTGACTGGCACTGAGTGTGAAGCAGGAGAAGGAGCGGCTCAGTGAGTAAAGACACTGATTGGCACTGAGTGTGAAGCAGGAGAAGGAGCGGCTCAGCGAGTAAAGGCACTGAGTGTGAAGCAGGGGAAGGAGCGGCTCAGTGAGTAAAGACACTGACTGGCACTGAGTGTGAAGCAGGGGAAGGAGCGGCTCAGTGAGTAAAGACACTGACTGGCACTGAGTGTGAAGCAGGGGAGCCTGGTTCAATTCCCGGTGTCGGCTCTTTGTGACCTTGGGCAAGTCTCGTTATCTCCCTGTGCCTCAGGCACCAAAAACATCAATTGTAAGCTCCACGGGGCAGGGACCTGTGCCTGCAAAATGTCTCTGTAAAGCGCTGCTTAAAAACTAGCAGCGCTATACAAAAACATGCTATTTTTATTATTATCTCTAACAGGTCAAGTTTTAAGGATATCCCAGCTTCAGCACAGGTGTCTCAATCTCAATCAGTGGCTCTGCTGAAGCAGGGAATAATAGAGCCACCTGTGCTGACGCAGGGATATTCTGAAAACCTGACCTGTTGGGGGGGGTCTTGAGGACTGGAATTGAACTCCCCCCCCTGTACTATGAGATAATGGGGAAGGACAGGGAGGCGGACCTGCGTGAGAGGTGAATGTGCCCACACATGGGGTGGGGTATTTGTATTTGCTGTACATAGAAGAGGGATGGAGGCCTTGCCCTGGATACGCGCTTGGCATTAGCTCCAGTTCTGCCGCAGGAAGACGCACAAGGCCTCGCAATAGAGAAGCTGAGAGGGGGGATGTAGGGGGCGGGGGGAACGGCGCAGCAATAGAGAAAAAGGACACAGCACGCTAACGAGTTTCTTAAAGTGGGTCAGATGGCAGATACAAATCAAACAGAACAGAACAAGAGCCCTGAGCCCCCTGTCAGCGCCAAGTCTAAACACTTGATCTGAAATTGATTACAACTGTTACAAATCTGATTTTAGAAGCCCCAGCGGGGATAGAATTAAAACAGAAGCTAACCAGAGGGAGGCAGACAGGGTTTCTACACAGGGATGTGGAGGGTGACAGGGGTGAGGCTTTTGGCCCCTTGCTCAGTTCCTAAAATGCACTTTAAAGGTGGTAGTGTGCAACAAACCCAACCGTATCGTTGTCTTCCTTAAACAAACGTAACCAGACTGAAAGCAAAGATTTGCCAGTTTTGGATTCTTTGGAAAGTAGGAAGAATGATCTTTTCATTGAGGCCTCTGGAAGGGGGGTGATTGTCAAACAAGGGTTTACTCCCGCCTCTCGCTCACCCCGTCCCTGTTTGAGCCTGTAAAGATACGGAGGGAGGAGAGAGGGGGCTTTGCCTGTGCAAACTGCTGCTCAGCGCACAGTGATATCACACAGAAGAAATCAAACCCCCTCCCGAGTCTCAGCCCATTGTGTTTACAAACTAATACAACATTTGTTTTAATTCTTAAGGGTACCAATGGACATTAGAGCGCAAACAGACCCTCTGTGCGCCCGGCGCCATCCATTTCTGTGCTCCCAGCGCCGGCCATTTCTGTGCTCCCAGCGCCGGCCATTTCTGTGCTTCCAGCGCCGGCCATTTCTGTGCTCCCAGCGCCGGCCATTTCTGTGCTCCCAGCGCCAGCCATTTCTGTGCTCCCAGCGCCAGCCATTTCTGTGCGCTCAGCGCCGGCCATTTCTGTGTTCCCAGCGCCGGCCATTTCTGTGTGGCATGACTTGTGATGCTTTGAAAGAGGGAAGACATGAGTTAAGCTATCTGGGTCTTTTCACACCCTATACGTGACCCTGGGTCCAGAATAGTGCGCCATTTTACCTTTAATACGCAATTTGCGACGCTTAGTGCATAGACCCATTAGTGCTTATTTGGCACCGACAGGGTTAAATGTGAAAGCAAATGGCCCAATGGTTTTGCTGTAACCTGCTTTATTGGCAGACGTAGCTTGTTACACACTTGCCTGAAGTGTGAATCTGTAACTTCCTCGCACCGGCCTCATGCCGCATGCTTTGCAATATTGTATTTTCGCTTAGTCCTCTTAATCATCCATAAAAGAGCTATTGACAATCTCCTTAAGTAAAAGCAAACATTTCAGCTCCTCGTGGGGAAAAGGCAGATCTGATTCCTGCCGATGGTTTCCCCGCCTGCGATAACTGTATTTCCCTGTGCGCTTTCTAAGAATTACAGTGTAACAACCCAGCAACGTACTGTATGAAGCCAAAAGTGTCACACGGCTGCGGGATATGTTTTCGAGGCAAGAACAAGAGCACGAAGCCCAGGCTCACCCCCAGCTTTTCCTCCTGCCTCCTCCCTTCCCCCTTGGTCACCGGTGACACCCGGAGGGGCGAGGGGGCCAGGCTGGAGGAGTTGCAGGCAGTGAGGGGCGGGGAGATCATGCCGCGCCCCACACTGTGTTTTCCCGCCCTCCCCTTTTGGTTAAATTCGGTTTTGTGTGCGTTATACTTATATTGAATATATTTATATTTGAGGTGTCTGTCGGGGTTACGTTGCCTCTGTCGTGGAGGCTGGTTGGGGGGTAAGTGCAGGGTAACCTTGCCAGGTGGGGCTCAGTTATGGTAATGCCTGGTGGTGGCATGGTGAGCGAGTGGGCAGGGCTCATTGTGCTTTGAGTAGCTGGGGCCAATCTCACAGCCGATGTGGGGTCAGCTAAGCGGCTGGGACATGAGACGTTCCTGGCTAGCGGGCCATGATTTCGGTGTCATTGGCCTTACCTGTGGGCGGAGCGCTCTGGCAGGGTTAGCATCGCCCCTTTTGCTGTATATAAATAAAAGCCATGGCTGTCCTGGAACAGGAATACACATTTCTGCTCCCCCTGTTTACCCCTCCCTTTCCTTTGCAGCTTCTGCCTGTCAGTTCCTTATTTTCAGCTGCATGTATTTTGCTCTGAACACACACAGTGCCTGTGTGATAGACACAATGTTGCGATCCCTGCCTCTGTACATGTAGTCAGTGGGTTGCTATAGCAACCTCTGAGGACTTTCTCAGAATGGGCTATTCTGCCCTCCCCCCTGTCTTGCCGACAGTTAGTCTGTCCCTGAGACTACTTCTGTTACCCAGATTTCCCCACACTTCCTTTTCCACCCAGGACACAGTGAGTACAGTACCTGCCTGCTAACTACCCCGGCAAGGCCTTCCTGTTTTTACCGTAGTCTAACCTCATACAAGCATTCAGACAGAGAAGCATTCTCTACTCACACTACACCTACACCTTTGTTTTCTCCCTCTGCAATAAAGTTAAGAAAGACAATAAGGACTTGTGATGCTTTGGAAGAGGGAAGACATGAGTTAAGCTATCTGGGTCTATTCACACCCTATACGTGACCCTGGGCCCAGAATAATGGCCATTGTACCTCCAGACCTTTGTGTGTGCGCTTTATTTGCGGGATGTTGAGGGGTGGGGGGAGAGGGGGTGTTGGGGGAAGCAATATCGCAGGCTCTGAGGTCATGTAATAGTGGAAAAGATGCACTCACTTGACTCGTTGGTAACGCCTCAGGTGCGTGTCCAACACCCTTCAGGTGCACCCAACGCAAAGAAAAGTTTGCCTAATATAGGTGAAACAAACGGCTCGCCAGAGGTCTTTATTAATACAAGTCAATATACTTTATAGGCTGATTATCATCAGCCAATAAAGTATATTCACTTTTATTAATCAAGACCACCGTTGTGCTGTTTGTTGCGTGATACTGCGTGATACAGAATAAGGTACCGTAGCATCGTGCGAACAGGAACGAGAATAAGTGACGGGTTACCGTATCTGTACATTGCATGCCGATTGTTAAGACACAATACCTGTACGGTACCGGTAGCTCGCGATCGCCCACTTGTGTTTCTGGCCGGTATTGCAAATTACGCTGCCCGCTGCTACATGTCCTCTGCCACATTGTGTGCAAAACGCGCGCACATTTTTAATGCGCACAGTACAGGGTATGGCGCCGCAAGGACTACGCACAGCAACAGTGACCGACCATAGCACTACATCGGTATATACTGTATGTGAACTTTTCTTTTCAAGGCAAGAATTCCATTTGTAATCATTAGCGCTACTATTCTGCGATAAAAAAAAAGAATGCACGCTGCCATTAAGGTGATGGAGAAAACCAACGCGCATTTCATCATAGAAAAGACAAATGTAACCCTGCTTTAACTCACTCCATACATCTCTCATCTCGTCTCAGGCCGACGCATTTTCATCCTGACTATTTATCAAAGCATTTTGCTCTCATTTTGTCAAGTCTGTCCCAGCTTGCACGTTAGGGAAAAGTCAGTAGGAGGAGTTGGGTAGAGTCAGTAGGAGGAGTTGGGTAGAGTCAGTAGGAGGAGTTGGGTAGAGTCAGTAGGAGGAGTTGGGTAGAGTCAGTAGGAGGAGTTGGGTAGAGTCAGTAGGAGGAGTTGGGTAGAGTCAGTAGAAGGAGTTGGGTAGAGTCAGTAGGAGTAGTTGGGGGTAGTTACACGGTGCGCAGATTATAATGAGATGTTTCACATTCTGTGTCTCTGCCCCAGCTTGCACCTTGGGGAGAGTCAGTAGGAGGAGGAATATATATATATATACATATACAGTATAGACACACACACGTTGATTAACATTGTAAAGGGCTCAAGGAGGAGCTCAGTGGTGATATCACTGTCTTTGAAGAGGATGAACTGGGTTAAAATCAGCTCTCCTTGTCACTCAATCTCTCTGTGCCCCGGGCACCCACATGAGATGATACAGTAGTATGTACTGCGCTGGGTACACTGTCGCCGTTAAATAAGAAAATATATTATTATTATTATTATTATTATTATTATTATGGAACAGCGTTTCACTTTATTACCATCACTTATTCTCGGTTCCCGACACCTGGGACCCTGTGTGCAGACTGTTTGCAGACTGTGTGTAGAGAGATCCCATGTAATTGCTGAAACGTATGAATCAGTTCAGACAGACGTATGCATTTATATATCTCCGAGCTGTGGCCTCCTACAGTCAAGATCAATATCTCATTTAAAAACCGTTATTAGCTTGTAGAAAGACATATTTTCAGCATTTCCCCATCTTTCTCTCGCTTAACCCCTATACTGCTTCAGGCTACATCTGCCGCATTGAATAACTACACCGCCCTAGTTTCTCTTACTTTGTAGAGGTCAAAGCTATGTATTACTGTTACAGACATATCCGATGCTGCTCATCATATTTTTCGACACAACAAACCAGGCACAAGTGAGAGTAAAAGATTGGAATCCGTTCGCAGCAGAATGTACACGTGGATAGGACAATGTGTAGGTTCCGGTTCTGATTCTTGCCCGTAGCGTCATTGTAGGATGTGATGGGCCATTGTGTAATGTACCAGACTCCATATTATATAACCACCCCCCATATGTTTCTTACTCAGGGTCACCTTTGGTCATAATGAGCTATTAAAGGCCCGCGAGGAGAAATAAGGATCCACTCACTGCAGACTTGACGTCAGGCGGTCTCGAGTTACCCCCTAGGTCCTAAAGACCACGGAAGATCCCTAACCAAACAGACATGTTGGGGGCAAATTGTCCACAGCTTTTATTAAAGAAACATAGCGTCAGATTGCACCCACGCCGGCTTTTTTCAACTGCGTCACGTAGACACCCGAAGCCACCGGCTGCAATCAGCCTGGCAGGAGATATAAAAATACCACCAGCCGAACCGGAAAGACATCACCAGACCAGCCGCCTTGGCCACAGAACAGCAACGCCTTCCCCACCTTATGATCCAATCTGAACACTACCGCACCGCCATAAACTGGGCAATGTTAGCCCCTAAAGTTTGGCTGGTCCCCCACCAAACACAGAGCTCTTCCCACCACATACTGGAGACCCAAGATATTTATTTATAACATGTTTTGCCAGGAAGTAATACATTGAGAGTTACCTCTCGTTTTCACGTATGTCCTGGGCTGTGATAACAATACATGGTTACGTTAAATGAACAGAGGTCATATAGTCAATTCACAAACATTTCATGGACAGTTAGAGATATGACTATGGGCCTAAGTAACATTTACAGACGATATACAAATTGTGAAAAATAGCCAGGGATATGTCTGATAAATATGATTGCCATCCTCTCTATACAAACCTGACAAGCCCCCTCCCAGATTCTCGTGCCCGAGAGAGATGCCCCCCAAACTCCCGATAAAATAGGACACCCCTTTATTCAACTTTCTCCTACCTCTCTCCACAACCCTGGCATCCCTTGCTCCCAGTCACACCTGTCTCACCTCCACCTCGGACCAAACTACCACCTCGGACTAAAGGCCATATAAATCTGAGCTACATCCCTCATTATTGCAAAACAATAAATCATGTGTACGAGCCCTAGCCAGGTCGTTTCCCTCTCCCCCACATGGAATATATTAACACTGACGGTTCGGGTAGTGACCTCCTCTTCCTTAACATCACCGGAAATACCTGCCCCCAGTACCCCGAAGGCCCAACCATGATACTTCCGCCATAGACCCTGCGGAACTGCCGCACCAGCCAAGCTCAGGAGACGGAGAACGGGTGAGGGCTCTAGGGTCTGTCCCTCAGCTGGAGCCCCTAGAACAGCTCGGCAGGCTGGAGGCGCCGGCTTTATGGCCGGGCCGGCCTATGCCCAATCAACGCTGGTAAAAGGCTGGGCGCCAGCTTTAGGGCTGGGCCTAAGCTGACCCTAGGGGCGGGAGGGGGAGGGAATGCAGCCCAACATCGGCTGATAAGGATCTCCCCCTCCCATTTTACAGTGCTTTGGGCGGGGGGAGGGAGCGCGGCCAATTGCTGGTCGCTGGGCAAGGATCCCCCTCCCATTTTACAGTGCTTTGGGCGGGGGAGGGAGCGCGGCCAATTGCTGGTCGCTGGGCAAGGATCTCCCCCCCATTTTGCATGGAGCATGCTTGGCTGGCGGGCAGGCTGGTAGGATTTTAACAGCGGATGTTAAAATAAAGCTGTGACCTTTTCTTCCAAAATTGTGTGGTCTCCTTTATTTGGTTTAGCGTCACAAAGTAGGGGCAGCGCATAAAGCCTTTATTTACATCAGTTATGCACGTATATGACGATTGCAGTACAGTACATGCATCGATAAGTGGGAAAAAGAGAGTGCTTCACTTTAAGTACATTTTCGCTTCACATACATGCTCCGGTCCCATTGCGTATGTTAATGCGAAGTATGCCTGTACACACACACATCAGATTGACTCAGATACACACACACACATACACTGATACACACAGCAGACTAACTCAGATACACACACTGATACACAAACGCACATATACACACAGAGCAGACTGACTCACATACACACATAAATTATGACACACAGCAGACTCAGGCTTGTCTGTTCTTGTGTACATCACATTTTTGCATTATTGGTAAACATACCTTTTGAGCATTGTCTTTGAGTGCTACAGGTTTGCTTGTGTACCGCTGCAAAGCATGTCAGCATATGACTCACAGCAAGAATTCCAAAACTGGAATAATACTAAGACCTATAATATATATGATTACCAACTGCCTGAGTCATGTACATGGCCATATGCGTGTGCAGGCGTAATATGTCAGTAAGGTATACTGACAGCTATACAGGTGCATTCTGCTACACGTCAATGAAGTTCATTATAGAGACACACATTGCCTGAATTTCATGGGGATTCACCATGCCACCCTAGGTCTGTGCTTTTCAACCTTTTTTTGGTTAAGGAACGCTATAATCACGTTATAATTATATTGTGAAATTCTGCGGTACCCCCACCCTCTCTAACAGTGCTTCTGAGATCAGATACATTGTAAGTGTAACCCCTCCTCTGTGGGTTTGCTAGAGGAATACAAGGGGTTAATGGTTAGCAGTGGATGCTAAGCTCCACCCTGTGGTGAGACAGAGGTACTGTGTCACAGGAGGTATCAAAAAGGAGAGAGTTCCAGAAGTTAGGTCCCGGCATGGTAGGAAGAGAGGAACCTCTGGAAGTAGAGGTAGGTGATGTGTCACGGTAGGGGTAGCCAGCCTCACATAACAAAGGTGAAGCCCGGCTGGCTGCCTCAATTCCGTATGTAATGGCCGCCTCAATGAGGCTCATTTAGGCCTGAGTGTATATATTTGGTGTAACCCTTTCCAGAAAAGAGCTAACACTGTGTGATATCCAGAAGGGGGAAACTGTGTGACTTGGGAAACGGGCCTTGTATATGTAAAAAGCACTTTTATTCCCCATGGTAATATGTTCCCCATATAGTTAGTAAGCAAGCCTTGTCTTTTGTGTTGCTAGCATTTCTCTGCATGCAGACCCAGTAATTCCCTTACAGTAGCTAGGCTGCCTGCAGTGAAATGCTGGCTCGTGACAGAGAGCGGCGTGGGAGCGGCGTGAGCATCGGGACAATAGTAAGCGGGAAGGGATGTTAATCAGGTCCGGGAACTGGCTCTCGGCAGTGCAGAGCCTTTGTTCACCTGAGATGCTGAGATGCCTACCCAGTGAGAGGTATGGGGCTGGCCAAGTGAACCGTTGCCAGGTCTTAGTCTCGTAGGCACGATTCCCATTGGCCAGTTCAAATTTCCCGCTTGCCAGTAGCTCCCTCCTCAAGGGGTGCTCTAGCGTCCTTAAGCCGGCCCCCTCCTTTGATTGGTGCAGCCAGACGAGCCCTTGTCGTCCGATTGGCTGCACCATCACGATCCGGGCTCTGATTGGCTGGCGGCCCCTGCTCCATGTAAAGTATAGCGAACCGAGGGCTATGTAAGGAGCGCGGACGATCAGTGTATTTTGTATGTTTGCTGGCTTATTCAACTTCTGTGTCCTGTCTGGTGATAGTGATCCTGTTGGTTTCAGTGTTAAAAGTTCAGGTCTCCCATTCCCACAGTTATAGTATAGATCGGGCCCCCCCTTTATTGTGTTTCAGTTAGGGACAGTTCCCTGTTAGGATCCCATAGTATGACCATAAGAGAAGAGCATGTCCCAGAGAGGGAATGTAGACGCCATAGCAGAGAAGGCCTCAGGATGTCAGGGGATCATCCCTACAAGCGGTTCCTTATCTACAGTATTCATTACCCCTGAGGAAGTGGCAGTTCCACAACAGGGCTAGAAAGCAACAGTAACGTACACAGAACAGGCCAGGATCTCAGTAGGGGCCTGCAGTAAAAGGCACCATAAGGATGTTGCTAAAAGGCGGGCCCGGTCCACAAGATGAAGTCAGTACAGCAACAAGTGAATGTACCTCCCATGGGTGTTGAGTGGGAACCCAGGGAAGAAATATATCAACAGTGATAGCGTTATGAATGAAATAAGGTACAACTAAGCCAATCTGATTGTATATGCCTGGGAACATGAATAAAGATTGCTGTTGTACCATCAGACAAACTTCTGGCGCCCGTCTTTATCATCGCCCAGCCGACCACCGCCAGCACCCTGAGACAAGGTAAATCAAAGTTGTTGTGGACATACACCATACACTGATGTAAACTTCCTAGGAGCCGAGCAGGGAGGATTACATAAACAACCCCAACCCTCTCTAATAGCGCGTCTGAGATCAGATGTATTGTAAGGAACCCCGACCCTCTCTAATAGCGCGTCTGAGATCAGATGCATTGTAAGGAACCCCAACCCTCTCTAATAGCACGTCTGAGATCAGACGTATTGTAAGGAACCCCAACCCCCTCTAATAGCGTGTCTGAGATCAGATGCATTGTAACCAACTCAACCCTCTCTAATAGCGCGTCTGAGATTAGATGCATTGTAAGGAACCCCAACCCTCTCTAATAGCGCGTCTGAGATCAGATGCATTGTAAGGAACTCCAACCCTCTCTAATAGCGCGTCTGAGATCAGATGTATTGTAAGGAACCCCAACCCTCTCTAATAGCGCGTCTGAGATCAGATACATTGTAAGGAACCCCAACCCTCTCTAATAGCGCGTCTGAGATCAGAAGCATTGTAAGGAACCCCAACCCTCTCTAATAGCGCGCCTGAGATCAGATGCATTGTAAGGAACCCCAACCCTCTCTAATAGCGCGTCTAAGATCAGATGCATTGTAAGGAACCCCAATCCTCTGTAATGGCGCGTCTGAGATCAGATGCATTGTAAGGAACCCCAATCCTCTCTAATAGCGTGTCTGAGAACAGATGCATTGTAAAGAACCCCAACCCTTTCTAATAGCGCGTTTGAGATCAGATGCATTGTAAGGAACCCCAACCCTCTCTAATAGCGCGTCTGAGATCAGATGCATTGTAAGGAGCCCCAACCCTCTCTAATAGTGCGTCTGAGATCAGATACGTTATAAGGAACCCCACCCCTCCGTAATAGCGTGTCTAAGATCAGATGCATTGTAAGGAACCCCAACCCTCTCTAATAGCGCGCCTGAGATCAGATGCATTGTAAGGAACCCCAACCCTCTCTAATAGCGCATCTGAGATCAGATGCATTGTAAGGAACCCCGACCCTCTCTAATAGCGCGTCTAAGATCAGATGCATTGTAAGGAACCCCAATCCTCTCTAATAGCGCGTCTGAGATCAGATGCATTGTAAGGAACCCCAATCCTCTCTAATAGCGTGTCTGAGAACAGATGCATTGTAAAGAACCCCAACCCTCTCTAATAGCGCGTTTGAGATCAGATGCATTGTAAGGAACCCCAACCCTCTCTAATAGCGCGTCTGAGATCAGATGCATTGTAAGGAGCCCCAACCCTCTCTAATAGTGCGTCTGAGATCAGATACGTTATAAGGAACCCCAACCCTCTCTAATAGCGCGTCTGAGATCAGATGCATTGTAAGGAACCCCAACCCTCTCTAATAGCGCGTCTGAGATCAGATGCATGGTAAGGAGCCCCAACCCTCTCTAATAGTGCGTCTGAGATCAGATGCGTTATAAGGAACCCGACCCTCTATAATAGCGCGTCTGAGATCAGATGCATTGTAAGGAGCCCCAACCCTCTCTAATAGTGCGTCTGAGATCAGATACGTTATAAGGAACCCCACCCCTCCGTAATAGCGTGTCTAAGATCAGATGCATTGTAAGGAACCCCAACCCTCTCTAATAGCGCGCCTGAGATCAGATGCATTGTAAGGAACCCCAACCCTCTCTAATAGCGCGTCTGAGATCAGATGCATTGTAAGGAACCCCGACCCTCTCTAATAGCGCGTCTAAGATCAGATGCATTGTAAGGAACCCCAATCCTCTCTAATAGCGCGTCTGAGATCAGATGCATTGTAAGGAACCCCAATCCTCTCTAATAGCGTGTCTGAGAACAGATGCATTGTAAAGAACCCCAACCCTCTCTAATAGCGCGTTTGAGATCAGATGCATTGTAAGGAACCCCAACCCTCTCTAATAGCGCGTCTGAGATCAGATGCATTGTAAGGAGCCCCAACCCTCTCTAATAGTGCGTCTGAGATCAGATACGTTATAAGGAACCCCAACCCTCTCTAATAGCGCGTCTGAGATCAGATGCATTGTAAGGAACCCCAACCCTCTCTAATAGCGCGTCTGAGATCAGATGCATGGTAAGGAGCCCCAACCCTCTCTAATAGTGCGTCTGAGATCAGATGCGTTATAAGGAACCCGACCCTCTATAATAGCGCATCTCATATCAGATGCATTGTAAGGAACCCGACCCTCTATAATAGTGCAACAAAATGTAAAAGATTGGTGGGACAGCGGACCCGCAAAAATATCAACAACTTGCCGGGACGTTAGAAAAAAAAATTGTTTAATGAGTTACATGCTAAAACAACACTGAAGAAAATAGAACAAACAAAACATATAATCTTCTCCCACGCATTTCACGCAAGATTAGACTTTCTCAAGGAGTATCAGATGCATTGTAAGGAACCCCAACCCTCGCTAATAGCGCGTCTGATATCAGATGCATTGTATGGAACCCCAACTCTCGCTAATACAGTAGCGCGTCTGAGATCAGATGCATTGTAAGGAACCCCAACCCTCGCTAATAGCGCATCTGAGATCAGATGCATTGTAAGGAACCCCAACCCTCGCTAATAGCGCGTCTGAGATCAGATGCATTGTAAGGAACCCCAACCCTCGCTAATAGCGCGTCTGAGATCAGATGCATTGTAAGGAACCCCAACCCTCACTAATAGCGCGTCTGAGATCAGATGCATTGTAAGGAACCCCAACCCTCGCTAATAGCGCGTCTGAGATCAGATGCATTGTAAGGAACCCCAACCCTCGCTAATAGCGCGTCTGAGATCAGATGCATTGTAAGGAACCCCAACCCTCGCTAATAGCGCGTCTGAGATCAGATGCATTGTAAGGAACCCCAACCCTCTCTATTATCGCGCCTGAGACAAGATGCATTGTAAGGAACCCCAACCCTCGCTAATAGCACGTCTGAGATCAGATGCATTGTAAGGAACCCCAACCCTCTCTATTATCGCGCCTGAGACAAGATGCATTGTAAGGAACCCCAACCCTCTCTAATAGCGCGTCTGAGATCAGATGCATTGTAAGGAACCCCAACCCTCACTAATAGCACATCTGAGATCAGATGCATTGTTAGGAACCCCAACCCTCACTAATAGCGCGTCTGAGATCAGATGTACTGTATTACAAATTCTGTATTTGGTACAATTTTCAAATGACCTGAAAACTGCAGAAAACCCTTTAGGGGTGCCCACTGAATCCAAGGTTTCTTAGGAACGCCGGATGAAAAACACTGCTCTAGGTAATAGAAAAGGGGATAGGGAAAATATGCTGAATATTTTCCATGTACCAACTAAGAGAGAGTGAGAGACAATACAAAAAGATCTTTTATACAATGGTTAGTTTTATTAAAAGATACCTTCTTTAAAAATACTAATTGCGTCCCTCTGTGAGACCACATTTCCTTTGTTGGAGGAATTTAAATTGGAAAGCGTGAAGCTAGATAACTCAGATAAAGTCTCTCATATATACCATTCGTATACAATTTGAATATGATTTATTAGTCTGGTCAGTTGTTGTTGGATGATTCAAATTGGAATCCCTGGATAAAAACTAGTGTTTTCCTTAGAAGGAAATATATCATCGAAAGACCTTATCTCTAGTTGTGAAAATTGCTAGAGACAAAATTAATTTACGCAATCAAGATCTATAATCAGCAGGGATGACTTACCATGTCCCGTATTACGCTGGGATATTAATATCCTGCCTCATGTATTCAGAACTGTACCTAACTTGGAAAGCTTATTGGGTCCCTGATGAAATCAAGGCTTGGTACATTTCCATGGTAACTAGAGGACCTAAAAGGAATAAGGAGCCACCTTACGAAGGAGCCACCCACCTCCAGAGAAGCTCAGTGGGAGTGAAACGTGCGTCGGGTCTTTGTGACCCATGTTAACTCGTGACTTCCTACACGTGACCCTTCTGTGAAGATGGAGCTCCAAGCCGGACACTGCACCACAGAGACTGCTCTACATATACAGAAGAATGAACTACTACCCATCAATTAGCAGATGATATAGGTAGAAATTGCTTATCTTCCTAATCAAAACGGGTGACCCTATTAATGTTGTACATTCTGGGCCTGGGTTGTCTCTTCAGTAAGTGCAGGGTAGTGCAGTTACCCATTCTAAATATTCTCTATTAATGAGAATAGAAAGAGGTCCTGTCCCCAGTATTATGATAAGAAGGTAGGCATTGCGGGCACCACTATAGGGTGAGTGCTACCACTGTTTAAAATAGTTCCAAAAGTGCAGACCCCAATATACATCTTTATATGTGATCCTTTTCTGCCTTCCGACTCACAACAGAGAATTGGCTTATTCCAACACCACGTTGGCTAATTTATACAGCTGACATACTTGCATGGCGTCCACTAGTGCAGGGGTGCTCACCTCTAGTCCTCAAGACCCCCCAACAGGTAAGGTTTTGAGGATATCCCTGCTTCAGCAAAGGTGGCTCAATCAGTGCAAAATAGTCTCTTTCTGAATCGCGAATGAAACCGCGGCTGATACAGAATTCGCGAGCGATTAAGTCAATGCGCATTGCAATTTGATTTAATAAGCTAATTGGCAAATTCAAAAAAAATGCCATTGGATGCAACCCGTGGACGGGTTTGTAGAATCAGCCACCCGTTGGCGGGTTCTTACGAACGGATGGCTGAAACCGTGGATTGGATTCTACGAGTCCGTCCACGGATTGCGGAATCCGCGGAGTATATTGGTAATAAAAATAAAAAAAACCTGCCAAACGTGAATCACCCTTTTTGAGATTGATCTGCGGAAATCCGTGGACCAAAAGTAACTGCCCGATCTGCTGTTGGTGCTTTCTTCCATAGAGGGAGAAGGTCGTATCAGTGGCGGGCTTACATTTCTGCTACCTTGTAGGCTCGCTGGGTGATCCTCTGCCCTAGCGTAGTGATGTCATGACATTGCGTTGTCATGGCACATTGCACCGTCATTTGACGTCAGGTCGACATGGCGACGTGATGCTACAGGAGGGGGCTTCTCTGGAAAAAGTAACACTCTCTCACACCCACATTTTCTCCCCCAAAAATTGCTGCTCTATGTCATAGTCCACACAGCCTAATGGGAAATCCGCCACTGGGTGGTATAATACCTTTTATTGGACCAACAAGTAAACTCTTGATGAGGGAGAAGGTCCATACGTACATGAGAGAAACCTCAAAACAGCAGTGATTCCTTTATGTTATTTATCCCCCCCCCCCTTTTCTTTATATAGGTTGAAAGCATGGGGTCTCTGGAGCTGAAATGTGTCCATTTAACTCCGGGGACCCCCTAGTTCTCGAGATACATACCTAGAGACCTGCTCCAGGAGAAACAAAATGGTGGTTTAATTCTCCCATGTCATGTAGGCCAGTAGGCTTACGGCCTCCTATCGGCCGTGAAGCAGGTTATTTAAACAACTAGGAAGTACGGGCGTTTAAGAGATGTGTTCAGAGGTATGAAAAATGGAGACCGTTTTAGGGTGAAATTAATATAAGGCTTT
Source organism: Ascaphus truei (assembly GCF_040206685.1). Lineage (NCBI taxonomy): Eukaryota > Metazoa > Chordata > Amphibia > Anura > Ascaphidae > Ascaphus > Ascaphus truei. The sequence continues at coordinate 21,703,993 of NC_134497.1, forward strand.
ATTGTCTGTTCCTTTAACAATGTAAACACAAAACATAAAAGAAAAACCTACTCCACTTTGGAGAATAACTAGACAGTACTGTATATGCACACAACAGTCCAACAAGAAAGTCTCTTATCTGTTTCTGTTGTTGCTTTAGGGGAAGGCCTCTCTGTTCTCCTGGGTCAGCATCCTTGTGTGCTATGGCACTCTCTGTGTCCAGGTGTAGAGGTCTTGTCTCCTTGTCTTGCTGTCAGCATACAGTCCTTCTGTGAGCATCAAGACATCATCTTTTCCTCAGGTCAGCTCAGTTGTGGGCTAAGGAAATCTCTGGTCTGTCCTCCTTCTCCTTATGTCAGCCCACTTGTGAGCTAAGGACTCTCTCTCCTGTGTCTCACATGAGGCTTTTTACAGAGCTCTCCTTAGTCCAGGCGGAGACTAGCTAATTGGGTGGCTGCAATTAACCATCTCTCTGCTGGATTCTCAGAGCTCTGAGGCTGCTTTATTTAAACACAGATAAGTCCCTGTTACAGGGCGCTAGCTGTTCGGGTATGTATATCAGGCACCAAGCGGTCCCAGAGCTGTAATAATGAGGTTCAACTGCTGGGATCCCAAATCTTCACACCTATTTAAAAAAAGATGAATGCGAGAACAAGAGTTCATGCTCTGAAGCTGAAGGGTGGGAGATTTAGGAGAAACGTGAGATAGTCATTCTTCATGAAATAGTAGTGGATTCATGGGACAGCCTCCCAGTAGGGGTGGGGGAGACTAATACAGGAAAGAGATGTAAAACTGCACGAGATAGATACAGGGATATGAAAAAAGTAAGGGATCAAATAGAGACTGAGGCTTTATATCTATGGCAGACGAGATGGGGGGGGGGGGAGTGGGGAGTGGGGGGAGCCGGGATAATAGTCCTGTGCCCGAGCCCTGTGGTGGAGTGGGGGCTCATTATATGGGTGCATATAGAACACTGTTTCTTTCTTTTGCAATATTTACTGTGATTTAGAAGACCCTTCTTTGTTCTGTCGCTAAGTAACTAAAATGAATCCTATGTTCCTTATCTTTCAAGACATCTCTCAATTGTATTGTCTTTTACTACTAACAAACTATTTAACTAACCTTTGATTCCAAACTCAAGATCATATACTATTCAACTCCGCAGACATTAAACATACCAAGCTTCTAAATCACATAAAACGTCTACATCTGCCTGTCTTCGGACTGATTTAACGTCTTATCTTTGTAGAGGCAGCTTATCCTTTTCCAATACAATTTCTAATTTAACACTAAATTACTTATCTTAACTAGTTATATGCTGAATATATATGTATATAGAAAATGTTGCATAATAAATAATTAGGCTTGAAACGGTCCTATCTTCACTTAGCTGCTGATAATTCCTATTTCTTTGTTTTGAACTTATATCTTTTTAATTTGATTTATATTTACTTTTTGTATGGAGACCCCTGGATAACATATTCCCAAGTTAAAGGTAGTTCCTTCTTACACACACACAATTAATAATGGGGATGGAAGGCTGACTTATGAGAAGAGGCTAGCAAAATGTGCCGATTGATATGGCTTATTTACAAATATATTCCGGGTCAAAACAAGGAACTATTCATCTCAACGACACGGGGTCACCCCTAGAGATTTTGTGTTTGCCTTCCTCTGGATCAAAATACTGTAATTACTAATATAGGATAAGTATCTGTCGACTACATTTAATAAACGAACTCGACAGACGTCTTTTGTCAACCTCATTTACTACGTACAGATGTAGCCAGACAAACTACGCACACGGCAGGGGTAACCCGCAGAATCCTGACCCCTTGCATCATGTGGCAGCAAGAAATCTCTCAGTAGGGGGGTCCCATTCTGAACACCGCAGACTCCCCCCCCCCCAGACAGCCACGGGTTATACTGTCCCCAGAGCCCCCGCAGGCAGTCGCGGGTGTAACTGGCACCCTGGAGACCCCCCCCCCCAACCCCCCAGGCAGCCACGAGTTTTACAGTCTCCGGACACCCAGACAGTCACGGGTGTCACTGGCGCCCCTGGAGACCCCGCCCCCAACCCTCTAAATCTCATTTGCTTTGCCATCCTCGGAGGAGGGCGTCTCTGTCATTTCACAGACGCAATTCCTTTCCCTGTCTCATCATTAACAAGCCTTCTTCTTACCGAACAACAACAAGCAGAATGCAGGGATTTATTTACACGCTCTTCCTAATATCACAGAAGTGAAAAATAATCATGAGTCTTTGTTGTTTAATATACAAACTACGGCTTTATGTCATTATATTTGGACATAGAAGTGTTAAAATGATTATATTTTGGACATACCAACTCACTCATTATCAGCGTCTCCTAGAGCTCCAAAGAGTCTTGTTTACAAATATCTGCACCTTTCCCTTGAAATCTCCTTTCCTGGGTCCAGAACCCCCAACCAGGGCCGTCTTAACGCATGGGCATGCTGGGCAGTTGCCCGGGGGCCCCATGAGCATAGGGGCCCCACGCTAATCTATGCACAGACCAGAATTTAACACTAATTTTCCGATCACCCGCCTCAACATTCAAATCTCCCGCTAACTCGGTAGAAGGAGAAACATTACGACTTGTAGCGGAGAGTTGGCGGGGCCCAGTGCACTGCTCTGCCCGGGGGGCCTATAATGCTGTTAAGACGGCCCTGCCCCCAAATCTCACTGATTTTGGTCTTTGGAGGTTGACATCTATGCAGGTTGTAGGTCAAAATGTCCCCTTCCCTAATGATTCCCATTATAATAATTTTGGGTCGCGAAAACTGCTTAGAACTCTATTCAACGTGCACGGAACCCTTGAAGGATTCATCTAAACTCATTAGAATAGAGGCTTTCAACAAGGTGCAGGGGGAAGCATATTTCAGAGAGAGAGAAGAACAAGAGGTCGTTCTGTGACGCTGGGGATATGTGAGGAAGTACTTCTTCACAGGAAAGGTGGTGGATTCATGGATTGGCCTCCCAGCAGAGGTGGTAGGGGCAAATACAGTAAGGTAATTCAAACATGCTTGCTACCCTAAATGTAAAACGTGGGCTGAAGGAGCCGCTCAGTGAGTAAAGGCGCTGACTCCGATAACAACGACGCTGAGTGTGAAGCAGGGGAGCCTGGTTCAATTCCCGGTGTCAGATCCTTGTGACCTTGGGCAAGTCACTTTATCTCCTTGTGCCTCAGGCACCCCAAAAAATGGATATTAAGTGTCACGGGGAGACCCGGACTCTTTCACGGGACCAAGCCCCAGACAGGACACAGAGATTAAGTAAACGGGTGTTTATTTCGGTCGGAGCGAACAGACGCAGCACAAAGTCCCAACAGAGCTTATACTCACAAACTTCAGCACAATACAGAGGAAATCCCGATCGCACAGGTGCCCTGCGCCACTGAAATCACATTCCCGCAGCAGCTTTCACTTGTGTATCGATTCAGGTAGCACTGGATGCCAGTTGGAACCAAGCAAGTTCAAGTATCCCGTCCGGTTAACCCGCAACCTTGACTTCGGGTGTCTCTGGCATGTCCTCAGATCCCACCGCACAGTATATCTGCCGCCAGACCAGGAGAGATCTGCGGGACTCAAATCGGCCGCTGCTTTTCTAGGTTCCTGGTCTCCATAGGAAATTATGGAGCTCGGGGCTGCGACCAATCCCTGTGTGGGCCAATCCGAGCTGGATGTGTGACGACGAAAGCCGAGGCAAGGAGGGCGGAATTACGAACCGACCAATGAGAGCAGCACATACTTCCCCCTGCTCTCAGTGCTGGCTCACTATCTCTGGAGGAGGCGGGCGCCTCTCTGGGCAGACACTGGCTCCGCTCTTCGGACCATCGTCTCCCAGATAGGAGAACTGCCCATCCCCACCTTCCCTTGTCTCCAATCTCCCAGTGGAACCAGCCCAACCCGGGTTCCTGGGCATGTAGCCTGGTTAATCAGATCACCAACCTAGCATGCCGAGGGAACCAAGGAAATGCACTTACCGCAGTACACACACAATAAAGTCTCCCTACACTACATTACTGGGGTTAGCCTACACCATCCCAGGTACATGAGCCACAGGTAGATGGGAGTGCCGGACGATCCTGTACATTAATCAGACGGATAGGGCCAGAGACCAGACTTAACCTTTAATATGCCGGTCTCCGGGCCCCTACCGTCACAGTAAGCTCCACTGGGCCTGCAAAAAATTCTGCATACAAAAACAATTATTATTTAAAGGAGACCAAGGGTCAAACCGGGTCTGAGGTTCTGTAGGAGATAAACAAATGGGCCAAGTGGTTCTGCCGACCAATTCTATGTTTCCACGAGCTGCAACCTTCCCAAGAAGTGACGGCAGTTTCCCAGTGAATTAAATAGGAGTCCTATTTAAGTCATCTTCTCCCCCTCCCCCCCTGCAAGCCCCCTCCATCATGGTTCTCCATGAGTTCTCTACCATAGATTCGTTAACCCTAGCTGGTTTCTCGTTCCTGTCCTTCCATGGCTGCCTGGGGAGGAAGAAAGGTGCCCGGCTGTTGCTGGGAAAAGGAGCACGCCGGCACTTACATAGAAATGGGCTTCGGTGATGCAGCTATTTGATAATATAGTGATTGAAATGCAATGCCATGCGAGAGGAGGCAGCAATTTGGCCTACATAAAAACAGGCTCTTTCATTTCACGTTGCTATGGTGAACATCTTCTCTCATAACAGGGCATATAAAAACCTTTTCTCCCCCCACCCCTGAATAGCATATTAGATGCAAAAACACTTGCATTCTTAACTCTTCGCTGCCAGAATGGGCCAACAAATCTTTCAAATTCATGTTAGGCCATCTCTCTGCCATGGTAAGCCCCTAACCTTACCCCATTCCCTAAGAACCCCTCATCTTAACCCTTAATACTAACTCTGCCCCCTAGCCTAAAACCTTAACCCCTTACCCTTAAACCCCTTACTCTAAACCCCTTACCCTAAAAACCTAACCACTTACCCTAAACCCCTTACCCTAAAACTCCTTACCATAAGCACCTACCCTACAATCCTTACCCTAAACCCCTTACACTAATGCCCTAACCCAGGGGTTCTCAACTCCGGTAAACAAGACCCCCCAAAGGTCAGGTTTTCAGGATATCCCTGCTTCAGCACAGGTGGCTCAATCAGTGACTCAGTCAAAAAGCCTGCTTCAGCATAGGTGGCTCAGTCTTTGACTGAGCCACAGGTTGATCGACCTGTGCTGAAGCAGGGATATACTTAAAACCTGACCTGTTGGTGGTGGTGGTGGGGGGTGGGGGGGTAGTTTGAGGACTGGAGTTGAGAACTGCTGCCCTAACCCTAAACCCCCTACCCTTATTCCCTAACCCAGGGGTTCTCAACTCCAGTCCTCAAGACCCCCCAACAGGTCAGGTTCTCCAGATATCCCAGCTTCAGCACAGGTGGCTCAATCAGTGGCTCAGTCGAAGACTGCATCAACTGTGCTGAAGCTGGGATATCCCGAAAATCTGACCCTGTTGGAGGGTCTTGAGAGCCGGAGTTAAGAACCCTTGCCCTAACCCCTTATCCTAACCGCTAAAACCCCTTAATGTACTTACCTTATCAGCAAAGAGGCCGGTGGCTTAGTGTCCAGCGGCGGCGCTGCTGCGGTGAAGGGGCCCTCGACAGCCAAGCGCCCGCGCCAATGTGGTCACGGCAAAATGGCCGTGCCCATATGTCCGTCTCTGTATAATCTTTCCCTTTGAGCAGGTCCGGCTCTTCATTCATGTTTTTTCTGGTATTAAAAAAAACCCATGATTTTCTTAGCGTCCGAGGTTACCACGGTAACCGTCGTACTGCGCTGGGCTCTGGGGAGAGCTCCATTTTAACATCCCGGACACTTTAATATTTCAAACGCATCTATCTCCTGATCGGAGCGTCGGATTGAACAAATATAAACAGTGTTGGAAAGGGCAAGAATTATTTTTACCCCCCCCCCCCCTTTAATATGCGCATCAATACAATACACAGAATGATACGTAATTCACTAAGTTGCCGATCGATTCGTTCTCCTGTGATCGATCAACGACGATTCGGCTCGGGGGGTTCACTAAATGGCCGTCAGTGCAGCAGAAGAGGACCAAAGATGCAAAGTTCTGTGCGTCACTAGATACAATTGGTGCACTGCTAGAGAGAGGGCAGGGCTCAAAAATGGGTGTGCCAGAGCCTGTTTCAGAAGAGAGAGGGGATGTGAAATGGTGTAAATGGTTGCTATAGAAACAAAAAATGCTGGTCACATTATAATAGATAAAAAATGTCATTCATAATAGTTTTTTTTTTTAAATGCTACAAGTATTGTCATAGTACAGAACTGATTTATTAAAAAAAACACACGTACTGTAGGATATGGCTTGGTCTGCAGCTTTAAGAAAATATCAATGCAAAAAATGTTTCTCTTAGCGCGAACTGCTGCCTGCGTAGGAACCACCAAAGCTGCTTTCATGTTTGCCTTATAGATGGACCCGGAATTGGGGCAAATTTTGGGGCTGTGTATAAAGGTGCTGATCAGAGCAATTAGTCGCATAGCACCAATAAATATATTTTTGCATCAGGTTATTCATTAATGTGAAATCTTATGGGGTTTATTTATTTTTTTAATAATTCAGTTCTGTAGTATTAGATATTAGTAGCTGTTTTTTTTTATATTCATCTCAATGCCATTTGTAATGAGTTATTATATACTGAGCATCCTTTGATTTCTATAGCAGGTTTAGCCCACTTCCCCAGCAGTGCAAGATCTTTGCAGCCATTTCCTGTTTGTGATCATTTGTTGCCGATGTTCCCAGCAGTTTCAGCTGCAAACTGTAACAATGGATAATGTTTCATTGTTAATATCAGGATATATTGTACCGTAGCTGCAGAGTTAGGCCCCGGGCATGGTCAGCGCGTAATGCTGAGGCGCGCTGATACTTACCAGTGAGCCCCTACAGCCGCAATGAGAGCGGCTTTAGTAGGGGCTCGCCTACGCTTCCGCAAGCGTGCGGAAGCGTAGGTCTTAGGTACATTTTAAATTCAAGCGCTTGCCGGAGCGCAGAGCCGGTCACGTGAGCGGTTCGCCCAATGAGGGCGAACCAGCTCTGTGACGTCACTGGCCCGCCCGCCGACACGCCCCCGGACGGTGCGCTGTTTAAGGCCAGGGAAAGCACCCGCTTTCCCTCAGCCTCAGCGCGCCTCCGCCAGCAAGCTAAAACCATGGCCGAGGCCTTACACTGACTGCAGGATTGCTTGAAACTGAAAGGCGGCCATGTCACAGATTTATAACAGGAGCTCCAAACGATTGCCAGCTTAGGCCCGTAATATAGTGGGCGCGCTTGCTGCGCCGTGCGCGCGCGGCACTTATAATTGTCTGTGGATAGCCAGCCGTCCTATTCTAGGGCCGCGTGAGCGCACGGCAGTGAGCGTGGAGCCGGGTGATCGGGGTGAAGACTGTGAAAAGAATGTTTTCGCGCCGTTACCGCTGAGACTGTAAGGTATGTATATGTATGTGTATGTATTTGTGTATGTGTGTTTATGTATGTACAGTATTTGTGTATGTGTGTTTATGTATGTACAGTATTTGTGTGTGTGTGTGTGTGTGTGTGTGTGTGTGTGTGTGTGTGTGTGTGTGTGTGTGTGTGTGTGTGTGTGTGTGTGTGTGTGTGTGTGTGTGTGTGTGTGTGTATGTGTGTAAGTGTGTAAATATATTTATCAAAGTTGCACAATGTAATAAATACAGCTCAACCCCCTTATAACGCTGGGCTTGGGGTCCAAAGAATCTCATCGCGCTATAAGCGGATCGCGTTAGAAATAATGTAATTGTATGCATTGTACAATAAAGTATTTAAGATACCAATAATCGTGTTGTAAAGTATTCATAAATACAAAAATTGGGAGCCACGCTTGCATCGCGTTATAAGCGGATTCGCGTTATAACAGATCGCGTTATAACGGGGTTGAGCTGTAATTTATTCTAACATGTCTTTTTTTTTTAATTTGAAAAATTTTAAATAATAAATTATTAACTTTCACACAATCTATACACACACACACACACACACACACACACACACACACACACACACACACACACACACACACACACACACACACACACACACATACTACCACACACACACAGCTTCCCCAGTGACACACAAACACACAGACCACTTCAAACCTGTCGCTCACAGCAGCACGGACCCGTACCCACAGAAAGTGTGCGTCACGTGCACAAGCGTTCGTACAGGCGTGCGCGCGCCAACTATAAACCGGGCCTTAGGTAAGAATGTCACATGCTTTACATACACAAATAGGAAAGAAAAGGGGGAATGTACTATTGCTGATTTAAGGTGCAACTGGGGCCCCATTCAAATCAAAGAGCTTTCTGTGATCTCCCCCCTGAATGGGGTTACCTCATATACAATAATGTTAGTAACTTGGCCCTGAGTATGTCCTGCTCTTTACCTTTTTATATTTATTTAGTGTTAAAAATCGTCATTTTCTTCATCTCTGGTTTTTGTGGTCACCATGGTAACCGTTACTCTGGGCTCTGAGGAGAGCTCCATTTTAATCTCCCGGTTATTCTTTCAAACGTTGCCGTCTCCTGAAGCAGCCAACCAGGGCCCACGACTTTTTGGCGCCCACCCTCCGACACTTATTTTTGGCAGACGGGACAGCGTTCCCGGGAGTTCTGCAGCGCTCTCCTCCAGACATCCGCGCTATTCTGACCGCAACACCATCGTTATGTAAATAATTTAGTCATGTTTTATTGCCCAGTCGCGCGTTTCTAAGATCGTACAAACATGACGAAATGCTTCTTTTTGCGAGAGAAACGCGCGTCTTCAATATTTTCACGGAACGCGATAATTACGCCGTTTTTTCTTCGCTTGATGTATCCGGGCCATAGAGCCATAGACCCAAACGGGGCTTGCTAATAATACTCTTGTGTTACCCGTGGGGTGGAGGGTTCTCCTTCTTTTCACTGCTCAGCCCCTTCCCCTTCTGCACTCAGCACCCGCAGTGCGGATACGATGGGGTAACCATGTGACACTTCTAGACTTCCAGTTGAAACGACGTTAACGTTTTGTGCCGCGCAGGAATATTTCATTTAATGCTGTTTGCTGGATATTTGCAGTTGATAGAACATTTGCATCTCAGCCTTTCTCAGCCATGTAGATGAACGGGGGAAATATGAGAAGGGAGGCGGGGGGGGGGGGGGACGTTCTGTGGGGTTTATATAAAGCAGCCACCTTTTCTATTGCAATAAATATCGCAATTTTCTGTCTTGTTTTCAGGCTTTGCGTCGTAGTACGACAACAAGTGAGAAGAGGAGGATGTATATATATATATATAGAGAGAGAGAGAGAGAGAGAGAGTGCGAGAGAGAGAGAGTGCAAGAGAAAGTTCAGGAGAGAGAGAGAGTGTAAGAGAGAGAGAGATCAAGAGAGAGAGTGCAAGAGAGAGAGAGTGCGAGAGAGTGCAAGAGAGAGAGAGAGAGTTCAGGAGAGAGAGTTCAAGAGAGAGAGAGAGAGAGTGCAAGAGAGAGTTCAGGAGAGAGAGAGTGCAAGAGAGAGAGAGAGTGCAAGAGAGAGAGAGAGAGTGCAAGAGAGAGAGAGAGAGTTCAGGAGAGAGAGTTCAAGAGAGAGAGTGCAAGAGAGAGAGTGCAAGAGAGAGAGGGAGTGTAAGAGAGAGAGTGCAAAAGAGAGAGAGAGTGCAAGAGAGAGAGAGAGAGAGAGAGTGCGAGAGAGAGTGCAAGAGAGAGGGAGTGCAAAAGAGAGGGAGTGCAAAAGAGAGAGTGCAAAAGAGAGAGTGCAAAAGAGAGAGTGCAAAAGAGAGAGTGCAAAAGAGAGACAGAGTGCAAGAGAGAGTGAGGGAGAGAAAGCGAGGGAGGGAGCGACTGAGAGCATGACAGAGCAAGAGAGAGTGAGAAAGCGTGATAGAGCGAGAAAAAGAGTGAGCGAGAAAGCGTGAGAGTGAAAGAGAGAGCAAGAGAGAAAGGGAGAGAGAGCAGGAGTGAGCGAGAGAGGAAGAGAGAGAGAGAGAGCAAGAGAGAAAAGGAGAGGGAGCAAAAGAGAGAGCAAGAGAAAAAAGGAGAGAGAGAGCAGAAGAGAGCGAGAGAGAAAGAGAGAGAGATCAGAAATAACATGAAGGAGCAAATGAAAGATGAAAAGAGAGGGTGATTGTGAGTGATTGCCAACACACTGATTAGGGAGACATGTGCAATGCGTTGCAGGGCCCCCCTGGTGCTGAAGGGGTTAACCCGTAAAATGCTCATCTCCCAGCTAATGCCAAATCATTCCACGTCTCTCTGTTTACATAAGTAAATTCAACTGTGCTCCCCAAAGTGTATCACGCCTTGTCACAATGTTACAGCTGAAAGCTTTTGCCATCTTATTAATATTGTGACAGCTCCCACTTTCATGGCCACCCACACAGAGCGCTCTGCGAGCACCGAGATTCTAGCTGCGATGAGTCACCCATTACATCCCTAACGAAGCCCGCATTAAACAAGGCTCCCGTCGATAGGCTGGGACGTGGGTAATTGTGACTTCGGTGGCAGAGAAGATGAAAGAGACGTTCTTCCACCCGCAATAACACGTTAGTGTCACAGGTACAGGGTTGACCAGACAACTAGAGAGCGTGATCACCAGGCAGAACGCAGAGGTTAGATAAACACAGCCAACAGGGAACAACATGGCAACAACTCGCACAAAATGGCGGGCAACAACTCACACAAAATGGCAGATATGGGGGGCTCCTAGCTTGCTGAAGCTAGCTTACCTTGGATGACGCCTCGATCAGTTCATCCTTGGGTATCCCTGTACCTTGGGATGACCGCCCCTGGTCACACAGTTCACGCTCCGGTTGGTCTCTAGACACAGAGACAAAAACCCATGAACGACTCTGGAGCTCCGATCGGCGTTGGCTTCTATACGTTGCCGGCCTTGGTTTGGTCGGCACCCGGTTCTCCATATTTCCAATCAGTGGAGACCTTTCCTCCACTGAGCTAATTAGGAGCGATGGGGCATCAGGAACGGACCAATCAGAGCTGGGGCCTGGAGCCAGTGCCTAAGGACAGCCTGAGAGGCGTGACCTGGGAGCGTGGGAAATTGACACTGACCAATGGGAACCGAGCCGATTGGGCTAGTATACAAAACCCGGCGCCCGAATTCAGCTACAGGCCTCCTGCAGGGGTAGACGCCTCAGTGCCAGGGAGAGAACAATGCTCTGGCCTTGGAGAATGAGGTCTCCCAGCAGGTGGGCACGCCCTTCCTCAGCCTGCACCTGGCCCCATACAAAGGCTAGCCCTCTGAATCATTGTGTGCCTGATACTAGCCGTTGTTGCATGCCCAGGCACACAATGAGACACACAGATACAATTTGAAAAACCACATGGTAACACAGTTTAAACATGACCAAGGATGGGACATTTTCCAGCCCTGAGGTAGCAATTTAACCCCTTGCATGGGTCACCATCTTGACTGGTAGGGGCTTAACCTTTATTTGGGCCTTCAGAGTTAACCCCACCCCTTTCATTGCACACCTAATTCAAAGACAATGGTGAATGCTCCCACTAGCATCTCTACTAGTGTGTATATCTATATATCTATAGCTATCTATATCTATATAATTGAAAACGTTGTATGTTTGCTGTTCTTATGGGCAATCTGATTGGTCCGTCGGTCTGTCACTCAGCCTCTGGCCAATCAGATTGGTCCATGGCCAAGCCCCGCGCCTGCACGCATCTCATTGGCTTGCTTGCTTCTAGGACCTCAAGTCCCCCCTCACAGACTAGAGGGAGCCACAGACAGCACAGGCAAGAGACTCCAACTGACTGCAGTGTGTGTGTGTGTGTGTGTGTGTGTGTGTGTGTGTGTGTGTGTGTGTGTGTGTGTGTGTGTGTGTGTGTGTGTGTGTGACACTGTGTGTGTGTGTGTGTGTGCGACACTGTTGGTTGTGTGACACTGTGTGTGCGTGTGTGTGTAACACTGTGTGTGTGTGTGTGTGACTGTGTGTGTGTGTCACTGTGTGTGTGTGTCACACTTTGTGTGTGTGTGTGTGTGTGTGTGTTTGACACTGTGTGTGTGTGTCTCACTGTGTATGTGACACTGTGTGCTGCGCTGGGGGGGACCAGAAATGCGCATGGAGGGGGGGGGGACAGAGCTGCTCAGGGGAGGGGGACACACGACCGGAGCTGTGCAGGGAGAGGGGGGGGGGATGACCGGAGCTGCGTGGGGGAGACCGGAGCTGCGCAGGGTGGGGGGAGCGGAAAGAGAGAGGGGAGAGCGGAGAAAGAGACGGGGGGAGTGGAGAGAGGATTGAGTGGGAAATTTTAATCCGGGTCTCTCAGCTAGTATATATATAAATAATTTTACCCTACTTAAAACAAAGGAGGCCACTAGAGCTACACCACAGCTCTGCACACTATTTGGCCCCCTATTTAATTTTGATAGTCTCTTACAAGAATTCTTGTCTGGGAGAAATAACATGGTGGTGGGGGTCAGCCTCCCTCTTAGTATTTGTATGGAATTCATCATGTTAAAATGTATGTACGTATATATATATATATGTCGCAAATAACACCGGGCATTATCCAGCAGAGGTCGATCGAGAAGAATCCTCAATGAATCATGTGTCCTCCCAGAAGAAGTGGCAAAAGCAATAACATCCATGAAGAATGGGAAGGATGTACAACTAAAATCTTGAAAGGAGCTGGGGAAGAAATAGAGACAATCCCTGCAAAACTCTACGCCAGTGGTTTTCAACCTTTTTTTGGTTGGGGAACCCCAGAATCCGATTTTGAAATTCTGGGGAATCCCAACCCTTGCCCCCTGTCTCTTGCTCCCCCCCAATCGCCCTGTCTCCCCCCCCCCCCACTGCCCCATATCTCTCCCCCCCATCCTTCTCCCCCCCATCCTTCTCCCCCCTCACTCTCTCCCCCTTGCACCCATGCACGCGCTCTCCCACTTAAACACACACACACTCTGCCACTTACACACATACACACACACACTCTCCCACTTACACACACACACAAACACACACACTCTCCCACATACACACACACACACGCACGCTCTCACACTTACACACACACACTTTGACCTCCTGTCCGGACCGTTCAGGAGTGAAGGTCTTGGAATGTGTCCCCCCTCGCTCCCTGGCTGCCTGTGAGAGCGCGCTGACCGGAGCAAGCAGAGAGAAGAAGAATAGCAGTGAGCTGCCGGCTGCTGCTGTTAAGCTTGGGAGCCGCCGGGTCACTCCTGCGTGGAGGTGCCACAGCGCCACCTGTCCTGGGACAGAGTTATCCCAGCTCTCCCCCCCTGGCGGCTGCAGAACCCCTGAGGGATGCTCGCGGAACTGCGGGGTTCTGTAGAACCCCGGTTGAAAACTACCGCTCTACACGTTGCTTGAAGAACAGGTAAATTATAAAAACAATGGAGCGACGCCATAGTTATCCTCAACCACAAGATAGGAGTCAAAAACCTCAAGAACTACAGACCAATCATTCTACATCCAATCACTTCCAAGATTTTAACGAAGATGCTCACTAATCGGCTGCAACAGACTCTGGACTTCGTCCAGCCTACGAAAAAAGTGGGATTTCGCAGTGGATACACCACAATGGATCACATGGAATCGAACTAGAAGAAGTTGAAGACTATGTCTACCTTGACCGGCAAGTAACAATGGATGGGAACCTTTTGAATAAAATCAATAGGAGAATGTAAATGGGATGGAGGCATTTGGAAGAAACAAAGCAATCTTTAAAGGGAACCTTCCACGGTGCCTCGGGAGGAAAGTTTTCGCCCAGTGTATCCTTCCCGAGCTCACGTATGGACATGAAACTTGGACCCTAAATGCGAAGATAATTCAGAAGCTTCAGACAACGCAAAAAAGTATGGAGAGATGCATGCTGGGTGTTAACCGGTGATAGGAAACAGAATCAATGGGTTTGAAACCAAACAAGTCTATAACATCACAAGAGGGGAAGAAATTAAAATGGCGGTGGGCCAGACACATCACAAGAAGAAATGATCATCGTTGGATAAAGATGGAACTCAACTGGATTCCAAGAGAGATTAAAAGACCAAGACAATGACCAAAAGTAAGATGGGAGGACGGGATGAGAAAATGTGTTGGAGCGAAATGGAGAAGAGAGGCTGTAACCACAGTACCGATATAATTAAACATCCGCGCTGCGTCTAATACATTTTTGCTTGATACAGCGCAACTTAATTCTGTGCTAACGCTATTAAGAGTTGTTTTATAAAGGCTTAAGCCAATTTAAACTTGGAGAACAATTTCAACGCACTTTCTCCTTATTTTTGCCTCTCAGAATCATTGTTTCTTGTACATCCAATTAATATATGTACGCCCAGCCCTGGCCATTTCTGTACGCCCAGCCCTGGCCATTTCTGTGCTCCCAGCGCCGGCCATTTCTGTGCACCCAGCGCCGGCCATTTCTGTGCTCCCAGCGCCGGCCATTTCTTTGCGCCCAGCGCCGGCCATTTCTGTGCACCCAGCGCCGGCCATTTCTGTGCGCCCAGCGCCGGCCATATCTGTGCGCCCAGCGCCGGCCATTTCTGTGCTCCCAGCGTCGGCCATTTCTGTGCTCCCAGCGTCAGCCATTTCTGTACCCCCAGCGTCAGCCATTTCTGTGCTCCCAGCGTCGGCCATTTCTGTGCACCAAAACTATAGACCCTGAGACGTCACCATTCAGACCCCTATAAATCCACTGCCATACATTTTTGTTCGGCAGCAAATTCACGTCGGAAATGTACTCCTGTTTGTTATTTGGATTAGCGTATTAAAAAGCATCTTTACTGTTAGTTCACTCCCTCTGTATCCGGCCTAAGGACTTACCCCTCCAAAATGAAAATAAGAACAATCCTAAAAGGAGCGTAAGAATTGTACGTAAAGAATAATAATAATATGTTCTACTAGTTTTATGTAGCGCTTTACAGAGACTGCCCCGTGGAGCTTACAATCTATGTTTTTGGTGCCTGAGGCACAGGGAGATAAAGTGACTTGCCCAAGGTCACAAGGAGCCAACACCGGGAATTGAACCAGGTTCCCTTGCTTCACACTCAGTGCTAGTCAGTGTCGTTACTTACTGAGCAGCTCCTTCCCCTGCTTCACACTCAGTGCCAGTCAGTGCCTTTATTCACTGAGCCGCTCCTTCCCCTGCTTCACACTCAGTGCCAGTCAGTGTGAGTCAGTGTCTTTATTCACTGAGCCGCTCCTTCCCCTGCTTCACACTCAGTGCCAGTCAGTGTCTTTACTCGCTGAGCCGCTCCTTCTCCTGCTTCACACTCAGTGCCAGTCAGTGTCTTTACTCGCTGAGCCGCTCCTTCTCCTGCTTCACACTCAGTGCCAGTCAGTGTCTTTACTCGCTGAGCCGCTCCCTCTCCTGCTTCACACTCAGTGCCAGTCAGTGTCTTTACTCGCTGAGCCGCTCCTTCTCCTGCTTCACACTCAGTGCCAGTCAGTGTCTTTACTCACTGAGCCGCTCCTTCCCCTGCTTCACACTCAGTGCCAGTCAGTGTCTTTACTCACTGAGCCGCTCCTTCTCCTGCTTCACACTCAGTGCCAGTCAGTGTCTTTACTCGCTGAGCCGCTCCCTCTCCTGCTTCACACTCAGTGCCAGTCAGTGTCTTTACTCGCTGAGCCGCTGTGAGGATTCTGGAGTCACGCCGCTCACGGCGTGCTCCTCACTTACCTGCAGCTCCGTCTGGGTCTCCCGCGGCGCACGTGGACTCCGGAGGCAAGCCGCCGACAGCTGTTCCTCCTATGCGCGCGCGCGCACGTCTTCCTCTCTCTTCTGCTCTCGGAGCAGGGCGTGGGTCCGCGCACGCAGCCGATGGCACTGATTCACGGAGGCGCGGCCACACGGAGGCGCTCCCGCCTCTTAAAGGCACAACACCTCTTTTGATGGCCATCACCAAATATAGTCAGGCTGCTGGGCTTTATGGCTCCTCCCCTGGGACTCCTTCTGGACCTATACCTGCTGTAAACTGGCCTTTCCACACACCTCCACCTTGCTGCGCTGCTATTGGATCCTCTCTCTTATATATACCTTGCAGAGTCACTGACTCGTTGGCTGAGCATAGAACCAGTTGTTCTCACCTCTCTCTGCCTCCTTAGTATATTTCGCAGACTTCCTCGTGAACTGAACCGGCTTCCGCTACGTCTTCCTGTACCTCTGGCATCCCGAACTCGGCATACGGCTACACGACTCTCCGCACCTCTGGCATCCCGATCCTGGCTTACGGTAAACGACAACGTCCCTCTCTCTAACCCCGGACTTGGCTAACGGCCTCTCTACCTACCGTACCTCTCCTACCCCGATCCGGAATCCCAGACCACTCTTCAATCAAGACGTGCCCTCGTGGCTGTGGGTGGCGTTATTTCCTATCCCACCTCAGCACCGCGGTCCCGTCTCGTTTGTGGTGAGCACATCCTTACATTATGCTCAGCCCAACAAACATGGACCCCGCTGAGGTGGAGCGCACTTTAAACGCCCATACTGCTCTGTTTTCCAGACTAGAGACTTATTTAGACCAAGCAGATAAACGGACGGATACGTTGCAGCAAAGCGTCCATGCCCTTACTCTTCAGGTTCGAGCCCTCACTCAGCAACCTTCACCCGTGGCAGCTCCTGTACCGGCTAGTCCTGCTCCGACACCTCTGTCTGCCCCGGAACCACGAATTCCACCTCCCAGACACTATGCGGGGGATCCCCAAGGATGCCGGGGTTTCATTAACCAATGTCTCGTCCAATTTCGTCTCTCTCCCTCTCGCTTTGTGTCTTCTGTCTCCAGGGTTGGCTACATCTACTCCCTTCTCACCGACCAGGCACTGGCGTGGGCCTCCCCCATTTGGGAACAACAGGGTGCTATCACACAGGACATCGATCTCTTCGTCGAGGAATTCCGAAGAGTCTTCGATACTCCCGCACGGAGGTTAACGGCAGCTTCTGCTCTTCACCACATAACCCAGGGAGATCGTTCGGTTGCCGTGTATGCAGTGGAGTTCCGCACTCTTGCTGTTGAGACAGGTTGGAATAATGAGGCCCTATCTTCTGCATTCTGGCAAGGTCTGTCTGAAACCCTAAAGGATGAGCTTGCCGCGCGAGATCGTCCCACTAACCTGGAGGAGTTGATCGCTCTGTCCATTCGTGTGGATCAGCGTCTGCTGGAGCGGAGATACGAGCGTTCTCATTACCGTCAACGGGTTTCAAGAACTCTTGCTCCCTCCTTCATGGCTCCGTTACCTCCTTCCGGGGACATTCCAGAACCCATGCAGTTGGGAGGCAACAGGCTGTCTCCTGCTGAGAAACAGCGTCGGCGCACGGCCGGTCTTTGCATGTACTGTGGCAATTCCGGTCACGCTGTACCCCAGTGTCCTCACAAACCGGGAAACGCCAGCTCCCAATGAGATCCCGGAGAGTTTCGTTGGGAATATTGACACTTTCTCCCATCGTCCAGAGCATCCTTCCCACCAGGATAATCTTGCCCATTACACTTTCTGGAGAGGGGTTTCACACTCAGGCACAAGCGTTCATTGACTCCGGTTCTGCAGGTAATTTCATTGATGAGACTTTTGCTAGACTGAACAATATCCCTTTGATCAACAGGAGGACGCCGGTAGGACTGGAGGCCATTGACGGTCGACCGCTTAAACCAGCATTTATCACGCTACAGACGGTGCCTCTTCTACTGCAGTTCGTCAACGTCCATACGGAGATCATTACCCTCGATGTAATCCACACTCCTTCTGCTGAGCTGATTTTGGGTCTTCCTTGGCTTCAACTTCATAATCCTCGCATCGACTGGACGGATCAGGAACCCATCCAGTGGGCTCCTTCTTGTGCCAAGACATGTACCCAGATTTTCCAGAGGATTGGTGGATTGTCTACCCTATCTGAGAAGATTAACTCCTTACCTTCTGTGTACTGGGAATTCCGTGATGTATTCGACAAGGCACGTTCCGAGGTTCTACCTCCGCACCGGTCTTTTGATTGTCCTATTGACCTACTTCCGGGCGCACCTCTTCCCAGGGCAAGATCCTATCCTCTCTCTCTCCCAGAGACAAGGGCCATGAACACTTACATTGCTGAGAACTTAGAGAGGGGTTTCATCAGAAAATCGTCTTCCCCGGTCGGAGCAGGCTTCTTCTTTGTCAAGAAAAAGGACGGTTCTCTCCGCCCATGCATAGACTACCGGGGTTTGAATAATATCACTCGTAAAAATCGCTACCCTCTGCCTTTGATTCCGAAACTCTTCGACCGTCTCCAGGGAGCAACTATCTTTTCTAAGCTGGATCTAAGAGGTGCCTACAATTTAGTAAGGATACGAGAGGGGGACGAGTGGAAGACTGCTTTTAACACCCATGACGGCCACTACGAATATCTGGTTATGCCGTTCGGTTTATGCAACGCACCAGCAGTTTTCCAGGATTTTGTCAACGAGATTTTTCGGGACATTCTGAACTCATTTCTTATTGTTTACTTGGATGACATCCTCATTTTTTCTAAATCCACTCAAGAACACATCAAACATGTTCAACAAGTACTGTTACGTCTTCGGGAGAACCATCTTTTAGCGAAGCTGGAGAAATGTCAGTTCCACCTCAAATCAGTGGCATTTTTGGGTTACGTCATCTCGGACTCCGGTTTCAATATGGATCCAGAAAAACTTAAGGCTATTCTGGACTGGCCTCGTCCGACTACTCTTAGAGCCGTGCAACGCTTTTTAGGTTTTGCAAACTATTATCGACGTTTCATCCGCAACTTTTCGTCCACCGTATCTCCCATAACTGCCCTCACCAAGAAGGGTGCAGATCCTTCATCTTGGTCGGAGACCGCCATTAGGGCGTTTGATCTGCTAAAGAGGGCTTTTGTGTCTGCTCCCATCCTCACCCACCCAGATCCTAAACTCTCATTTACCTTGGAGGTGGATGCATCGGACATTGGGGCTGGGGCTGTTCTGTCCCAGAGAACATCTCCCTTAGCCAGACTGCACCCATGTGCATTTTTCTCGAAGAGATTTTCGTCCGCTGAACGGAATTATGATGTCGGGAATAGAGAGCTTTTGGCGATCAAGTTGGCTTTAGAGGAGTGGAGACATTTCTTAGAGGGTACTGAGACACCCATTACCATTCTGACGGATCATAAGAATCTCCTCTACCTAGAAGGGGCACGGCGTTTGAATGCTCGACAAGCCGCTGGGCTTTGTTTTTTTCACGATTTAATTTTCTCATCTCCTTCATTCCTGGCTCCAAGAATCTAAAGGCGGACGCCCTATCGCGACAGTTCCTGGCGGAGGACAGGTCTGAAGAGCAACTTGAGTCTTTTATTCCTTCTAGTTGTATCCTGTCCGCTAATTCGTTTGATATCATGGGCAAGATTCAATCCGAACAGTCACGGACTCCTGAGGGACTCAAGGTTCCGGAGGGAAGACTCTACACGGCACCTCAACACCGCAAGAAGGTTCTCGAGTGGTGTCATTCCTCTAAATCAGCAGGACACCCAGGGATACGGAAGACCAACGACCTGGTTCAACGTACCTTCTGGTGGCCAGAGAGGGCTAAAGATGTGGAGGAGTTTGTCAAAGCGTGTAGTATTTGCGCTCGCAACAAGGTACCTCGGGTCAGACCTGCTGGGCTTCTGCTACCTTTACCCATTCCAGACCGTCTCTGGAACCATATTTCTATGGACTTCATTGTAGAGCTTCCAGAATCCAAAGGAAAAAATACGATTCTGGTGGTCATCGATCGTTTTTCCAAACAGTCGCACCTTGTTCCTTTGAGGGGTCTACCGAATTCCTCCAGGCTGGCAGATGTCTTCATTCAGGAGATTTTTCGTCTTCACGGAGTACCTTCTACCATTGTCTCGGATCGTGGGTCTCAATTCGTGTCGAGGTTTTGGCGTGCCTTTTCCCAGAAGTTGGGGATTTCGCTTCAGTTCTCTTCTGGGTACCATCCACAGACCAATGGGCAGACGGAGAGGGTCAACCAAAACCTGGAACAATACCTTCAATGTTTTATAACTGATAAACAGGAGGACTGGGTGGATCTGCTTCCATGGGCCGAGTTTGCTCTGAACTCTCTTCGCAATGATTCTACCCAAGAATCTCCATTCTTTATAAATTTTGGATTTCATCCGTCTCGGTCACCTTTCTCTTCTCTCTCCTCAGGGGTGCCAGCAGTGGACAAGCACGTTTCTCGCCTGAAGGTCTTATGGTCCAAGATTCAGGAGAACTTAAGGGTGGCTACAGGGAGACAGAAACTCCAGGCTGATCGACTTCGACGCCAAGTGCCGGAGTTCGCCCCAGGAGACAGGGTATGGCTCTCGTCCAGGAATATCCGTTTGAAGGTTCCTACCATGAAGCTCGCTCCCAAGTTCCTCGGTCCCTTTACCATAGTTAGGAGGATTAATCCTGTGGCTTACAAGCTACGTCTTCCGCCTTCTATGAAGATACCTTCGGTCTTCCATGTGTCCTTACTTAAACCAGTGTTTCGGAGTCCTCGCTTTTCCAAAAATACTTCTTCTCCACGTCCGATTATGATTCAAGGTCAACAGGAATACGAGGTGCAGTTTGTCCTGGATTCTAGAATTTCCAGAGGAGGAGTACAATACTTGGTTCACTGGAAGGGGTTCGGACCAGAGGAACGTTCATGGATTCCTCACCGGGATCTTCACGCACCTCGTCTTCTACAGGCCTTTCATCGCAAGAATCCCTCCAAGCCTTATCATGGTCGCCCGGAGGTTGCCCCTGAAGGGGGGGGTACTGTGAGGATTCTGGAGTCACGCCGCTCACGGCGTGCTCCTCACTTACCTGCAGCTCCGTCTGGGTCTCCCGCGGCGCACGTGGACTCCGGAGGCAAGCCGCCGACAGCTGTTCCTCCTATGCGCGCGCGCGCACGTCTTCCTCTCTCTTCTGCTCTCGGAGCAGGGCGTGGGTCCGCGCACGCAGCCGATGGCACTGATTCACGGAGGCGCGGCCACACGGAGGCGCTCCCGCCTCTTAAAGGCACAACACCTCTTTTGATGGCCATCACCAAATACAGTCAGGCTGCTGGGCTTTATGGCTCCTCCCCTGGGACTCCTTCTGGACCTATACCTGCTGTAAACTGGCCTTTCCACACACCTCCACCTTGCTGCGCTGCTATTGGATCCTCTCTCTTATATATACCTTGCAGAGTCACTGACTCGTTGGCTGAGCATAGAACCAGTTGTTCTCACCTCTCTCTGCCTCCTTAGTCTATTTCGCAGACTTCCTCGTGAACTGAACCGGCTTCCGCTACGTCTTCCTGTACCTCTGGCATCCCGAACTCGGCATACGGCTACACGACTCTCCGCACCTCTGGCATCCCGATCCTGGCTTACGGTAAACGACAATGTCCCTCTCTCTAACCCCGGACTTGGCTAACGGCCTCTCTACCTACCGTACCTCTCCTACCCCGATCCGGAATCCCAGACCACTCTTCAATCAAGACGTGCCCTCGTGGCTGTGGGTGGCGTTATTTCCTATCCCACCTCAGCACCGCTGTCCCGTCTCGTTTGTGGTGAGCACATCCTTACAGCCGCTGCTTCTCCTGCTTCACACTCAGTGCCAGTCAGTGTCTTTACTCACTGAGCCGCTCTTGCTCCTGCTTCACACTCAGTGCCAGTCAGTGTCTTTACTCGCTGAGCCGCTCCTTCTCCTGCTTCACACTCAGTGCCAGTCAGTGTCTTTACTCACTGAGCCGCTCCTTCTCCTGCTTCACACTCAGTGCCAGTCAGTGTCTTTACTCGCTGAGCCGCTCCTTCTCCTGCTTCACAGTCAGTGCCAGTCAGTGTCTTTACTCGCTGAGCCGCTCCTTCTCCTGCTTCACACTCAGTGCCAGTCAGTGTCTTTACTCGCTGAGCCGCTCCTCCCTATCCGCAGAACTCAGGATATATTACTATAGTAACATGATGTATGGTTCTTCTGTGTGAAACTGATGGCCGATGCCACCACAAGACACGCTGCCAGTCAGTGACAAATGAAACGGTAAATGTGTGTTATAATCACAGGGCAGACATGGGAGCACAGGATTCATATTTACAGGCAAATAAGGTGCAAATTAAAATGAAGTGGTCTGGAAAGACCCCCCCAAAAAAGAGCCTTAAAGGAGCTCCCCAAACATTTTTTTTATCCCCTGGGCGGGAAGCAGGGGGATCTTGGGTGGTGAACCCCTAGTGGGTGCCAGCAGCCTCTCCGCAGATTTTAATGTCCCGGTCATGCAGGCCAATAAGAAGCCGAAAGGCCCTGCATGTCTCAGGAGCGTTGAACCTGCCATTTCAATAGCCCCAACTAGCCCAGCCAGTGCTGGTACCGGCAACCCCTACGAAGCTAAGTAACTCGGGAAGCAGGGGTCATCGAAGCTGAAATGAGCGCGGTTCAGCTCCGGAGACGCCACTGCTTCAAATATATATCTACTATATATTTGTGAAAGCGTCGTATGTGGCTATGTCTGTAGGTGTCTCCCTGTGTCCCTCCCTGTGTCCCTAGTGGCAATCCCATTGGACCCTGGGCCAGGCCAATGAGATTGCTTCCTTGGCCCGCCCGCCCCTGCACACCTCTCATTGGCCTGAGGTGGAGTGACGGGCCAAAGGTCACACACACACACACACACACACCCTCCCCCCCCGCTGTCCCGCTCTCCCCCCGCTCACCCCCCCCCGTTTACCCCCCACCCCGCTTATCCCCCCCCCCACCCACACACACAGAGCACGCTCTCTGCGGCTCTCCCCTCACACAGGCCGCTCACCCCCTCCCCCCCCCCACACACAGAGCATGTTCTCTGCGGCTCTCCCCTCACACATGCCGCTCCCCGTCCCAGAGGCTGCTCCTCCGGCTGTCTCCGCCTCTCCCAGCGAAAGGCGCTGCACCTCCTCACCGGAGCGTCTCAGCCTCTCCGCTGAGGAGCCCGAGGTGGAGAAGGAGGGTGGCCGGTACCCAGAGGAACAGGAGCGTGACCGTGTGCAAGGTGAGGAAACGCAGGGGAATGGGTTATTTAACGCGTCCCTGACTCACTCTGCCCTTTGCCCCCCACCTACCCTCCCTGCCCCCCCCTACCCTCCCTGAACACCTGCCCCCCCAGCCCTTTGCCCCCTGCCCCCCCCTGCCCTTTGCCTCCTGCCCCCCCTGCCCTTTGCCCCTTGCCCCCTTTGCCCCCTGCCCTCCCTCCCCTGCCCTTTGACCCCTGCCCTTTGCCCCATGCCCTTTGCCCCCTGCCCTCCCTCCCCTGCCCTTTGCCCCCTGCCCTCCCTCCCCCTGCCCACCCTCCCCCTGCCTTTTGCCCCCTGCCCCCCGCCCCTCCCTGCCCTTTGGCCCCCCCGCCCCTCCCTGCCTTTTTGCCCCCCCCGCCCCTCCCTGCCCTTTGCCCCCCCCCCGCCCCTCCCTGCCCTT
Source organism: Ascaphus truei (assembly GCF_040206685.1). Taxonomy (NCBI): domain Eukaryota; kingdom Metazoa; phylum Chordata; class Amphibia; order Anura; family Ascaphidae; genus Ascaphus; species Ascaphus truei. The sequence goes on from NC_134497.1 coordinate 21,727,416, forward strand.
TGGCCCCCCCGCCCCTCCCTGCCCTTTGCCCCCCCTGCCCCTCCCTGCCCTTTGGCCCCCCCCTGCCCCTCCCTGCCCTTTGGCCCCCCCCTCCGTCCCTCCCTGCCCTTTGGGCCCCCCCGCCCCTCCCTGCCCTTTGGCCCCCCCCCTGCCCCTCCCTGCCCTTTGGCCCCCCCCCCGCCCCTCCCTGCCCTTTGGCCCCCCCACCCCTCACTGCCCTTTGGCCCCTCCCTGCCCTTTGGCCCCCCCCGCCCCTCCCTGCCCTTTGCCCACCAGCCCCTCCCTGCCCTTTGGCCCCCCCCACCCCTCGCTGCCCTTTGCCCCCCCCCACCCCTCGCTGCCCTTTGGCCCCTCCCTGCCCTTTGGCCCCCCCCGCCCCTCCCTGCCCTTTGCCCCCCCCGCCCCTCCCTGCCCTTTGCCCCCCCCACCCCTCCCTGCCCTTTGCCCCCCCCCTGCCCCTCCCTGCCCTTTGCCCCCCCTGCCCCTCCCTGCCCTTTGCCCCCCCCCACCCCTCCCTGCCCTTTGCCCCTCCCTGCCCTTTGCCCCTCCCTGCCCTTTGCCCCTCCCTGCCCTTTGCCCCCCCTGCCCTTTGCCCCCCTGCCCTTTGCCCCTCCCCTCCCTGCCCTTTGCCCCGCCCCTCCCTGCCCTTTGCGCCTCCCTGCCCTTTGCCCCTCCCTGCCCTTTGCCCCTCCCTGCCCTTTGCCCCTCCCTGCCCTTTGCCCAGCCCCTCCCCTCCCTGCCCTTTGCCCCTCCGGCCCTTTGCCCCTCCCTGCCCTTTGCCCCTCCCTGCCCTTTGCCCCACCCCTCCCTGCCCTTTGCCCCTCCCTGCCCTTTGCCCTGCCCCTCCCCTCCCTGCCCTTTGCCCCTCCCTGCCCTTTGCCCCTCCCTGCCCTTTGCCCCTCCCTGCCCTTTGCCCCTCCCTGCCCTTTGCCCCTCCTTGCCCTTTGCCCGCCCCTCCCTCCCCTCCCTGCCCTTCCCTTCCCTTTGCCCCTCCCTGCCCTTTGACCCTCCCATCCCTTTGACCCTCCCTGCCCTTTGCCCCTCCCTGCCCTTTGCCCCGCCCCTCCCTGCCCTTTGCCCCACCCCTCCTTGCCCTTTGCCCCTCCCTGCCCTTTGCCCCACCCATCCCTGCCCTTTGCCCCGCCCCTCCCCTCCCTGCCCTTTTCCCCTCCCTACCCTTTGCCCCGCCCCTCCCTGCCCTTTGCCTATCCCTGCCCTTTGCCCCTCCATGCCCTTTGCCCCGCCCCTCCCTGACCTTTGCCCCTCCCTGCCCTTTGCCCCGCCCCTCCCTCCCCTCCCTGCCCCTCCCTGCCCAACCCACCCCTCCCTGCAACCCCCCCCTGCCCCCACCCCCCTGCCCCTCCCTGCCCTTTGCCCCCCCCACCCCTCCCTGCCCTTTGCCCCCCTGCCCCTCCCTGCCCTTTTCCCCCCCGCCCCTCCCTGCACTTTGCCCCCCCTGCCCCTCCCTGCCCTTTGCCCCCCCTGCCCCTCCCTGCCCTTTGCCCCCCCCCCTCCCTGCCCTTTGCCCCCCCGCCCCTCACCCCCCTGCCCTTTGCCCTCCCCACCCTTCTACGCCCCTTGGCCCCCCCCACCCTTCAACGCCCCTCCCCCCCCACCCTTCCACTCCATGCCCCCTGCCCTTCCACGCCCGGGCAACGCCGGGTATATCAGCTAGTATATATATACAGTGCTTGACAAATCACTCAAAAATCAACTCGCCGAACCAAAAAATCTACTCGCCACCTAGTCCCACCCCCAACCCCGCCCTAGTCCCGCCCCCAACCCTAGTCCCGCCCCCAAACCCGCTTTAAAATAAAATATATAAATAAAATAAATTTAATAAATTCCTAGTAAGAACAACATTCATTCCTGATCCGCAGTCCCTCAATGTCCAGGTACCCTCATTCCCGCAATGTTATACATTGGAGGGGAGGTGTTCCCTACCTGTCTTCTGGGTTAGGGGGGTTCCGATGTCTCCCGTGTGAAGCTTTAGTCAGATCTGGAAGAAAGCAGTATAGGTTATTTCAGTGTAGTGTAGGGCAGTTAAGATATATAGGTAAATTTGATATCCAGAGTGTGAGACAGACAGAGTGTGGGTGAGAGAGTGTGAGCCAGCAGAGTGTGAGTGAGAGACACAGAGAGACAGAGAGAGGGTGAGAGACAGAGGGTGAGAGAGAGAGGGTGAGAGACAGAGAGGGTGAGAGACAGAGAGGGTGAGAAACAGAGAGGGTGAGAGACAGAGAGGGTGAGAGGCAGAGAGGGTGAGAGGCAGAGAGGGTGAGAGGCAGAGAGGGTGAGAGGCAGAGAGGGTGAGAGGCAGAGGGGGTGAGAGGCAGAGAGGCAGAGAGGGTGAGAGGCAGAGAGGGTGAGAGGCAGAGAGGGTGAGAGGCAGAGAGAGGGGGGCGATTGGGTGGGGTGACTGGGTGATTGGGTGACTGTGACGGGTTGACTGGGTGATTGGGTGACTGTGACGGGGTGACTGGGTGATTGGGTGACTGTGACAGGGTGACTGGGTGATGGGGGTGACTGTGACGGGGTGACTGGGTGATGGGGTGACTGTGACGGGGTGACTGGGTGATGGGGTGACTGTGATGGGGTGACTGGGTGATGGGGGGACTGAAAGGGTGGGTGACTGCGACTGGGTGGGTGACTGTGACAGGGGAGGGTGACTGTGACAGGGGAGGGTGACTGTGACAGGGGAGGAAGACAGGGAGGGTGACTGTGACAGGGAGGGTGACTGTGACAGGGTGACTGTGACAGGGGAGGGTGACAGGGAGGGTAACAGGGTGACTGTGACAGGGGAGGGTGACAGGGGAGGGTGACTGTGACAAAGTGACTGTGACAGGGGAGGGTGACAGGGGGGGTGTCCTACACACCCACACACACTACATGATGCAGCTATGGATGAGGGGGGGAAGGGGGGACGGCAGGCGATCCAAGCAGGCAGCTCCCCGCCGCCCCCTGTACCCACCGTGCGCTAACCGCGACCGCCACTGCCCCGCTCCCCTCCCCGCTAACCCCCCCCCCCCCGCCCCGTGGCCATCTCCCGCGCCGGCATCCCGCTCGACCCCCCTCTCTCCCCCCGCCGCGCCGGACGAGGGAGCGTCGGGAGGCAAATGACTGCATTGCCCCCTCCCGAGGGAAGAAACACCACCAGCCCAACGGCGCCCTCCCCCCCCCCCCGGCTCGGGCGGGCAGATGCCAAAAGACGGAGGAGCGGGAAGCCGCACTCGCGCCCCCTTCCCTACACACACAAATCTAAGTGTAAGTGCCGGTGGCCGCACGGGACACGACAGGGGGGCCGAGGGGACACATCATCAGACATCCCGCACAGCGAGGGGACTCACCATCATCAGCACACAGCACACAGCACACAGCACACAGCACACCTGCTGCACCCCCCTCAGCCACCGCTCACCGGCAGCACCCAGCAGCCAAGGGGAGGGAGTGGGGAGGGGGGAGAGAGAGGCGTACCCAGAGCTGCCAGCCGGCCCCCTTCCCCGCGTCAGACCAATCAGGGAGAGGAATTTTTTTTTTTTTTTTTTTAAATAATTTAAAATTTTGGCGCGAGCAGGGGAATTAATAGAGCCGCAGCACGGCTCGCCAGCGGCCTAAATCCACTCGCCACGGGCGTGTGGTTATTATTATTTGTCGAACACTGTATATATATATATATATATATATATATATATATATATATATATATATATACATATATACATACATACATATACATATATACATACATACAGTACATATATATATTTAAAAATGTGTCACCATATTCTGCTGCTTTTAAACGATTCTTCGAATCTTAAACCGAGAGGCTTGACTTTTAACACATATAAATGTACGTTTTCGGGGCGTGAACGGTTTTTCGTTTTGCCTGTAGAGAAACTGTGACGCTTTTCTACATTAGTTTCATTTCTCGGCAGTGTGGAAAAATGGGTATGTTTATGAAATTCTCCCTGCTGCATAAAACAGCCTTAGCCCTTTCAAAGGGAAAACCCAATCTGATGCTATTTGCACAAATATTGCCCCGTTGGGTAATCCGGGGACTTTTGGGCCATCGTGATAAATGTCGCAAACAGCTGTTTTAGTGCAAGCAAATCCTATTCATCATTGCACTTGTGCACTAACCTGAAATTTCTCCATCTGCGCCATCAGCGTCGAAAATATATATATTTGTTAAGATTACATTTGTCATTTTCTGTGCGTCAAAATCGCAGCGCTAATAATACTACAAACCCTCATAAAATGTATGAAGGTCGTTCTGTGACCTTGTAAATATGACGCACAGTTCATTGTTACAAAACAATTGCATCATATTGAATACCCGATTGATGCCATTTCAATGAAAACAGAATTAGGTGTATATTTTATTCATAACTTGCACTAGTAAATATAAATTATTAGTGTCATATTATTTATAATAGATAAACCATGAAAAGAGTATATTTTGTTCCCTATATAATGAAACCTCCGCGCTGCATACATTTTTCAGTTGATACAGCGCAACTTAATTCTGCGCTAACAACATAAACAGACTTTTTAGGGTTTACGGCTGGTTGAACTGGTGGACAATTTTGACACAGTTTCTCCTTTTTTTGGCACACAGAAACATTATTTTTAGTACCGAGCAGATCGCAAGGTAATCGAAAAGATAAACATCTTATCTACAATTCAAACAGACACAGGGGTTTGATTATATATTATTAATCACAATAACTCTAATAACGCTAACAGTCCTTTGGCGCCCGAACAAAGTCAATTTTTTGGGATATGTTTACCTCTGATTTAAAGAAAAATCTGTGGATTTTGTAGGCAGCTGGTCTGCAGACTTTTGGACTCTAATTTTTTCACGTTGACACTTAAATATAATTATTTGATGTATTTAATAATTAACACATATGTATATATAGCCTGGCCTTTGGCAACTATTGCTAATTCTGGGCCTTTCCACTGTCAGTCCTGTTAGAACAGGCAGTGGAAAGGTTAATTCCTTCAGTTGGCCTGTTTGCATTTCAGCTCTGAGTATTGTAGCAATATTCAGGGGCAGGCCTAAGCAACCTTTGAGCATGTTAATCCAAGGGGTGGATATGGGTTGGAACACCCCCTGATGTGTGTGAGCATATCGGTATCCAGCTTTGAGTTGTAATGATTCAAAGCTAGAGACACTCCCTGAGGATATTCAAATTGAGACATGTTTCCTAAAATAAGTAATCAGTTAGGATGAGAAGTTAGTGAAAGATGAGATATTGAGTAGAGCTGACAGGGAATCGTTCTCTCCCTCTTACCCCACCTGGGTAAGGAGGGAGGGGAGTTATGCTGCCATGAGCAGAATGGCAGAGAAGGAAGAGCAGGCCTATGCTGTGATGCTGTGATACTGTGCTATGCTGTGTATGCTGCTCTGTCAATAAAGAACCACAGAAAGAAGCTGCTGTGTGTGTGTCCCTGTTCCTGGTGTGAGGAGGATGGAGTGTCAGTGGGGGTCCCTCCTCTGGAGACCCCAGACCCCTCAGCCCTCCTGTTTGCCAACAGGTCACAGCACCAAGACCGTGTACACTAACCAGGAGTGTACACCCCCAATCTCATGTCGGGTGGGGTGAAAGAGGGTTACATATATATGTTTGCATTCATCCAAAACACAAGAGTATTAAGGGTAGCACTCAGCATCTGGCGGTATCGGTTTGTACGTCCAGCACAGGCCATTTCTGTGCTCCCAGCACAGGCCATTTCTGTGCTCCCCGCGCCGGCCATTTCTGTGCTCCCTGCGCCGGCCATTTCTGTGCTCCCCGCGCCGGCCATTTCTGTGCTCCCAGCGCCGGCCATTTCTGTGCTCCCAGCGCCGGCCATTTCTGTGCTCCCAGCGCCGGCCATTTCTGTGCTCCCAGCGCCGGCCATTTCTGTGCTCCCAGCGCCGGCCATTTCTGTGCTCCCAGCGCCGGCCATTTCTGTGCTCCCAGCGCCGGCCATTTCTGTGCGCCCAGCGCCGGCCATTTATGTGCTCCCAGCGCCGGCCGTTTCTGTGCTCCCAGCGCCGGCCATTTCTGTGCTCCCAGCACTGCCGTTTCTGTGCTCCCAGCGCCGGCCATTTCTGTGCGCCCAGCGCCGGCCATTTCTGTGCCCCCAGCGCCGGCCATTTCTGTGCTCCCAGCGCCGGCCATTTCTGTGCTCCCCGCGCCGGCCATTTCTGTGCTCCCAGCGCCGGCCATTTCTGTGCTCCCAGCGCCGGCCATTTCTGTGCTCCCCGCGCCGGCCATTTCTGTGCTCCCAGCGCCGGCCATTTCTGTGCGCCCAGCGCCGGCCATTTCTGTGCTCCCAGCGCCGGCCATTTCTGTGCTCCCCGCGCCGGCCATTTCTGTGCTCCCAGCGCCGGCCATTTCTGTGCTCCCCGCGCCGGCCATTTCTGTGCTCCCCGCGCCGGCCATTTCTGTGCTCCCAGCGCCGGCCATTTCTGTGCTCCCAGCGCCGGCCATTTCTGTGCTCCCAGCGCCGGCCATTTCTGTGCTCCCAGCGCCGGCCATTTCTGTGCTCCCAGCTCCGGCCGTTTCTGTGCCTCCAGCGCCAGCCATTTCTGTGCTCCCCGCGCCGGCCATTTCTGTGCTCCCAGCACCAGCCATTTCTGTGCTCCCCGCGCCGGCCATTTCTGTGCTCCCAGCGCCGGCCATTTCTGTGCGCCCAGCGCCGGCCATTTCTGTGCTCCCAGCACCAGCCATTTCTGTGCTCCCCGCGCCGGCCATTTCTGTGCTCCCAGCGCCGGCCATTTCTGTGCGCCCAGCGCCGGCCATTTCTGTGCGCCCAGCGCCGGCCATTTCTGTGCTCCCAGCGCCGGCCATTTCTGTGCTCCCCACGCCGGCCATTTCTGTGCTCCCTGCGCCAGCCATTTCTGTGCTCCCAGCACCAGCCGTTTCTGTGCTCCCAGCGCCGGCCATTTCTGTGCTCCCAGCGCCGGCCATTTCTGTGCGCCCAGCGCCGGCCGTTTCTGTGCTCCCAGCGCCGGCCATTTCTGTGCTCCCAGCGCCGGCCATTTCTGTGCTCCCCGCGCCGGCCATTTCTGTGCTCCCAGCGCCAGCCATTTCTGTGCTCCCAGCGCCGGCCATTTCTGTGCTCCCAGCGCCGGCCATTTCTGTGCTCCCAGCACCGGCCATTTCTGTGCTCCCAGCGCCGGCCATTTCTGTGCTCCCAGCACCAGCCGTTTCTGTGCTCCCAGCGCCGGCCATTTCTGTGCTCCCAGCACCAGCCATTTCTGTGCTCCCAGCGCCGGCCATTTCTGTGCGCCCAGCGCCGGCCGTTTCTGTGCTCCCAGCGCCGGCCGTTTCTGTGCCTCCAGCGCCGGCCATTTCTGTGCGCCCAGCGCCGGCCATTTCTGTGCTCCCAGCGCCGGCCATTTCTGTGCTCCCAGCGCCGGCCATTTCTGTGCTCCCCGCGCCGGCCATTTCTGTGCTCCCTGCGCCGGCCATTTCTGTGCTCCCTGCGCCGGCCATTTCTGTGCTCCCCGCGCCGGCCATTTCTGTGCGCCCAGCGCCGGCCATTTCTGTGCGCCAAGGGCCAGCCATTTCTGTGCACCCAGCGCCGGCCATTTCTGTGCTCCCAGCGTCGGCCATTTCTGTGCTCCCAGCGCCGGCCATTTCTGTGCGCCCAGCGCCGGCCATTTCTGTGCTCCCAGCGCCGGCCATTTCTGTGCGCCCAGCGCCGGCCATTTCTATACACTAAAGAAAAAGAAACTAATTTTTGACACTGATAGCACTGACTGAGAAATGTCAGTGTCCTATATCAGCCTCAGGTCACAGCACCAAGACCGTGTACACTAACCAGGAGTGTACACCCCCAATCTCATGTCGGGTGGGGTGAAAGAGGGTTACATATATATGTTTGCATTCATCTAAAACACAAGAGTATTAAGGGTAGCACTCAGCATCTGGCGGTAGCGGTTTGTACGTCCAGCACAGGCCATTTCTGTGCTCCCAGCACAGGCCATTTCTGTGCTCCCCGCGCCGGCCATTTCTGTGCTCCCCGCGCCGGCCATTTCTGTGCTCCCAGCGCCGGCCATTTCTGTGCGCCCAGTGCCGGCCATTTCTGTGTGCCCAGCGCTGGCCATTTCTGTGCTCCCAGCGCCGGCCATTTCTGTGCGCCCAGCGCCGGCCATTTCTGTGCTCCCAGCGACGGCCATTTCTGTGCGCCCAGCGCCGGCCATTTCTGTGCACCCAGCACCGGCCATTTCTGTGCGCCCAGCGTCGGCCATTTCTGTGCTCCCAGCGTCGGCCATTTCTATACACTAAAGAAAAAGAAACTAATTTTTGACACTGATAGCACTGACTGAGAAATGTCAGTGTCCTATATCAGCCTCAATTTGTTGAAGACTTTAGTCGTAAAATAGGGCGCTACATTCCATATTTTATATTCTGCAGACAGTTTTTTTTACATTAACCTCCCTGGTTAACAATTTTCATGGAACGTAAGGAACTAGATTAGTACAATTCTTACACCGAGAATTCGAGATGCGTTCCCCTTTCTGTCTTACCTGAACGACATCGGGACGATGGCGTCTTCAAATGTAGGACAACGCGCCTTCATTTTTACATTTCGTTTTAACGCAGGAAGGGAATTTAAAATCAGGAGGCTATTAGCGCACACGGTAATAAATACACATTATTTGGGTGCTGGCGCCTACGCGAGTGTTATTGATGGAACTCCGAGAAAATGTAATATTTGTGCTTTTTTGTATTGCTTTTTCTGACACGCTGCATTGAATGATGTAGGGATCCCGAAATTGCTTATTTACTGTACGCGAAAAAAATGATGATTTATTTGCTTTGCATTTTTACCTACCATAAAAAATAATAAAAAGGCCTAATAGCCTCAGCCAATGGGATGCACGCAGTGGAAGGGAAGAGATTAGCATGTTGTAGGTGCGGGAAAATACCTGTGTTCCTCTTGTGCAGATGTGACAATGCAGCTGGATCCCCATGTAATACCTCACGCGACCTGCAGTGGGCGCTGCTCGGCTGGAAGCGAGCAAAGGAATTGTTGAGCGGAAATGGGGCAACTTGCTGGCCGTCTCGCCGCTAAGGTAAGTTATTAAGGGGTTAACTGGGGAGGTTGTATTGTAAGGGGTTAAGTGTTTTAGGGTATGGGGAAAGGTTAGGGGGTTGAGGTTAGGGGTTTTAGGGTAAGGAGTTAAGGTAAGGGGGTTAGGGTATGGGGTAAAGGTTAGGGTTTTTAGGGTAAGGGGTAAAGGCTAGGGGTTTACAGTAAGGGGTTAAGGCTAGGGGTTTACAGTAAGGGGTTAAGGCTAGGGGTTTACAGTAAGGGGTTAAGGCTAGGGGTTTACAGTAAGGGGTTAAGGCTAGGGGTTTACAGTAAGGGGTTAAGGCTAGGGGTTTACAGTAAGGGGTTAAGGCTAGGGGTTTACAGTAAGGGGTTAAGGTTACGGGTTTACAGTAAGGGGTTAAGGCTAGGGGTTTACAGTAAGGGGTTAAGGTTACGGGTTTACAGTAAGGGGTTAAGGCTAGGGGTTTACAGTAAGGGGTTAAGGCTAGGGGTTTACAGTAAGGGGTTAAGGCTAGGGGTTTACAGTAAGGGGTTAATGCTAGGGATTTACAGTAAGGGGTTAAGGTTAGGGGTTTACAGTAAGGGGTTAAGGTTACGGGTTTACAGTAAGGGGTTAAGGCTAGGGGTTTACAGTAAGGGGTTAAGGCTAGGGGTTTACAGTAAGGGGTTAAGGCTAGGGGTTTACAGTAAGGGGTTAAGGCTAGGGGTTTACAGTAAGGGGTTAAGGTTACGGGTTTACAGTAAGGGGTTAAGGCTAGGGGTTTACAGTAAGGGGTTAAGGCTAGGGGTTTACAGTAAGGGGTTAAGGCTAGGGGTTTACAGTAAGGGGTTAATGCTAGGGATTTACAGTAAGGGGTTAAGGTTAGGGGTTTACAGTAAGGGGTTAAGGTTAGGGGTTTACAGTAAGGGGTTAAGGTTTTTAGGGTGAATATTAGCGTTAGCTTTAGGGGTTACGGTTAGGGGCTTTTAGGGTAAAAGGTTAACAGGTTAAGGTAAGGAGTTAAGGTTAGGGGTTTAGGGTATAGGGTTAGGGGGTTTACGGTTAGGGGGTAAGTGGTAACGTTAGGGGGTTTACAGTAAGGGGTTAGGGTTTTTGGGTAAGGGACTTAATGTTAGGGGCTTTTAAGGTTAAAGGTTAACAGGTTAGGGGAAGGAGTTAAGTTTAGGGGTTTAGGGTATTGGGTTAAGGTTAGGGGGAAACGGTTAGGGGTTTTAGGGTGAATATTAGCGTTAGCATTAGGAGTTAAGATTGTTTTTTTTAGTGTAAGGGATTAACAGGTTAGGGGAAGGACTCAACGTTAAGGGCTTTTAGGGGCCTTTGGGGTAAGGTTAGGGGGTTACCTTTACCGCGAGATGGCCGGCGGCGAGCTGCCATCGGTGGCAAGTCAGCTGCGGCAAGTCGTCCTAGAGCGATTGCTGAGGGGCCGTATTTATTATCAGACAAAGAAAGTGTTAGAATATTAACATGCTTTGGTGTTGGACTCGGGAACCTAAATTGCTGCTCATTTGGGCCCAGATGCACTAAACTCCGTTAAATCCGGTCTCATAACGGGACGTTACCTAAAACCAGAGCGGACATGATGTTCCCCGAGGTTAACATGTATGCTCACAGCTAATTATATAATTACAGCGCAGTAACATAATGCCACGTCAAATTAGCCCCACGTTGCGTTATTTCCCCAAACCGTGGCATTAAGTTGGCCAAGCCGGGGGTGCCCAACTCCAGTCCTCAAAAACAGGTCTGTTCTTTAGGATATCTCTGCTTCAGCACAGGTAGCGCAATCAGCCCCTGCTTTCAGCACAGGTGGATCATCAGTCCCTGCTTCAGCACAGGCAACTCAATAATCCCTGCCTCAGCACAGGTGGATCATCAGTCCCGGATTCAATACAGGTGGCTCAATCAGTCCCTGCTTCAGCAGAGGCAGCTCAATAAGTCCCTGCTTCAGCACAGGTGGCTCAGTGATTGAGCCACCTGTGCTGAAGCTGGGATATCCTGGACACCTGACCCGTTGGGGAGGGGGGGCGTAAGGACTAGAGTTCAGCCCCCCTGGTGTAAGCCTTGCTCCCATCCAGGCCCGTGGCTAATGGTTTTTTTTTCTAGAGAAGAAGGAGAGACATGGATATGAGGGAAAAATATCAATATCACTAACGTGGTGAAAATGAACACGCTGCCATTTACACGCATCAAACTGGGTCGCCGTTACGTTATTCCTTTTAGTTCATTACATGGTGTTCATTTAGGTCAGGAGGTGGTCAACTGCAGACCTCAAGGGCCACCAACCGGTTGGGGTTTCAGCACATCCCTGCTTCAGCACGGGTGGGTCAATCAGTCCCTGCTTCAGCACAGGTGGCTCAGTCAGCAGCTCAGTCGAAGATGCCTCATTAAACCCTTTCAGCTTCAGGCTCTCTAGTGCTGCACAGTAAGTGAATGCAAAGCGTCCCCACTCACCAGAGTGCCGTGGCAATGTGTTCCAGTACCAGGTACCGTCATTGCTGGTATAACGGGGTCTGAAAGCGGGGCGATATAACGGGGTCTGGGGGCGAAACGGACGGGGGTATAACAGGGTCTGGGGGTGGTATAACGGGGTCTAGGAGTGAAAGGGAAGGTGGTATAACGGGTTCTGGGAGAGAAAGGGTGGGTGGTATAACAGGGTCTCGGAGAGAAAGGGGTGAAGCGGTATAACTGGGTCTGGGAGAGAAAGGGAGGGTGTACAATGTTGGGATATCCTAAAAACCTTCCCAGTTGGTGGCCCTTGAGGACTGGAGTTTGTCGCCCCTGCTTTAGCTTAGCTCAGTGTATCTGGGCCCAGGGACACTGACAGTTCTTGGATACCATCAATGGTGGACTTACTGTTTTTTTGGGGGGGAGGGGGGCTCGAGGGAGACCCTCTACTCATGCTCATCTAACCATTCAGTACCTTAGTCTGAATGCACAGAGCCCCATCGGAAGGTCACACCAACCAAACCAAGTCTGGACGGCATGAAACACGTGGGAGGAGGAGCTTGGTTTTTCATGTGGATGTTTCACATTTTTATGTAGTTTAATAAAGTTTTTTTAATTCAATTTTTGGCCGGTGAGTTCCATTCGTGTCCAGGGTTTTTGGATGTCATACCGATCCCTCTTGACTCTACTTCCACCAAGTCTACCTGGAAGGTCACCACCATTCCGGCCGCCCAGCCTGGAATGGGACCACCTTCCCCAACTAAAATACTTTTCAGGTCTGCGACCCTCCCTCCAGGAGACAATACTGACTACGCCCCCCTCCCAGAGTAACATTACCCCCGCCAACACATACCCCAAGCTACGATAAAACAAAGCAGAATCCCGGTCCTCCTTTCCAACGCCAACATCCCTCAACACAGGGTGGGTGGGTGGGACTTCGTTCTAGTAGGTCCTAGAAGAAAGAGGAAAATTAGGTCCCTCCCTCTTCCTTTACACCTCCTCCTGGCCTGACATCACAGCACCTTAAGGGGAGGGGCCCCTCGGCCTTATGACTTCCTGACAAGTCAAGGGCTCTCTTAATATTGACAGTATAAAGTGTCTACAGATTTGCTTAGATTCGGAAGGTCTAGCGATGTTTGGATTTCCAAACCGAGAACCTGCCTAGTCTTAAACACGAGAGGAGTGGATCAGATTGGAACTGAATGGGTTATGAATTTGTTAACATTTTTTTTTTTTTTTCAGGCTCGTCATGTTATTTGTATTAATTTTTTTTTCTTCCTGTTTTTCAAAAGCTTCTCAATCTGCCGTATGAAAGACGGAGAATGAGACTGGGAGCAGCTGTTCTCAGCATCTATAGACAATGAGAGAATTTTCACAAATGATCCAAACGCAGATGGAAGGCCAGAGCGCATCTTCTTCTGTGCACAGGACTGTGTCACTCAGAGGTGATAAACTGAGAATACTCAGAGGTACCTATTACTAGTACTCATTGTGGTGGGGTATGGAGTATTCATTGAAAAAAAGAACAGAGTCCGTGAGGACATGGAAGTGTATTAGCAGTTCATTAGCAGCAGAAGGTGTCTTATAACACGGCTCCTTGGTAAATATGGGTTCTGCTGTGTGTTGGCTTTTGGGGTTTATTTTCTTTGGCTGCAGAAGTACGGCAAAAACCATAGCCATACTCACCAAAGAAAGGGAATCCCGCGGAAAGCAACGGGAGTTTTTTGCTTTAATAAATCTGGTGTCGTTCTTTTGCACAACTTTGACTTTGCTGCCGGGAGACTTTAGTATATAAACCCCCTCCACATCCTATGCCGTGAAGTATCGCAATCGCGTAGAAAATATGAACAAAAGACAGGGGTGCCCAATGCTACATCCAATTGACAAAACATATAAAGTAATAAGTATAATGTTTAAACACTTCAATAATAATTGCTTGGTTATTTAGTTAAACCCTTTGGCCAAAGCGTCATAAGCCTGCATACCAACGTCAAGGTATAACCAAAAATGCAGGTCCTGCACTACACTGTGAACCCTTCCTGTTACCTCTGTATGAGGGAAAGAACCATAGTGAGTCTTGTGCATTCAGCAAAATGGGTGGAGGAGCCACTTGGACAGGACCCATAGCAAACATGGCCTCTTTTCTGTACAAACGGACTTCCTTTTTTTAACATTCTTATGGTTACACAGTCGCACGGTCACAAGGTGACACGGTCACAAGGTGACAAGGTCACAAGGTGACAAGGTCACACGGTCGCACGGTCGATGAGGTTGAAAAAAGACACACATCCATTAAGTTCACCCTATGCTACATTTAGACGACAGATACGTTATCCTATATCCGTACGTACAGTAGATTGGTTTCTCCGGAGTTTCCTTTCTCAGAGACACACCGATGGGAAACATCACCTCTGTTGATTCCACCTACGGTCGCCATTGTGAGCCTCCTAACTAGAGATGGGCGGATTTATTTTGGCGGATTTGGATCGGCCGGTTCCGTTGGCCCGCGGATTTCATCTCGAACAGGCTGATTCGCGTTTTGCGGATTTTGTTTTAATTATTATTGCCAGTACACTCCGCGGATTCCGCTATTCGTTGACGGATATTTAACAATCCACCAACGGGTGGCTGAATCCGCGGATTGGAATCTACTAATCCGTCCACGGTTTGTATCCAATTGCGTTTTTTTTTAACGAATGCGCGCGGATTAAAAGCGACCAAATCCGTTTGCGGATTTGACACGGAAACGGATTTTGTGGGGGGGGCGGGAAATGTGAGGAAATCCGGGAAACGTATTTGGGAGGATTCACCCATCTCTACTCCTAACTCATAGTTGATAACTCAACCTTGATTCCCCGCCTCTCTGATTGGCTCCCTGCCAGACCACGTGACGCGTCGCCGCTCGGGTCACAAACTGGTTGTAGCCCCTGCCGGCTGATGCGTCACAGTGCGCAGCGAGCCTGGGAGCGCAGAGGGACCGGGGACAGCCAGGGAGCAGGTAAGGGGCTGGTGAGAGGCGCACGCACGGCCGCACACGCCGCCGGCTGCAATGGGGACCAAGGCTTATGTGTCAGTCATTTTGAAGCTTTTAACAAGGCTGCGTGGAATATTCCATGGCATTTGCTACTTTCTCATGGATCAGTGCCTGGACCGTTATTTTTGACAATTAAAAAAAAAAAAAATATTCATGGCGGTATTGTCAGTTTCTAGATGTAGACCATAGAGCATTGAAGTGGTGGTCAGGGGAGCTGCAGTTGTTCTTTATGTACTTAAGGGTTAAGGGTCTCTCACGTTAAATTGGGCCAATATATATAACTGATCATACAAAAGAATAGATAAACAACCAATATGTCTGCACAATGTCAGGCTGGAGCAGGCAAGGCATCAAAGAGTTTGGAATGTTCTCTTTATGCCAGAAAAGGGGGTGTGCTTCAGCTCTTATGTGACTAAAGTCTAGAATATGGGCACAGATTTTCTAAGCTGTGCTTTTCCATTAAAGCACCTTCTGGCGCCAGAAGACACCTTATGGACCATTCAAGTCTAGGGGTAAAGCACAGTCCAGTAAATATGGCCCACGCTGTTTAACTCTTATTGCCTAAGAAAAAAACCACATGCAGTGAGAACATATAAACATAGATATGTCCCTTTCCCCAGCTGTGTTGAATTCCTTTACTGTATTAACCACTACCACTTCCCCTGGGAAACTGTTCCATGGATCCACTACCTTTTCATTGAAGAAGCACTCCCTCACATATCCCTGAGCCTCCCACCCCCCCAGCTTCAGAGTTGGACCTCTTGCTCTAGCATCCCTCTTTCCACGGAAAATGACATATCCTGCACCTTATTGACACCCTTGATGTATAGAGACATGTATACCCTTGATGTACAGTATATGAGACACAGGATGGCGCAGTAGCCCAAGCCCTGCGTTTGCTGGACTAAGAGTAACCGTGCAATTCATTACCTTTAGATAAAACGCCACCCATGAGCTAAAGTCAGGCCCACAAGCCCCGTCGTTCTGTTTGAGAGACTCTGTCTACGGGCAGACTCCCACGGGAGGCTGATATCAAAACTATACGGCCAATTTTCCCTGCCAGCTGAAGATCCCCAAGTTAAGCTTAAATTTATGGGAAAATGGGAAACTGATCTGGGGGGGAATTGGAGGGCGAAGATTGGGACGATATTTTCAAACCTGTAGCCAAAAGCTCAATCTGCTCAACTATCCGGGAAAATGCGTATAAAGTCATGACTCGTTGGTACAATACCCCCGAAAATATAGCTAAATATGTTCCAGGCTACTCCCCTATTTGTCCTAAAGCTTGTGGTGGGATGGCCTCGTTTCTACATGTGTGGTGGTCATGCCCTCGAGTGCAGGCCCTATGGAGGCGGGTGAGATCCGTCAGATCATGGACTCAGACATTCCCCCAGATCCATGGCTGTTTCTATTAAACAAACCACTTCTAGACCACACTATGGCGGAAAACAAACACATATAATCACCGCGGTGCGGTGCGCCTTAGCAGGACTTTGGAAACAAGATAAGTTACCATCAATCCCGCTAATTAGAAACAAGGTAAAACTCACTAGTTTTCTGAATGACACATATGATCATTTCCAGAAGGTGTGGCTACCCTAGATAATGTTCACAGGCAGCTGTAATGTAGCTTTAGGCTCCATCAGCTTGTAATATCCCCAAACCACCCCTACACCATGGCTAGAAGACAATTCTGGTCGCCTCCCCCTGCCCATTTTTAAATATCAAGTTACAGAATTATATATGTTCCTTCCCACCGCCCTGGTTACCCCAAAAAGGGCAAAGAGGCTGCCCCAGAATCCTCCCGTAAAAGTGAATTATAATATGTCTAGGTAGAGTATAAAGTTTTTGAAGCCTCACCGAAATGCTGTTCCCCCTGTCCCCCTTCCCGCCTCCCTTTTTTTAATGTACCCACCCCCGCCCTCCACTCCATAACCCATTTAATGATGCTATATTTCTATATATCTCTGTCCTGATACCCAATAAAAAAATGTAAGTTGGAAAAAAAAAAAGGCATCACAACTAGAGAGATGCTAAACTTTTTCCTGACGTTGCGAATCAGGCGAAATTTGCCCTTTTTTGTCATTAAGAAAGCTGCGCCTGAGTCAGCGTTCACACGCGATTCGCCGGCATTAAGTCGATGCGCGTGGCTAGATTTGCTTCACGCTGAGACTAGATATTGGGTGCACACACCATGTTCTGGTCACTGTATGGTAATATTTCTCTGAAAGCGCACTCATTTGATCATATTTGTAGACCCTGGAGGCTTGCCAAAGTGTTTTGCAGGGAATCAAATTTGACCACGCTTGCACTAGCCTCCGTGAGAGATATTTTCTGTTTCTCCCTGCTGTGCCTCCCGGCCTCCCAACTTTCTCCCCTGCAATCTACCCAACTTCTGCTGCTATAATGATGTCACTGTCTCCCTAGTCAGTCTCTGCTCATCTCCCCCTTACATCCCTTACGTTTCTGATCACCTACAATGTTTTAAGGGAACAGGTGAAAGAGACAGTGCACTGCCAAGGAAGCAGGAGGAGGCTCACGGTAGCATAAAAAACACTTAATTCCATTAAAGATCAGACATGCCCCCAATAGCAGCAGCAGGTAACACACCTACGCCAGATCAGCGGGAAATTCGAAACAGCTAAGGGGCATGTGCAAGCCGGCCACATACCCCCCAGCCGTCCCAATGCCACCCGCTTGGCAAGTACCCCTAAGTCTGGCAGAACAAGTGGCATCCTGGAGGACTGCCATTGATCTACGGACCTAGTACTCCACCTTTCCCCGCTGACCAAATGCTGTTCACACTTCTGGGCATCCTCTGGCTGCTTTGAACTCAGATGTCCAGCAGACATACCGGCGCCTATGGGTTTGCATGGGCTGCCTGTTTGGACATGAGTTCCGAATGTAAAAACATATTACAATACATTAAAGTATATTTTAATACACTGTGAGTCTTGGGGTACAGGGAACAGAAAAAGAAAAGGGTTCTCTCTTTATGTCTGCCTGCCTTTTTCCCCACACACTTTCCCTGTGACTCAGTTTGGACTTGCAGAGCCCCCAACCTTATGTACGGTTGGGTACCCACAAACAATATACTGGTTGTGGGTCACCTTGGCACTAGCTGGGGTACCCCCTTAACCTAGGGATTCCCTCAGCTACAGGAGTACATATTTATCCCTGTGCCCCATTCTCCTTTCTGGGCTGTGCTAAAGCAGGGTACCCTAGTGGTGAGTCGCGCTTGCGTTTTCAAGGGGAGATATTGCTCGGACAATGTGCCTACATATATCCGAGAATCAGGCATGATTCCCGGGTACATTTATTGGGGACCCGGTAACTCCGGACCCCAACCTCCTTTGCAAATTCTGTCAACGGTTCCTCCGCAAACCCCCTCCCCCCACCGAAACTCATACACTAGAACCCCTGCTCCATGGAATGCCCGGAAAGGGAAAAACACACAAAAATGGTTTTATTACACAAAGTACAATGTGATCATACTGTTACTGGGTCCAAGAGCTAACTCTCTAGGACCCTTATACACGGAGCAGGGGTAACCCAAACGGGCTTGACCTTTATTATAGAGCCTGGTTACCCCATCCTGTCACAATAATATCCTACAGAGACTTATCCTCAAGATGTACAGTAGCTTCTTCCATGCAGTGCTGTCAGCAGTGCACAGTTGCCCACAATGGAATGTCCACCAAGGACAATATTCCTACCCCGAGTCTCTCGTCTCCGAATACTGTTGGCTAATATATAAAGTATGACTCCAAACACTCACTGGTATCCCAAGAATCTTTGTGTAAAACCTTTCACCTTGATCATTTTCCTTTTACAGTAGTCACAATAAGTACTTCACCAAAATAATTCCCCAGTAGTACAGTCAACACGATGGTCGCCATGATCAAAGAGCAGGGTAGAGTTCTGCAGAGTAGACTTTCAATCGGACAGGACCATTGGACTGATATGCATGAGAGTCTTCCGTCGCTGCTTGTGTAAGGTCAACAAGGGTATTGTCTCAAGCTCCATAAAACGGAGGCATTCAGCATGTGCAGATTAGAATAAGTGCTCCATGTAATTATTGGATGCTTTATCAATAGCCTCCAGCAAAGCAGTTACAATGTGGAATTCATTACCCATGGAGACTGGGATGGCAGGTATGTCCCAAAAAAAGGTTGGACATGTGTTTTTATAAAGGAAAGGTATACAGTGATATACCAAATAAGTAAACACGGGAAGGATGTTGATACAGGGAGTAATCTGATTGCCAATATTTGGAGTCAGGAAGGAATTTATTTTTCCCCTTATAAGATATCATTGGATGATATTTCACTGGGGTTTGTGTTTGCCGTCCTCTGGATCAACATACTGTAAGTAGGGATATAAGAGAGAGTATCTGTCGTCTAAATTTGGCATAGGTTGAACTTGATGGATGCACGTCTTTTTTCAACCTCATCTACTATGTATCTATGTCAAGCCATTTATTAATGAGTAATAAGAACGTTTAGAAGACATGTTTATTTTTTTTTTACCTATCAGAGGTTAATTGAGAATTGAACCAAACATTGTGGGGACATGGCAGGTTTAAAACAATATATTAAACATAGAAACAATCCAACAGGACTCAGAATCTTTGAAAAAACAAAGCACAATAGGCTTAGGAGATGAGACATTTATGAAAAATATGTTTACAACACTTGATCAGCGTTCATTTGATTTGATGCGTTTGCTCAGCAACCGCAGGAACAAGATGTTACAGGAGGTTGAAAAGAAGATAGAAAAATTACCAAACAACAACAAAAAAAACATAGAATCAGTTTCCCAAAAAAACAAATTTGAAAGAGTTAGAGGTACAGATGAATCAACAGAATAGGAACGATGAGAAACTAAATGATAAGAACTAAACAGGTTACATTCCAGAGAGATATTTCTGATTATGAATATAATAGACACAGATATGAAACAGAATTACAGACCAGGGACATATAAAAACCGACTTCAGAAAGAGAAATGTCTTTCATTCCCAAGGCAAACCCCCTCCCACCCTCCCCAATAATAATCATTATAATAAAAGAGGAAAGGTGGGTAGGATTTGAAGGCAGAGGTATTAACTATAATGGGAAACCGGATACTGACAAACCATGGAAAGAAAAAACAAGGAATCTTTAAAGCAGCGGCCCAAGCTGCCGTTTTAAAACATGTTCCCCTATTTATATGCGCATCAATACAATCTACAGAATGACAAGTAATTAGCCAAGTTGCAGATCGATCCGTTCTCCTGTGATAGATCAGCGAAGGTTCGGCTCGGGGGATCACTAAATAGCTGTAAGTGCAGCAGAAGAGGACCAAAGATGCAAAGTTCTGTGGGGAAGATCATGTGACCAGGCAGTCACAAGATACAACTGGTGCACTGCTAGAGAGAGGGCAGGGCTCAAAAAGGGGTGTGTCAGAGCCTGTTTCAGAAGAGGAAGGGGATGAGACTTTGTAAATGGTTGCTATAGAAACAAAAAAATGCTTGTTACATTATAGTACGTTAAAAATGTCATTCAGAGTTGTTTTTTTTAATGCTACAAGTATTTTCACATAGTACATAACTGATTTATTGTAAAAAAAACACAACACATGTACAGGTGGGCCCCGCTCGTTTGGCGGGTTACGTTCCCTGCAGCCGCCGCCGCCGCCGCCAAGTGAAAATCACTGAATAGCGGAACCGGCGTTTTTGGCTTCTATGCATGCGCAGACTTGTAGTCCCCCCTTCTACGTATGCACAGACATGGCGGCCCCCTTCTCGGTACCGCCGGATACTCAGCTGCTGAGTGCGTCAGACCGAAAATCGCCGGATTAACGGAACAAGCGCCAAACCTAATGAATATGGGTATTGTTGCAGGGTACATGCAACCACACAGTCGGGTTCTTTGGATAAGGCTTATTTATTTGAGCCCTAAAACATACAGCGCACCAAAAACAAATAGCTTCTCATCAGCAAACAAAAGAAAATAGCTTCTTCTTCAGCAGACAGAACAAAATAGCTTCTCTTTAGCAGACAAAACTAAAATAAGACAGCTTCTCTTTTGTATGCAGGAGACAGACAGCTCATCACACATGTACTTTGCAACACAGACCTTACAGCAGTAATCTCTTCAGCATTTTCAGTCCTGTCTCCTCAACAGCTCTCCTGCATGTGTGTACAGCCTTGGGGTTTAACACCTTGATTATGCAGCTGGGGTCAGACTAATTAAGCAGCCCTTCTCAACTTAACCTCATCACTGCTGCACTGCAAGCCTAAACATAGGTTTTCCAGGCATATGGCTGGTGACGTTCATTCACCCTGTCACAGGTATACATTGGGAAATGCCGTATGAGCGGAACGCCGAGAAGCAAAGCGCCGAAAAGTGGGGCCCTACTGTAGGATATTACATGGTCTGCAGCTTTAATACCATATGGTCTAAATCAGTGATTCACGCCAGGCGATTCGGGAACCCCTAGGGCAGAGGTGGGCAACCTGTTTTTCAATGTAGCCGCAGGTGAGGCGAATGAGAAGTGAAAATTGCCACACCATGTCAAAATGGAGAACTTAGGTTGCTCAATCAAACATTTAAAACACATACTGCTCGTCTGCTTCCCTCACCTCAGCACTATCACCTGCTGCTGCATCCCTCAGAAGTGTATGTACAGAGCTCCCAGGCATTTGGTAAGGAATCAGCTTTATTCTTTCTTTATTTGGTATTTTTTGGTTTGGATCTGTGGGGGAGTATACTGTGAGTATACTGGGAGTTTTATAGAGGGTTTTGGGTGTATTTTCAGGCTTAAAAACCGTTTTTGGTTTTCACCCAGGGGCTGCAGTGATTTAACCCAGCATAGCTGCAGTTTAGCTGGCTGGAAAACTGCAGTCTCACCCCCTCTCTCCTCCCTCACTACTGGAGGTTTTTTACTGGTTGTTTAAACTTCCAATTTCACTCTTTTGTTTTTCTTAAGCCTGATTCCTTTTCTCACTTGCTATTGAGAGCTCTGTGTCTTTTCTATAAAGACTTGTAAATTGTGGTGTTTGCTTATTATAACAGAGAGAGAGAGTAACTAATAAGGGGAAAAAGATTTAAAGCTGCAGCAGGTTTTAAAAGCTGCTTTTTTTCCCCTTGCAGAGATCTCTTCTTAAAGGGACAGTTTCTCTCAATACCTCTCTCACTAAGCAATACCTTCCCCTGACTTAGAGGCTTATTTGTTATCATGCCTGGAAAGGGGAATAGGACTAGTGCGGCAACGGGGGCGATGCCCGGATACAAAACACCAAAAACTGTGGCCCCTAGGAGCAACACTCTTAGTCACAGCCCTAGGCCTGGTCCTTCCAGTGCCCTGGCCACGCCTCCCCCAGCACCTGTTAGCAGCGTAACCCCTGCAGTCCCAGTTCAAACATGAGCGCATGTGGCAGTTACAGGCGTTGACCCCAGCAACAAAAATGCTGGGGCCACGCCCTGTCTGAGCAGGAAGCTTGAGGTGAGGTGCCCAATGTCACCTGGCCTAAACATGGAGATATATGTGAGGGCTGTGGCTGATGTGGTGGGTCCCTCTGCTGTGGTGGCGGCCAGCAAAATGTATGGGAGGGGCATTTTCTTCCTCCGTACGCTGGCTGCCACTCACACCCTGGTGCAGAAAGGCATCAGTGTAGGGGGGAAATACATCCCTATAGAACCCATGAAGGGGTTAGGCACAAAGGTCATTCTGTCAAATGTGCCCCCCTTCATCCCAGATTGCCTCATGAAGCCGTACCTGCAAGCCCTGGGAGACGTTAAGTCCCCCATAATAAAATTATCTTTGGAGATGCACATGCGCGGCTGGCTGGTGATGGATGTGTAATCACACAGCTCCACCAACCGCCGGCAATTTTTAGCAAATAAACAATACCAAAACCGGCAATTTTGAAAATCAAAATAGCGCTACAGACGTCTAAACCCACCCCAGATCGGCAAATAAACCCCAAAAAAGGATGGCGGCAACGAGACAGAAGTCCCGACGCAAGTCGGATGTCAGGGCCTACTTTACCAGGCAAAGCAAGGCTGGGGCCGCAGAGCTTTCAGCGGTCTCTGACTCAGACTCAGCCCACGATGCGGAGGGCTCAAGGGCTGCAACGGAGCAATCTAAAGTCATCAAAAAAGAAATATCCCGCCTACTAATAGACTTAAAATCCTTTTTCAGAGGAGAGGTGGAGGGGCTCAGGCACGACCTTGTGCAAATAGGGACAAGAACCAACGAGCTTGAGGAGCACATGAATGTCAGCTCTAATACCCACAAAGAAACTTACTCCCGGTTGCAGGCTTTAGAGCAGAGAGTTTTGGACTTGGAGGCCCGACAAGAAGATGGAGAAAATAGGGACAGAAGAAACAATTTAAGAGTCCGAGGGATCCCGGAGGAGATTCTGGATCCAGAGGCCCTGCTGACCCGCTGGATGGCCTCTATCCTACCGGGTAATCCGGAATCCGACTTCAGAATGGATAGATGTCATAGAGCTCTACGTTCCAGACCTCTGCCATCAAACCCCCCTAGAGATGTGACACTCCGGCTTCACTATTTCTCCATCAAGGAGGAGGTGAGCAGAATCGCCCGTGCCACCCCCCATATTACCTTTGAGGGGATCACCCTTATGGTCTTTCAGGATCTATCTCCCATCACGTTAGCCCGTCGGAGAGCGGTAGCACATATCTCTAAGGCTTTAAGGGACAGGGAGGTGAGATACAGATGGGCATTCCCATCCGCCCTCGTGGCCATCAAAAATGGCAGACCGCATGTACTCAAGCACACCTCAGAGGGAGCAGCCTTCTTAAAAAAGCTGGGGGTGCGGGGGCTACAGGACAAGGTGGCAGAGGGAGACCAACAGGGGAATAGGGCGGATTCCCCACCAGGGAGACGTGGTCCTTCTCCCACGACAGAGAGGAGACAGAACAAGGAAGGGGGGCACGGAAAAAGCCCATAAACAATGGACAGAACACAGACCGTGAACTGAGGTTGCGCCTGTTGCGCGGTTTAAACAAGTTTTTGCCCTTCAACTCTGCCAGGCATCCTTCCTACCGGGAGACTCCTGAGGTGCTTGAGTCTTCAGGATGATCTACAACTGAGCGCCCTAAAGAGATTGAACCAACACGCGTGCCCCAAAATGGCGTCTCTCTGCCTACCTGGGGTGAAGGAGGACATCAAGGTACGAAGTCTCCCATGGCGGCGGGGGTTTCGGCGGGAAGGAATGCTCCGCTGTCAAGACCCACCCAGGGAGCCTCCCTCGATCCAGCCTTCTTTCCGTGGAGATCCGCCTCTGACTGAGCACATCCCGCCCACACCCGTGACGTCGAGGGGTCCGCTCCCGCGAGAGCAGCAGGAGGGACGCAGATAGAGGATCCGGCAGGCGGCAGTATGACGTCGAAAGAGCGGCGACAACCCGGAAGTGAATCGGTCGTCCCTGGCGGAGGCGCGCGAGTTCCGCCGCCGGGGAGCAACATCTGTATACGCTGAACACTGCGGGATAGATCCATGATAGCGGTGCAGAAGGAGGATGCTTTGCCGCTCGGGGGGGGTATATCTGGACGGTGGGAGGGGAGCGGGGGGGGGTACGGGAGGGATTAAAAAGTATAGTGAGTACGCGGAGGAGCTGAGACAGGCAGGGGAGGTAAAAGAGCGTAGTGAGCAGGGAGCAGAAAACATATATAATAAGTATGCCGTGGCTATCAGATAGATATGACTCCAGAGGGAAGAGGGAGTAGAGAGGCCGTCCGAGCCAATGAGCACAGGGGGGTAGATAAGGGAAGGAAAGTAGACAGCGGCAGAATGGGCCCAATTAGAGTAGGGGTTACAGACCTAGAGCTAGAGGAGAGGTAGGAGTTAGAGAGATGAGCTCAAGGTAGTTAAAGTTTAAGCATTGGTTAACTAGGGTTAAAAGTATAGGTAGCTGTGAAGCTAGTTGTCAGGTTTTTGACTAAACATAACTGCCGGCGGGGGGGGGAGTAACCACCACTCTGCCTGCAGGTATGTGCATCATCTCCAGGAGGTGGGACATGTCCCACTTACCTGGCAAAGACCCGGTGGTCCGTGGCCGGCTTCTGGAGCCATGGAGTTGGACCAGGGGGGAGGGTGGTCCAGGGAGAAAAGATCTCCACCGGGCAATGAACCCGAGGTCTATCAGGACCAATACGGTTCTTGTGGTGTTTCTATGTGTTATTTGTATGTATTCTTCCCTCATGTCTTATCCCTTTTCCTTCCTAGTCCCAACCGACGGTAGATCGAATCTGCGCTTCTGGTGTCTGCACTACGAATATCAAGTACAGAAAAAGCCCAGGGATTTGGGTAAGATCAGATTTGATTATAAACTAGCACTCCACAGACACAGCTTCATAAAATGGAGGTAATCTTTATCTCGCAAAACGCCAAAGGGCTCAATAGTCCACATAAGCGACGGGTAGCTTTTGCAGAGATTAAGAGGAGAAGGGCCGATATGGTCTTCCTCCAGGAGACGCACTTTAGCGCAAGCAATAATCCAAAATTCCTAGACTCTCACTTCCGACAGTTCTTCCTAGCATCAGGGGAGGAAAAAAAGAAAGGAGTAGCTATATTAATTCAGAATAACACCCCCTTCCAGGTTGAAAAGATTAAAAGGGACCCTAAGGGGAGGTACTTAGTACTGATCGGGCTCCTTAAGCAGGTCAGAATAACGTTGGCATGTATATATGCGCCTAGCGAAGGACAACCAGACTTCTATAACACATTCTTCCAGAAACTACAGTTGTGGGCCGAGGGACATATAGTTCTGGGTGGCGACTTTAATACAGTCATGAACCCCAGGGTAGATAGATCCACATCCCAGAAAACCATGAAGAGAGAGGGGAATATCTCACTACTGAAAGGTCTAAAACAAGTTGGCCTAGTGGATATCTGGAGAGAGCAGCACCAGGGTGACCGCAGTTACTCCTTTTACTCCCACCCCCATGACAGCTACAGTAGGATTGACCACTTCTTTGTATCGAACAGAATGGTCCCACAAATTTCCGATACAAGCATACATGATATTACATGGTCGGACCATGCATCAATAGAGCTAAGATGCAATCAAATTGGTTGTGCCAGACCAGGAGCAAACTGAAAGTTAAACGAATTGATAATTAAAATTCCGGATATACAGAAAAAAGTTAAATCCGAAATCTCTGAGTACTTTCGGATAAATAGTGGTAGTGTGGAGTCCCAATCGATATTATGGGAGGCTCATAAAGCCACGATTCGGGGGGTATTAATCGGCATAGCTGCAAATAGGAAAAAGAAAAAGGAAGCCAAATTATCCCAGCTTTATCACAGGTTACATGAGCTCTCTATTCTACATAACCGGACAGGTAGAGATGATACTCGGAAGGAGTTGAAGGATGTTAGGATTGAGCTAAACCTCCTCCTTACCTCCAGGGCTGAGAAAGACATGAGTTGGACACAGAGGAAGTTCTATGAGAAAGCTAATAAACCGGACACTATGCTAGCCACCAGACTCCGAAATCGGAAACCAAATTTTAATATTCAGTCTATTAAAACAGTAAGAGGCCAGAGTTCCTCAAACCCAAAAGTCATAGTAGGGGAGTTTGCGAAATTCTACGCACAGCTATATAATGGGGAGAAGGTGGTTCATAACGCTAGGACGAGTAGTAATCTACAGAAATTCCTGGCGGACGCAGCCTTGCCACAAGTGAACAGACTGGAGCGAGAGGCTCTACAACGCGACTTTACAAGGGAAGAATTAGAGGCGGTAGTAAAAAACTTCAAAGCGTCAAAAGCCCCAGGCCCGGATGGGTTCTCCAATTTGTATTATAAAAAATTCATTGGAGTTCTAGCCCCATACATGCTCCAGCTGTTTAATGGAGTATTAGCGGGAGAGCCCTTTCCGGGGCAGATGCTCCAGGCGTCGATTTCAGTAATCCATAAAGAGGATAAAGATCCCACTAGCTGCCAAAGTTACCGGCCAATATCATTAATTAACACAGATGTAAAAATCTACTCTAAATTACTGGCCAATAGATTAAATGTAATCCTGCCGAGGCTCATCCACCCGGATCAAGTTGGCTTCATTAGAAGTAGACAAGCGGCCGACAACACTAGAAGAATTGTGGATATAATAGACTTTATAGGAGCCAACGAGATTCGGAGTATAGCCCTAAGCTTAGATGCGGAAAAAGCCTTTGACAGGATTGATTGGCCATACTTGGAGTCTACGCTTGGAGCGTTTGGGTTTGGAAGCATATTCCAACAGGCTGTTAAGGCATTATACACAGCACCATCAGCCAGGGTGGTCCACCAGGGATTCCCCTCTGAACTTTTTCCAATTAAAAGTGGTACGAGACAGGGATGCCCGCTTTCGCCCCTGCTATTCGCCTTATGCATCGAACCACTCGCAGCACAAATTCGGAGTAGCGCTGATATCTCTGGAGTACAGATCCACTCGCAGGAGCACAAAGTGGCCCTGTACGCGGATGATATTATTCTAACCCTTACCAAGCCGCTCATCTCGCTAACCAATCTGTTCGAGCTTCTAGAGCGTTTTGCCCAGATCTCTGGCTTTAAAATCAATCTAAATCAGAGGCCCTAAGCTTATACATGCCAAGGGAAATGGAGAAGCTGATAGAACTCAATTTTGAGTTTAGATGGCGTCCTTCTTCCATGAAATACCTAGGAGTGCATATCACAAAAAAGACAAGCTCCTTATATTCGGCAAACTATCCCAAACTGCTGAGGACTCTCAAAAAAGAGCTACAGGATTGGAAGGCATATGGTATTTCTTGGTTGGGGAGGATCTATAGTGTCAAGATGAATATCCTTCCCCGAATTTTATATCTGTTCCAAACTCTCCCGATTGCCGTGGTTAGAGCAGACATTACAGGGCTCCAAAAAGCAGTTTCTCAATTTATTTGGAATGGTAAAAAACCACGGATTAAAGTAAAAATGATGCAGAAAACGAAGGAAGCTGGTGGCCTGGCGGTTCCGAGCGTTATATCCTACTACAAAGCGGCACAATTGTGCCAAATCACGCAGTGGCATAGTGACCCGGGGCTCAGGAGGTGGGTGGCGTTGGAGAGGGAGGTGTGCGCCCCGCTGGAGCTCAGGGATCTGATCTGGTACCCGAGGACACGGGTGAAGGATATACTCATTCCGCTGACCTCTGTGCTCAACTCACTCTCGGTCTGGGAGGCTTCTAAAGGTAATCGCTCTGTAACCTCCAAACACACACTGATGGCACCTTTATACGGCAATCCGGACTTTGCTCCTGGGCTGGCAGACAACAGTTTCCCGCTCTGGCGGAAATTGGGGATTAGTCGATTGAAGGACCTGGAGGATAAAGGCAAGATCAAATCCTTTGAACTATTACAGTCGGAAACGGACATACCTAACACTGATTTTATGAGGTACCTCCAGGTCCAGGCATTCTACAACGCACACCCGGTGAGACCACCGTTGACTAATTTCGAACAGCTCTGCGTGCGCGGGGCAGACACGCGGGGACTGATCTCTGCCTTATACAGAGAGGTGGTGAATACTGACTCGGACAGGACAGTCAAACCCCGCTTTATGGTACAGTTGGAGGAGGATCTCCAGGGTCAACTAGAGGACGAGGACTGGGCTGCGGTGTTCAAAGCCGCAGCTTCTAGCTCCATATGCACGACATTGAAGGAGAACTCATATAAGGTATTACTACGTTGGTATCTCACCCCAGTTAGATTAGCAAAATTTATCCGGGGATCTTCCCCGCTCTGTCCCAGACAGTGCGGGGAACAAGGGGATCTGGTTCACATGCTGTGGTCTTGCCCGAAAATAGTGCCGGTCTGGACCCAGATCCGAGATTGGCTGCAGAGGATCTTTTTGGGGCTCAAAATTCAGCTGGACCCGTGGCTATTTTTATTAGGTAAACCTACAAATGAGGTATCTAGATCGGGTAACAAGCTGATAGCACATTTTGCTACCGCTATGAGGTGTGAGACCGCAGCACTGTGGAATCAGAATGCGATTCCTTCAATAGATAAAATCAGAAATAGAATTTGGTTCATTTGCAGAATGGAGAAGTTAACGAGTTTAGTTAACGATTCGGCCGATAAATTCGAAAAAGTCTGGTCATTATGGTTGGCCCAGACTGATATCCAGGGGATGAATGAGGCCACAATATGGCTCTGATAGTTGTAGGTGAGTTCTCCTTGGATGGAGGGTCGGGAGCTAGACTGGACGATCTGACAGTAGGGCTCCCCCAGGGTTATAGCATTATTCCGATTCGATAGACGCAGAAAATCTGATGTGATCCGGAATCAGGGCCCCCTGAAAGGTGGACTAGAGTAGAGCAACTGCAGTGGTGGTGCAGGACTCCTGAGAAACAATTGGAAAGCGATTCTTCTACGCCGCTCCCCCTTCCCTACCCCCCCCCCCCCCCCCCGCCATCCCGTCCCTATCTCTTTCTCCCTAAATGTTGTTGGTCTGTCTTTGTCTTGTCCTGTGGTCCCCCCAACGTACGTCCGTTCTTCGTAAATTGTCTCCGCAAGTTTGGTGTATACCTGAAACATTTAGCAATATCCTGTATTCTACTGTCTGTATGCACAAAAAACTAATAAAAACAAAGTTGAAAAAAAAAAAAAATTATCTTTGGGCTGCAGAGATAGGGCGCTGAGGCATGTACTCTCATTTAGGCGGCAGGTACAACTGCTGCTGCCGGGGAGCACTGAATCTGTGGAGGGTTCGTTTAGGGTGCTCTTCGAGGGCATAGCATACACTGTGTTTTATGGCACGGAGGGGGTTAGATGTTATCTGTGCAGAGAGCTGGGGCACACTCGTAGGAGTTGCCTCAAAGGGAACAGAGGACCCATCCCAACTCCTGCACCCACTCCTCCCTCTGCCAAGACACCCGGTACTGCTGTGCCCACCACAGCGGGGCCCTCAAGGGCCCAGGTCCCTCCTGAGACCGCAGGAGATGTCGCTGTCCCATCCGGAACAGTGACTTCTGCACCTCTTCCTGGAGAGCGGAAGGAAGGAGAGGGGGTCGCCCTGGAGCGGCCAGCCTCTGTTACCGCTGTCTCCCCCCAGGAGGAAACACCCTGTGCCGCTGCGCCCACCGCAGCGGAGCCCTCGGGGGCCCAGGCCCCCGCTGGGACCACAGGAGATGTCGCTGCCCCATTTCGGACAGTGACGTCTACACCTCTCCCCCAAAGAAAGAGAGAGAGGGAAAAGCCCTCGAAGGCCCAGGCCCCCTCTGGGACCGCAGAAGATGTCACTGCCCCATCTCAAACAGTGACATCTGAACCTCTCCCCAAAGAACAGAGGGAGAAGGAAAAGATCTCGAGGGCCCAGGTCCCCCATGGGACCACAGAAGATGTCACTGTCGCAACTCAAACAGTGACATCTGAACCTCTCCTCCCAAAAAAGAGGGGGAAGAAAAAAGTCACCCCACAACAGTCACCCTCTGTCGCTGTCCCCCCCCAAGAACCCCCTAACCCCATTGTAAGCACCGTACAGGGTGAAGGGGAGCGGGAGGAAACTCCTGCTATGGAGACAGCGGCACCCTCTCCTGGGAAATCAATCCCCAGGAAGAGCAAATCTAAAACCAATAAGAGGGTGATTGAGGAGGTTGAGGAGGGTAAACCATATTACGTTTACCCTCTGAAGTCTCGGAAGCGGAAAGAAAAATCAGTTCCGCACAAGGTGGTCCTGTCCGGCCCACTGGTTGGGATTAACCAGTGTAAGCCGGATCCCACAAATGTACAGCCCCCCCCCCCCTCGAATTTCTGGAAGGAATGCAGCTGGAGGTACCCGACGCCTCTGGGGACGTTGGGGAGCCTCCCAACGCCCTTCTCGGTTGGAGAGCATCCCCCGGAGAATTGTGCTTCGTGAATTTGACATGCCGAATGCACCTATCTTCGGAGCTAGCCAAGATCCCCCTCCGGCTGTACCGCCTTCGGGTGACGCACATAGGGATAAAAAGCCCCGGTTTGCGTCACCAGAGAAAGGAGATGGGTTAGGGCTGACCCCCGTGGATGAGGGTTTGGAGGGTATTGTGGTGAGCACTTCCGATTACATCTGGGAGTTGTCTGACCTGAACCCTCTTGGTGCAGAGTTTTGGGCAGGCACTTTGTTGGGAGTGAACGCTGGGAAAGACCCTCCCTATGAAGCCCTTGCTAATGAGTGCCCCCCCATGGTTGGTTAGAGCCCTCCCGCGGATGGTGGGTGCCCTCCCGTGGATGGTGAGGGCCCACCCGCGGACGATGGGGGCCCTCCCGCGGATGGTGAGGGCCCTCCCGCGGTTGGTGAGTGCCCTCCCGCGGGTGATGCGAACACCCGTGGCATGTGTGCTTCTGTGGCCCCCGAGGACTCTCGGGAGACCACTGCCTCTGCCATGTCGCCACCAGCTGCCCCTGAACACCTTGACTCGGGGATGGAGGTGGAGAGCACAGTGGACCCCCTCGTGGAAACACCGAGGAGGGGATCCAATCTAGGGCTGAGAGAGGCCCCCGCAGAGAAGGACGGGGGTCTTGAATTCTCCAGCCAAGAGGAGCCTGGGGAGTTGGGGCTCAGAGGGGAGTCCTCTGGCACCATGGAGTCGGTGGACTCCTCGATCCCCATTATCCCTGCCCGGGAGCTAGATAGTTTCCTGGATGATACCCTCTGTAGACACGGACATACGAAGGTGCAGTTGGCCCTCGAGAGGTGGAAGGATGCTTCGGTCATTCTCCACTCTCTCAGAGTATATATCAAGGCTAACCACAAGGCCAAACTTTCCGGGACTATCGAACATACTCGGGTCCTAAAGTTTAACAAAGTGTTGCGAGAGCACGTAAAGGCTTCTCGGGGTATAGTACCCTGAGCGCCTATGGGAAGCAAGACTCTTGATTACCAATGGCTTTGAGCATCGGTATGCTAAACGTAAATGGATGTAAGGACGGGTTTCGCAGGTTCCAGGTACTCTCCTTTTTACAAAAGGGAAAGTATTCTGTGAGTTTCCTGCAGGAAACCCATACCACTCCAGAGGCTGAAGCCAGCTGGCATCTGGAGTGGCGAGGCAAGGTCTTTTTCAGCCACCTCACTTCGACATCTTGTGGGGTGGTGACCCTGTTCTCTGAATCCTTTCAACCTGAGCTGCTGCTTGCCAAAGCTGTTGTTCCAGGTCACATGTTGCATATCAGGGTCCGACATGAGGACTACACGTTTAATTTCCTGAACGTGTATGCTCCTGCCACCGGACCCCTGAGAAGGCAGTTCTTCGTCCGAATGTCTGAATACCTGGAGACAGTCGACGCGGGCGAATACGTGGTGCTCGGGGGTGATTTCAACTGTACCCTCGAGGCTCGTAAAGACCGGAATGGTCCGGAGCCACACCCGTGTTCTGCGTCGGCCTTGCGGGAGGTCATCACCTGCTACTCCTTGGTAGACGTCTGGCGAGAACAACATCCTGAGGCATCCACTGAGTTCACCCATGTTAGGGTGTTTAGGGGTGAACGGATGTCCTGGTCCCGGATCGACAGGCTGTATATTTCCAGCCACAGCCTGTCACGAGCCCAGTCCAGTGCCATTAGGCTGGCGCCGTTTTCGGACCACAATTGTGCGTCCATGACGGTGACGCTGCTACCTGCAGCACCCTCGGCCGCATATTGGCACTTCAACAATACGTTGTTGGAGGACAAGGGGTTTGCGACGACGGTCCGAGACTTTTGGATGGCCTGGAGAGGTTACAGGTCAGACTTTGCCACGTTAGAGCAGTGGTGGGACGTGGGCAAGGTTCATCTGCGCCTCGTGTGTCAGGAGTACACAAAAGGTGCCAGCGGGCGGCGCGATGCTGAGATCGACGCCCTCAGGGAGGAGGTGCTCGATCTCGAGTAGCGGCTGTCTGTGGCAGGCGACCAATAGCTGCAGAGTATGTACGTGGAGAGGAAGTGCGCTCTCCGGGACTTGGAAGATCGGAGAGCTCAGGGGGCGTATGTGCGATCCCGCATCAACTTCCTTCGAGAGATGGATCGCGGGTTGCGCCTCTTCTACGCACTGGAGAAAAAGAGGGGAAACCGTAGACATATCACATGCCTGTTGGCAGAAGACGGTACCCCTCTGACTGACCCGGAGAGCATCCGGGACAGAACCCGGAGATTCTATGTAGATCTTTTCTCTCCAGAGTCCATCCAGCCAGATAAATGCAGGGTCTTATGGGAGGGGCTTCCCACGGTCGGTGGGGATGGAAGGGAGCGGCTTGAGTTACCTTTGACTCTTGCCGAGCTCTCTGAAGCCCTCAGTCTCATGTCCCACGGAAAAGCGCCGGGGCTAGACGGGCTGACTGTGGAGTTCTTCCGGTTTTTCTGGGAGATGCTGGGACCTGATTTCACCGAGGTCCTAGCCGAAGCCCTGGAGATCGGTGAGATGCCACTTTCGTGTCGGCGGGCAATACTGTCTTTGCTGCCGAAGAAGGGGGATCTCCGTCAGATCTCTAATTGGCGACCGGTCTCACTGCTCAGCACGGACTATAAGATCGTAGCCAAAGCGCTTTCGCTGAGGCTCAAGTCCGTGCTGGCAGAGGTGATTCACCCCGACCAGTCCTATACTGTCCCAGGCCGGAGCATTCATGACAACATTTTTCTGGTCCGGGACCTGATGCACTACGCGCAGAGGACTGGTCTATCACTCGCCTGCCTGTCCCTAGATCAGGAGAAGGCGTTTGACAGAGTGGATCACCGTTACCTTATGCAGACCCTGCGGGCGTTTGGCTTCGGCCCACAATTTGTGGGCTTTCTCCAGATGCTGTACGCCTCTGCAGAGTGTCTGGTGAAGATCAACTGGTCCCTGACGGCACCATTTGTGTTTGGTCGGGGAGTACGTCAGGGGTGTCCTCTGTCTGGGCAACTGTACGCGCTAGCCATTGAGCCCTTCCTCTGCCTACTGAGGAGGAGGCTCACCGGGCTGGTGCTGCGGGAGCCCGACATGCGAGTAGTCCTGTCGGCTTATGCCGATGACGTGCTCCTCGTGGCCCAGGACCTAGATGATCTAGAGCGGGCACAAGAGTGCCAAGAGGTCTACACCGCGGCTTCTTCTGCTCGGATCAACTGGTCCAAGTGCTCCGGCATATTGGTGGGTCCCTTACAGGTGGACTCTTTGCCCCCCACGTTTCGTAATATCTCGTGGGAGAGCGATACTCTCAAGTATCTGGGAGTCTACCTGTCTGCTGTGGAGGACCCGGCCCCAGAAAACTTCAGTGATCTTGAAGAACGGGTCATTGCTCGTCTGGGGTCATGGGTGTATCTGTCGAGAATGCTTTCCCTTAGGGGAAGGACCCTGGTGATTAATCAGCTGGTGGCCAGTCAGCTTTGGCACCGGCTGATAGCCATGGGTCCGCCCCCCGAATTTATCAACAAGATCCAGAGGAGGTTGATGGATTTCCTCTGGATGGGGAAGCATTGGGTCTCTGCGGGAGTTGCGTGTCTCCCTTTGGAGGAGGGTGTACAGGGAGTGGTGTGTGTCCGCTCCCAGTTACACACTTTCCACCTCCAGTACCTGCAGAGATACCTATTCGCAGATCCGTCTCCGCAGTGGTGCCAGCTGGCGACCTTTTTCTTTCGCCAGCTGCGCAATATGAGGTATGACCGGCAACTTTTTTCATCAGGCCCGAGGGTTTAGGTAGAAACCTCTCGGTGCTGCCGGCATACTACCGGGACTTACTGAAGGCCTGGAAACTGGTCTCCGCGGCCAGGAAGGAACAGGCGGTGGGGGTTGATTTCCTCGCTGAGCCCCTGCTGTATAATCCGGCAGTGGGGGCTCGGATGTTGGATTCACCCTCTATTTGCCGCCGGCTAATCCTGGAGCAGGTGACCAGAGTCGGGGATCTCCTGGACTATGAGCGGCGGGACTGGGTAGGAGCAGAGGAGCTCGCGCCCCGTATGGGTCTGCTTACTGCCCGCGTCCCTCGTCGTTTGATCCAGGAGATTAAAGATGCCATCCACCCCGACTTACGCACCTTCATCGAGGGGGTTTTGCAGACCGGAGAGCCTTGTCAACCTATCAACTTCAGCTCTCCGGATCTTTGCGTGGAACCCAAACCACGGCAACCCCCTCGGGCTCCTATCTCCCCCAACCTCAGCAGGTTGGGAGATATGTCCCCAGCATGTTTTCACGGCATGCCGAGGAAAGTCCTGTATTCTCTGGTGCTCCATATAGTGCACTACCTCGCCCTTGTCACCCGCCCAGATACCATCTGGAGGCGGGTATTTCTTGGGAACGAGGGCGAGAGACCCCGGTGGAGAGAGCTCTATTCAGCTTTGGTTCCCCGTCCCGCCGGGGATTTGAGTTGGAGGGTCCTCCATGGTGCACTGAGCACAGGAGAGTACTTGGCACACTTCACGGACTCCCCCGCCGCCTGTCCCTTCTGTGGCGAGCGGGAGTCCGTATTCCACATTTATCTGAGCTGCGCCAGACTGCAGCCCCTCTTATCCACCTTGAGGAGCCTTCTTCTGCAGTTCTGGCTGGGTTTTTCCCCTCATCATTTTATTTTTGGGTGCCCAGTGTCCCGAGACAATAAGCCTAGGGATCTCCTAGTCAACCTGCTCCTGGCAGTGGCTAAGGTAGCCATTTACAAGACCAGGAGGCAGTGTTTGGAGAGGGGGGTCCCAACGAACATCGTGGCAGTGTTCCGGGCGCTGGTGCACTCCCGTATTCGGGCAGAGTTCACGTACGCCGAGTCCACTGGTACAGTTTCGGAGTTTGCCTCCCAGTGGGCGTTAGGCGGGGTGCTCTGCTCGGTATCCCCCATTATGGGTTCTTCTGAGTTAACCCTTCTTTTTTAAGTGCACTTTTTACAGTGCACTTGTTGATTCCCTTATATATTTGTTTGACTGGTTTTTCTTTGTTCTACTTGGCAACAAGTAGAATTGCTGTTTAACTGAATTTGCCGGCTTCGCCGGCCAATCAGTATTAAACCAGATCAAAATAGGCTGGTTCACTTGTTTTCGAATCACCCACTTATCCATCTCCCGGGGAGAAATTGGATTTTTTTTTTTAAATAACAGTTCAAGGTCGGGTCTGGACTCCAACTGAATGCAGAGGGGGGTATTGTATGGCTTTGTTGCGTCAATGACTCATTCAGAAAGCGGAAAACAGCACACGCCATCAGGAAAAAGTTTCTTTTACTGTGGGAGCCGGCAAAAGAACAATTCGCTCACACTTTCATGGCCAATTTGCCACTTGTGGCAATTGGCGACAGGGTTGCCAGCCTCTGTCCTAGAGGTTCGTAAGGTGTCTCCAAGGAATTTGGCAAAATAAATCTGTAATGATGGACCCATGAGCCTGTGTGGGGAATAAGCACTTAGTAAAGCTCCAAACTACACCTTAGTGTGGGGGCTATAGCTGTATTATATATATATATATATATATATATATATATATATATATATATATATATATATATATATATATATATATATACATACAGTACAGTGGTTGACAAATCACCAAAAAATCTACTCGCCACACAAAAAAATCTACTCGCCACACAAAAAAATCTACTCGCCACCTAGTACCAAACGTGTGCTGCTTGGGCCAATATTTACTCGCCCGGGGGTTAATCCACTCGCCCGGGGCGAGCAAATGTATAGGTTTGTCGAACACTGTATATATATATATATATAAAGCAACTGTAAATATTACTGTATGTTCATTTGCATGTCTTAGACAGGTCTGCAACCCTGTCTTTCATATATATATATATACAGAAAACAAGAAGAAAAAACAGGCGCACTCCTAGTGTGATAAAGTATAAAACAGTATTTATGGGATTGTAAAATATAAAAAGCGCACTCACAAATAGAGTAAAAATAATAGCATTTATGAGATATACTCAATCGCCTTGAAGCTGTGAAGGGAATGTATCAGCCTGTCCCGTTGGTGCCACCTCTGGTGTATCCATTGGTTCAGCAAGGTGCACTGGAGCCACCGCAGCCAGGTGATGTAATAATCAGCAACACGGTCAGAGACTCCCTCCAGATACACCTCCCACAGCTCTCACTGCTCACCAGCAGGCAACTGCAAAACCGGAAGCGACAGCAGTCCCAAGCAAAATAGCAACAGCTCCAAGGTACTCTCTCCTTTCGTGCAGTAATGTCAGCCACAAACTCGCCTCTTTGGGAAACGCCCTACGCGTTTCGTCACTAAGGACTTCGTCAGACACCCCTGATTTTACAATCCCATAAATACTGTTTTATACTTTATCACACTAGGAGTGCGCCTGTTTTTTCTTCTTGTTTTCTGCAGATATCCTTGGGATTTGGTGATCCTTATATACGGGCAGCAAAACTCCAGTGGACTAAGAACATTTTTTGAAATTTCAACTGACATCTGGTTTTTATTTTATTTTTTATGTTTCATATTTTTTACTTTTGCTATAGATTTCAGTTGTTTTTAACACAAATTCGCCCTTTTGGGGATTCTTTGGTCAATAGCCTTGTTAACTCTATCTGATTTACACAGCTGATTTATCCTTATCAAGCTTCCTAAGGCGCTACTCCAATTTGTTATATATATATATAAATATATAGCTGTCCCCTGCCACAGCTGTCCCCTGTCCCCTGCCACTATATATATATATATATATATATATATATATATATATATATATATATATATATATATAGTGGTTGACAAATCACCAAAAAATCTACTCGCCACACAAAAAAATCTACTCGCCACCTAGTACCAAACGTGTGCTGCTTGGGCCAATATTTACTCGCCTGGGGGTTAAATCCACTCGCCCGGGGCGAGCAAATGTATAGGTTTGTCGAACACTGTTAATATATATATATATATATATATATATATATATATATATATATATATATATATATATAGCTGTCCCCTGGCAGCTGTCCCCTGCCACTGATGAACACTTGTTATGCAACACTGTATACATGAAGACGGTGCAAAAATCTGCTACAGAATGGAATACATGATATATATCATGTATTCCATTCTGTAGCAGATTTCTGCACCGTCTTCATGTATACAGTGTTGCATAACAAGTGAAAACAGCTGTCCAACTCCAGAAGATACACATCCAGTAGGTAATTGATAACAGGGAAATATTTGTAAATGGGATTCAGTCTAACGCATTCACGGTTATCAACCTACCTCCTATGAAGAACCCGGGCTCGGAGGTATTGTAGGAAAAAGCACACTTGTGTTGGCGGTGTGGCTAATGCCGGCTCCTCTCTTCACCGCGTCGCAGTGATGCAGCGCGACCGCTTTGCAGCTACCTTGGTGTTATATAATAACCTGGAATTTCGCACAAGATAACTCTGTAATATTATTGTATTGTATTGTATTGTATGTCTTTATTTATATAGCGCCATTAGTGTACATAGCGCTTCACAGTAGTAATACATGTGGTAATCGAATAAATAACAGATAATATAAATAACAGATCATGGGAATAAGTGCTTTAGACAAACATAACATTAAGGAAGAGGAGTCCCTGCCCCTAGGAGCTTACAATCTAATTGGTAGGTAGGGAGAACGTACAGAGACAGTAGGAGGGGTTCTGGGTGTATCACGTACACCCTATTAAAATACTCACATCAACAGAAATTTGGGGGTTTTTTGGAATTTTTTTCCAGCTTTGATTATTTTTGCAAAATGTTTTTCTTAAAAGTGCAACCATTTTATTATTTGTTTTAAAACACACACACAAAAAATCATCAATAAAAGAATCAGAATCAGAGAAATCAAATGTCTCAGATTGGAACGTTTGTGCACTATACGGTAGAGGAAATGACCGGCAGCTGCATCTCTCCTTGGGTTTGGCTCCGTGAGATGGTAACAGTAGCTACTCGGTGGTTAAAGGAATAAACAAGATGAAAGCTGACAATAAACTGGGAGTGATATCTAAATATTGTGACATTGGGAGGTTTTCCTCCCGTTCCGTGCTTGGCAGCTGCATCAAAGCGTGGTTGTTCTCACCTTGCGGGTTTAGCTGGCTGGTGTTGTATTTCTTTCCGGCTTGGTACCTACGCGATGTAATACTGCACTGAGTAATGTGATGTTAGGGTCTCAGAATGGTAGGTCTTTATCCAGTGTCGGGCTGTGCCCCGAGCAGCATGGACCCCTGCTAAATACCCCTTTTCCCACCACCTCCTTGTCACCGGGGTAAAGCGACGTATGGCTTACCTCTCGGTCCGTTTGAAGCCCTTATGGTGGTGATGGCCCCGAGGTGGACGTCTGCCTCTCCTGTGTCGGAGTGGGGCATTAAGTGTCCAGGGTAATGGATTGTGGGAGCCCACTGTGGTGCCATAACAGACACATGTGTTATTATATGGCTTGCTTGCATGAATACATACCCAGGGTCAAACAAACTTTACAGATACAGTACATGCTTGCACTCCCAGAGTCATATACTCATACATACACACACACACACACACACACACACACTGATACACATACACACTGATACAAAAAGAGCAGACTGACTCAGATACACACACACAGCAGACTGACTCAGATACAGACATACGCTGATACCCATGCAGCAGACTGACTCACATACAAACATACATATGGAAGAATAAAGAGAACTGGCAGTGCACAGCAAACAAACTTTAGGGCTAGGGTGCGAGATGCAGTAAAAAAATCCATTACCACCAGACCACTCCTCCATAGGTATTGAAAGCCTCCCAAATCATATCCTGGTATTTAAACAGCTCAGAGTACAAGCTAGGCGACTCCTCACCTATCAGGCTAGCGAGAATGAAATACACCTCCAGCCAATTACCAAAAGTTCTCTGTACCTCCTTTTCTTTCTTCTCGTCATCCTTGTCCTCCCCCCTTCTTGTCCACTCTTACCAGAAGGCCTTTATAACCTGGGAGCAATGTCCAGATATCCACATACTCCCCCGGCCAAATCTATTCATTCGTAGCTACCGGCAAATGCAATACCAGTGGTCTAGCCCAGCATAAATAGGCCTCCTTGAAATGGAGACAGGAGAAGAAATCCGGCGCCACAGCCAGTGACTGAATCGGAGGCACTTCCGGTTTGAGTAATAAATCTTTATTGAGCGCACGATAGAACACAGGCTACACCACAGTCTCCCCCTCAACACGTTTCACGCTCAAAGCAGCGCTGCTTTGAGCGTAAAACGCGTTGAGGGGGAGACTGTGGTGTAGCCTGTGTTCTATTGTGCGCTCAATAAAGATTTGTTACTCAAACCGGAAGTGCCTCCGATTCAGTCACTGGCTGTGGCGCCGGATTTCTTCTCCTGCCTGCTATACACACCGAAGGCTGTACGCCTGGATCAGAGCACAGAGGAAGATAGGACCGAGGTCTGAAGTGAGCTTCTCATGGGTAAGTTTAACCTTACCAAGCTCTGACCTCCTTTTTGGTCTTTTTTAATTCCCTGTCTCTTTCCATGTGACTTACACGGACACCATCAGTGCTGGATGATGGCTTGAGCGCAGGACAGTCTCCTACTCTCCTTGAAATGGACATCGTGAACTCCTTTTGTGCTTCTAACGTTGCAATTACCGTGACACTCTGTATCACCTGCACCGCCCAAGTGCTTGCCACTGCCACCAGGTCCAGGGGAACAGCCAAAACTGTGTCAGCCACCATAGCCTGCATGGACACTCCTGATGGAACCCAAGCCCTTACTATTTTGCCTGTCACAGGAGACCAGTACTTTTAACACCAAAACCTTCTGGGTTCACTATCACTAAGTACAGGACAAAGTAATTAAACAAACAGAGTTTATTCTGGGTAAACCAGCAAATACACAAATACACAATATAACATACACTTACCACACTGGGGACCTGGGGGGAAGTCTCTAGTCTCACTAGGTGCAGTGACCCGCTTCAAATGGGTTTACCCTGTCCGCTTCTCTGCTTCAGGATATCAGAGTGCTGAACACACAGCAACCACTCTGACATGTATCTCCATCTGGTCACAGTAAAACTCCACACTCCTTCCCAGAGTGTCTCTCAGATGGACTAGTGCTCTGATCAGCAGTGTCCCTTATGTATCACTTGGTGGCTATCCTTTAACATTGAGCAAGGGCAGCCAGCCAAGAGAAACAGTGCCTGGAGCTCAGACCTGGTAACTGATTCTATCAACTAGTCCCCTACTTTTGTCCTGATCATATTTTTTCTATGGAACAGCTCAACTAAATGGATTATAGAAACTCCCTCCAAAGAAATGATAGGAACAGGCACATAACATAATTTGCAGTTACAGGGCTGACATGTTAATTTAATCACCATACAATACCAAGTATCTAAGCTGGGGGGAATTGGTAACACAGGAATAAATACAGACATAAGATATTTATGTAAAAGACAGGAGTTAGAATTACACACAGCTAGCCCACATTCTTTGTACTTCCCCAGACATTACATATATTGGGCTGAAATATACATTACTTACAGTAGCCAGCCAAGTTATACTTTTTTTTAGGGGGAACTAGCTGGGATTTCTCTTTATTAGGTCAGTCAGCTACCCCTACCGTCACATTGCCCACCTCAAAAATGGCCTGTTCCACACTACCTGCCACCCCTACCCTGCTCAACCTCCCACTTAGCCCCCCATGGAACATATGTCCGGGCAACAACAAAACGCAGCCCAGATTTCGTGCACTCCCCCTAACATCATCCCCCCTACCTGCCACAGGCCATTTGACCAGTGTCAGGACCACCGCTGCATGCTTCCCAACGGCGCCAAAACCAAAATGGAAGCACCTGCTGCTGACAGCCATCTGAGGCCACCGCCGAGACCCCCGCCACCAGTGACAGTTACACTGGTAAGTGACCGCCTAAACTCATCTCATGATTGGACTACCCCTACCTCTTCCCAACCCACACCACGCCCCCTTGCCAATGCAGCCTCTGCCCTCTGAAGACTAGGACATGAAGGAATCCCCATACCCAAACCCTAGGGGGGGAGCTAAGGGACCTAAACCCCCCCCTCGAGCCAGCTGCCCCAATCCTATCCCCCAACCTAATCCCCCACCCGACAATCCCCCACTGATCAATATCCCCAAAAACCCACCCAGGCCCCTTAAATAATTCTCAGCCCCCTTAAACTCCTCCTCATCTTATGCCCTTCAAACCGTCTATCCATGCCCGGTCTTTCATTGATCTGCTTTGCTGGGGGGGGCGCTTAGCTAATCTCCTCTTCACCTTGGTCCTGCCGGAGGTCCCTGGTGACAAGCATTCAGGAAGCCGGGCCCTCCTCCGGCCGCACCTGGCGCTGGAAGGCCCACCAACTGGTGTGTGAACAAGCCGTTGGTCCAACAGGGGAACCGACTTCTCCCTTGCCGGCACTTTCCTCCTCTCCTCCCGATCTCCACTTACGGTCACCAACAAGGCCGAGTGCGCAGAAACAGGGGGAGCATCCAGCACTCCCCAAAGCCAGCCAGACCCACAGCAAGCAGAACTCTCACGTAAGGCAGCATGGAACGGCCTCTCTGACAATGGGAACTCTACTGCTTGGCCCAGCATCATAAGCTCGGGGCGAGGCCACACTGGAGGATCTCTATAGCAGCATATTTCCAATAATCTCAGCAACATAAAGAGGGTGAGCACCACTAGCCCCTCCCCCTATTATATGATCTCCCTTTAATCCCAGACCCCAAGCTCTGATCTAACAGCCCACATTTTAACCACTTTATGAACGACCTCGGGCCTCCACCCACCTCCGTCACACCCCTTCCTGAGTGGTACAGGGGGCTACTTACCGAACAGACTGACTCACACACACATACACTGATACACAGAGCAGACTGATTCATATACACACACTGATACACATAGAGCAGACTGACACATACACACATATACTGATACACACACAGCAGACTGACACACACATGTACTGATACACACAGAGCCAACTGACTCAGATACACACACATATATATACTCATACACACAAAGCAGACTGACTCAGATACACACACACTGATACACACAAGGCAGACTGACTCAGATACACATATACTGATACACACAGAGCCAACTGACTCAGATACACACAAATACAGTATATACTTATACACACATACTGATAGACACAGAGCAGAATGACTCAGATACACACATATATACACACACTGATACGCAAAGAGCAGAATGAGTCAGATATATACACACACTGATAGACACAGAGCAAGATGACTCAGATACACACACACACACACACACTGATATACACACAGGGCAGACTGAGACACATACACACACTGATACAAACAGAACAGACTGACTCAGCTACACCCACACACACACACACACTGATACACACAGAGCAGGATGACTCAGATACACACACACACACTGATACACACAGAGCAGAATGACTCAGATACACACACACACTGATACACACAGAGCAGAATGACTCAGATACACACACACACACACACACACACACACACACACACACTGATACACACATAGCCCACTGATTCTCCCTGCAGCTGCACTCACACACAGGGGGTCATGCACTAAGCGGCGGAAAATTGCATTCGCCAGGGGTTTGAATTCGCCATGTTTTTGGCGTGTTGCCCTCGCTGTATGCAGGAAGGGCTGAATCCCTGGCGAATCACAGCAAGAGCAACATTGCCAAACATGGCGAGTAACCGGTGGCGAGACAGTTTGCCTGGCGAGAAGCTGCTGAGAAGCTGTCCCCTGCCGAGATGTGTCTGCAGCAGAGAGAGATCCGCCGCTCTCTCGGCGCAAACATCGGCACATTAAAAATTCTTTTAAATACAATTTTATTCATAGTGTACATGT
The DNA here is from genome assembly GCF_040206685.1 of Ascaphus truei. NCBI lineage: Eukaryota > Metazoa > Chordata > Amphibia > Anura > Ascaphidae > Ascaphus > Ascaphus truei. The sequence goes on from NC_134497.1 coordinate 21,770,732, forward strand.
GCAGGGGTCTCCGGAGCTGAACCGCATTGGTTTCAGGTCCGGGGACACGCTGCTTCCCGAGATACAAGCCCCGTTATGAGGTGCCGGTATCCCTCTGCATATATTGTCCCGATCACGTGACCGCAGAATGTAAACACAGCAGATGGGATACCGGCACCACATAAATGGGCCTGTATCTCGGGAAGCAGGGGTCCCCGGACCTAAAACCAAAGCGGTTCAGCTCCGGAGACCCTCTGCACTTCTACACTATGAATAAAACACCCATATCAATAAACAATCATTCCTTACCTTTGCGGCTATGTGCTATGGTAACGAAGCAGCATGAATATATTTTTAATAATAGTGTACTGTGAGCAGGGGGTACCCTGAGCTGAACCGCATTGATTTGTGGATCAGGGACCTCCTGCTTCCCGAGTTACAGGCCCCGGTATGTGTCATCGGGTGTCAGTGTTGTCGCCATCTTTATAGCGTCCCATACGAGACGTGCCCGCTATAAAGATGGCGGCGACACTGGCACCGATACCCCAAACCGGGGCCCGTAACGCGGAAAGCAGGGGATCCCTGAGCCACAAATCAATGCGTTCAGCTCAGGGGACCCCCTGCTCCCGCACAATATTATGAAAATACATTAATGCTGCTTCATTACCATAGCAGCTATGAAGGGGTTAAGGCATAATAGCATGTTTATTGGGGACAATTGCCCCCAATAAACATTGCAATAAACAACATACATCCCCTCTTCCCCCAACAACCCCTATACCCCCATTACATATAGAACATTTTTGGGATGCACAGCCATGATACTATAGGCCGGCGGTGGCCCTCGGTTGTTCCCCGCAGGCCTGCAGTACCAATTCAGTGCACCCCCAAAAAAATTACAACACATAAATACACCACCCTTAACACATACAGTATGTGTTAATATTATCCACATATGGATAATAGTGAATTTGCCCATTTAAAATACATAAAGAACAATATGTTACGATTGTGCTCGCCACAAACCGGACCGGACCGCGGGGCTGACGTGGGGTTATATAGTCACCGATCTTAATTCGCGCAGACTGATCCGGAGTGCGCAGTTCGTAATCGTACATAGCAGGGTCAGGATTGGAGAAGGCTGCATTGTCGTTATTCAAGCAGGAGTTCGGCAACAGGTAGTTAGGAGTTCCCCGCTTCAGCTTAGGAGCGTGAGTGCGGGAGTGGCCTCTGCGCGAGGAGCGGGCTCGGCCCATGACGCCGGTCTCAGCAGGGGGAGACAGCAGGCTTGCCGAAGTACACGCGGGGCAGCGCGGGGAAAACCAGCGCTTCAGCACAGAAGTTCTAAGCAGGCCTCTGCGTGGAGATTAGCAGCAGGCCTCAGGAAACGAAGGGTAACCACTGCTACGGGAGAATGCAGGTACCAGTGCTGGCTAAACAACGCTTCAGCACAGGAGTCAGGAACAGGCCTCTGCGTGGAACTAGCAGCAGGCCTCCGGATACTCAGGAACTAGAGATGAGAACTAGAGAGGTTAGTACACAAGGAGGCAAGCCAGGCGGCTTGTGGCAGAGACAGTAACGTCCAGAGAAGGATTATGCTCAGCCCTGATTCAGAGCCAAAGCCCAACATATAAAGGGCGGAGATCCAATCACAGGGGGAGGGTGTGTGAGCATTCCGCCAATGATGGAGCACAGGGCAGAAGCTGCAATGAGAGGCATCACATGTGCCATTGATTGCCAGAGGAAGCCTTTGTAACTGTAGAGGTCTGCAAGGCTAGAATCAAAGCCAGGAGCGGATTCCTTACACAATAAATACAATAAATACATATAGCACTCACCCATGTCCGGCTGCCACGATGAAGGCCATCCTCATCTTCATCACCGTCCATGCCCCTCCGAGGCTGCAAAACATAAACAAGAATAAAAACAGCCAATGTAATGTCCTCTAACCCCTTAATCACCATAGCGGTTATTAACCGCTACAGTTATTAAGGGGTTAACCCACCCTCACCCACCACTCGGGAGGCCTACATACCCTCCCTCACTACCCCCCACCCCGGGAGGCCTAACCACCCTCACCCACTAGCCACAAGGGAGGCCTACCCACATACCCTTGGGGCCAATACCCCCTTCCCCCACCCCTAGTACCCACAATAAAAACAATACACAGCCCCACAATAAACATCATTATATTTATTAAATACATAATCCACCCCCTGTGTCCCCCCATAAATACATGATTTATTATTTTACATACGGGTTAATACCCCAGGCCCACGGGAGTCCTTCCTCCGATTCAGTCACTGGCTGTGGCGCCGGATTTCTTCTCCTGCCTGCTATACACACCGAAGGCTGCACGCCTGGATCAGAGCACAGAGGAAGATAGGACCGAGGTCTGAAGTGAGCTTCTCATGGGTAAGTTTAACCTTACCAAGCTCTGACCTCCTTTTTGGTCTTTTTTAATTCCCTGTCTCTTTCCATGTGACTTACACTGACACCATCAGTGCTGGATGACGGCTTGAGCGCAGGACAGTCTCCTACTCTCCTTGAAATGGACATCGTGAACTCCTTTTGTGCTTCTAACATTGCCATTACCGTGACACTCTGTATCACCTGCACCGCCCAAGTGCTTGCCACTGCCACCAGGTCCAGGGGAACAGCCAAAACTGTGTCAGCCACCATAGCCTGCATGGACACTCCTGATGGAACCCAAGCCCTTGCTATTTTGCATGTCACAGGAGACCAGTACTTTTAACACCGAAACCTTCTGGGTTCACTATCACTAAGTACAGGACAAAGTAATTTAACAAACAGAGTTTATTCTTGGTAAACCAGCAAATACACAAATACACAATATGACATACACTTACCACACTGGGGACCTGGGGGAAGTCTCTAGTCTCACTAGGTGCAGTGACCCGCTTCAAATGGGTTTACCCTGTCCGCTTCTCTGCTTCAGGATATCAGAGTGCTGAACACACAGCAACCACTCTGACATGTATCTCCATCTGGTCACAGTAAAACTCCACACTCCTTCCCAGAGTGTCTCTCTGATGGACTAGTGCTCTGATCAGCAGTGTCCCTTATGTATCACTTGGTGGCTATCCTTTAACATTGAGCTAGGGCAGCCAGCCAGCCAAGAGAAACAGTGCCTGGAGCTCAGACCTGGTAACTGATTCTATCAACTAGTCCCCTACCTTTGTCCTGATCATATTTTTTTTCTATGGAACAGCTCAACTAAATGGATTACAGAAACTCCCTCCAAAGAAATGATAGGAACAGGCACATAACATAATTTGCAGTTACAGGGCTGACATGTTAATTTAATCACCATACAATACCAAGTATCTAAGCTGGGGGGAATTGCTAACACAGGAATAAATACAGACATAAGGTATTTATGTAAAAGACAGGAGTTAGAATTACACACAGCTAGCCCACATTCCTTGTACTTCCCCAGACATTACATATATTGGGCTGAAATATACATTACTTACAGTAGCCAGCCAAGTTATACTTTTTTTTAGGGTGAACTAGCTGAGATTTCTCTTTATTAGGTCAGTCAGCTACCCCTACCGTCACATTGCCCACCTCAGAAATGGCCTGTTCCACACTACCTGCCACCCCTACCCTGCTCAACCTCCCACTTAGCCCCCCATGGAACATATGTCCGGGCAACAACAAAACGCAGCCCAGATTTCGTGCACTCCCCCTAACATCATCCCCCCTACCTGCCACAGGCCATTTGACCAGGGTCAGGACCACCGCTGCATGCTGCCCAATGGCGCCAAAACCAAAATGGAAGCTACTGGTGCTGACAGCCATCTGAGGCCACCGCCGAGACCCCCGCCACCAGTGACAGTTACACTGGTAAGTGACCCCCTAAACTCATCTCATGATTGGACTACCCCTACCTCTTCCCAACCCACAACACGCCCCCTTGCCAATGCAGCCTCTGCCCTCTGAAGACTAGGACATGAAGGAATCCCCGTACCCAAACCCTAGGGGGGGGAGCTAAGGGACCTAACCCCCCTCCCCCGAGCCAGCTGCCCCAATCCTATCCCCCAACCTAATCCCCCACCCCACACTCCCCCACTGATCAATATCCCCAAAAACCCACCCAGGCCCCTTAAATAATTCTCAGCCCCCTTAAACTCCTCCTCATCTTATGCCCTTCAAACCGTCTATCCATGCCCAGTCTTTCATTGATCTGCTTTGCTGGGGGGGGGCGCTTTGCTGATCTAGTCTTCACCTTGGTCCTGCCGGAGGTCCCTGGTGACAAGCATTCAGGAAGCCGGGCCCTCCTCCGGCCGCACCTGGCGCTGGAAGGCCCACCAACTGGTGTGTGAACAAGCCGTTGGTCCAACAGGGGAACCGACTTCTCCCTTGCCGGCACTTTCCTCCTCTCCTCCCGATCTCCACTTACGGTCACCAACAAGGCAGAGTGCGCAGAAACAGGGGGAGCATCCAGCACTCCCCAAAGCCAGCCAGACCCACAGCAAGCAGAACTCTCCCGTAAGGCAGCAAGGAACGGCCTCTCTGACAATGGGAACTCTACTGCTTGGCCCAGCATCATAAGCTCGGGGCGAGGCCACACTGGAGGATCTCTATAGCAGCATATTTCCAATAATCTCAGCAACAAAAAGAGGGTGAGCACCACTAGCCCCTCCCCCTATTATATGATCTCCCTTTAATCCCAGACCCCAAGCTCTGATCTAACAGCCCACATTTTAACCACTTTATGAACGACCTCGGGCATCCACCCACCTCCGTCACACCCCTTCCTGAGGGGTACAGAGGGTTACTTACCGAACAGACTGACTCACACACACATACACTGATACACAGAGCAGACTGATTCATATACACACACTGATACACATAGAGCAGACTGACACATACACACATATACTGATACACACACAGCAGACTGACACACACATGTACTGATACACACAGAGCCAACTGACTCAGATACACACACATATATATACTCATACACACAAAGCAGACTGACTCAGATACACACACACTGATACACACAAGGCAGACTGACTCAGATACACATATACTGATACACACAGAGCCAACTGACTCAGATACACACAAATACAGTATATACTTATACACACATACTGATAGACACAGAGCAGAATGACTCAGATACACACATATATACACACACTGATACGCAAAGAGCAGAATGAGTCAGATATATACACACACTGATAGACACAGAGCAAGATGACTCAGATACACACACACACACACACACTGATATACACACAGGGCAGACTGAGACACATACACACACTGATACAAACAGAACAGACTGACTCAGCTACACCCACACACACACACACACTGATACACACAGAGCAGGATGACTCAGATACACACACACACACTGATACACACAGAGCAGAATGACTCAGATACACACACACACTGATACACACAGAGCAGAATGACTCAGATACACACACACACACACACACACACACACACACACACACTGATACACACATAGCCCACTGATTCTCCCTGCAGCTGCACTCACACACAGGGGGTCATGCACTAAGCGGCGGAAAATTGCATTCGCCAGGGGTTTGAATTCGCCATGTTTTTGGCGTGTTGCCCTCGCTGTATGCAGGAAGGGCTGAATCCCTGGCGAATCACAGCAAGAGCAACATTGCCAAACATGGCGAGTAACCGGTGGCGAGACAGTTTGCCTGGCGAGAAGCTGCTGAGAAGCTGTCCCCTGCCGAGATGTGTCTGCAGCAGAGAGAGATCCGCCGCTCTCTCGGCGCAAACATCGGCACATTAAAAATTCTTTTAAATACAATTTTATTCATAGTGTACATGTGCAGGGGTCTCCGGAGCTGAACCGCATTGGTTTCAGGTCCGGGGACACGCTGCTTCCCGAGATACAAGCCCCGTTATGAGGTGCCGGTATCCCTCTGCATATATTGTCCCGATCACGTGACCGCAGAATGTAAACACAGCAGATGGGATACCGGCACCACATAAATGGGCCTGTATCTCGGGAAGCAGGGGTCCCCGGACCTAAAACCAAAGCGGTTCAGCTCCGGAGACCCTCTGCACTTCTACACTATGAATAAAACACCCATATCAATAAACAATCATTCCTTACCTTTGCGGCTATGTGCTATGGTAACGAAGCAGCATGAATATATTTTTAATAATAGTGTACTGTGAGCAGGGGGTACCCTGAGCTGAACCGCATTGATTTGTGGATCAGGGACCTCCTGCTTCCCGAGTTACAGGCCCCGGTATGTGTCATCGGGTGTCAGTGTTGTCGCCATCTTTATAGCGTCCCATACGAGACGTGCCCGCTATAAAGATGGCGGCGACACTGGCACCGATACCCCAAACCGGGGCCCGTAACGCGGAAAGCAGGGGATCCCTGAGCCACAAATCAATGCGTTCAGCTCAGGGGACCCCCTGCTCCCGCACAATATTATGAAAATACATTAATGCTGCTTCATTACCATAGCAGCTATGAAGGGGTTAAGGCATAATAGCATGTTTATTGGGGACAATTGCCCCCAATAAACATTGCAATAAACAACATACATCCCCTCTTCCCCCAACAACCCCTATACCCCCATTACATATAGAACATTTTTGGGATGCACAGCCATGATACTATAGGCCGGCGGTGGCCCTCGGTTGTTCCCCGCAGGCCTGCAGTACCAATTCAGTGCACCCCCAAAAAAATTACAACACATAAATACACCACCCTTAACACATACAGTATGTGTTAATATTATCCACATATGGATAATAGTGAATTTGCCCATTTAAAATACATAAAGAACAATATGTTACGATTGTGCTCGCCACAAACCGGACCGGACCGCGGGGCTGACGTGGGGTTATATAGTCACCGATCTTAATTCGCGCAGACTGATCCGGAGTGCGCAGTTCGTAATCGTACATAGCAGGGTCAGGATTGGAGAAGGCTGCATTGTCGTTATTCAAGCAGGAGTTCGGCAACAGGTAGTTAGGAGTTCCCCGCTTCAGCTTAGGAGCGTGAGTGCGGGAGTGGCCTCTGCGCGAGGAGCGGGCTCGGCCCATGACGCCGGTCTCAGCAGGGGGAGACAGCAGGCTTGCCGAAGTACACGCGGGGCAGCGCGGGGAAAACCAGCGCTTCAGCACAGAAGTTCTAAGCAGGCCTCTGCGTGGAGATTAGCAGCAGGCCTCAGGAAACGAAGGGTAACCACTGCTACGGGAGAATGCAGGTACCAGTGCTGGCTAAACAACGCTTCAGCACAGGAGTCAGGAACAGGCCTCTGCGTGGAACTAGCAGCAGGCCTCCGGATACTCAGGAACTAGAGATGAGAACTAGAGAGGTTAGTACACAAGGAGGCAAGCCAGGCGGCTTGTGGCAGAGACAGTAACGTCCAGAGAAGGATTATGCTCAGCCCTGATTCAGAGCCAAAGCCCAACATATAAAGGGCGGAGATCCAATCACAGGGGGAGGGTGTGTGAGCATTCCGCCAATGATGGAGCACAGGGCAGAAGCTGCAATGAGAGGCATCACATGTGCCATTGATTGCCAGAGGAAGCCTTTGTAACTGTAGAGGTCTGCAAGGCTAGAATCAAAGCCAGGAGCGGATTCCTTACACAATAAATACAATAAATACATATAGCACTCACCCATGTCCGGCTGCCACGATGAAGGCCATCCTCATCTTCATCACCGTCCATGCCCCTCCGAGGCTGCAAAACATAAACAAGAATAAAAACAGCCAATGTAATGTCCTCTAACCCCTTAATCACCATAGCGGTTATTAACCGCTACAGTTATTAAGGGGTTAACCCACCCTCACCCACCACTCGGGAGGCCTACATACCCTCCCTCACTACCCCCCACCCCGGGAGGCCTAACCACCCTCACCCACTAGCCACAAGGGAGGCCTACCCACATACCCTTGGGGCCAATACCCCCTTCCCCCACCCCTAGTACCCACAATAAAAACAATACACAGCCCCACAATAAACATCATTATATTTATTAAATACATAATCCACCCCCTGTGTCCCCCCATAAATACATGATTTATTATTTTACATACGGGTTAATACCCCAGGCCCACGGGAGTCCTTCCTCCGATTCAGTCACTGGCTGTGGCGCCGGATTTCTTCTCCTGCCTGCTATACACACCGAAGGCTGCACGCCTGGATCAGAGCACAGAGGAAGATAGGACCGAGGTCTGAAGTGAGCTTCTCATGGGTAAGTTTAACCTTACCAAGCTCTGACCTCCTTTTTGGTCTTTTTTAATTCCCTGTCTCTTTCCATGTGACTTACACTGACACCATCAGTGCTGGATGACGGCTTGAGCGCAGGACAGTCTCCTACTCTCCTTGAAATGGACATCGTGAACTCCTTTTGTGCTTCTAACATTGCCATTACCGTGACACTCTGTATCACCTGCACCGCCCAAGTGCTTGCCACTGCCACCAGGTCCAGGGGAACAGCCAAAACTGTGTCAGCCACCATAGCCTGCATGGACACTCCTGATGGAACCCAAGCCCTTGCTATTTTGCATGTCACAGGAGACCAGTACTTTTAACACCGAAACCTTCTGGGTTCACTATCACTAAGTACAGGACAAAGTAATTTAACAAACAGAGTTTATTCTTGGTAAACCAGCAAATACACAAATACACAATATGACATACACTTACCACACTGGGGACCTGGGGGAAGTCTCTAGTCTCACTAGGTGCAGTGACCCGCTTCAAATGGGTTTACCCTGTCCGCTTCTCTGCTTCAGGATATCAGAGTGCTGAACACACAGCAACCACTCTGACATGTATCTCCATCTGGTCACAGTAAAACTCCACACTCCTTCCCAGAGTGTCTCTCTGATGGACTAGTGCTCTGATCAGCAGTGTCCCTTATGTATCACTTGGTGGCTATCCTTTAACATTGAGCTAGGGCAGCCAGCCAGCCAAGAGAAACAGTGCCTGGAGCTCAGACCTGGTAACTGATTCTATCAACTAGTCCCCTACCTTTGTCCTGATCATATTTTTTTTCTATGGAACAGCTCAACTAAATGGATTACAGAAACTCCCTCCAAAGAAATGATAGGAACAGGCACATAACATAATTTGCAGTTACAGGGCTGACATGTTAATTTAATCACCATACAATACCAAGTATCTAAGCTGGGGGGAATTGCTAACACAGGAATAAATACAGACATAAGGTATTTATGTAAAAGACAGGAGTTAGAATTACACACAGCTAGCCCACATTCCTTGTACTTCCCCAGACATTACATATATTGGGCTGAAATATACATTACTTACAGTAGCCAGCCAAGTTATACTTTTTTTTAGGGTGAACTAGCTGAGATTTCTCTTTATTAGGTCAGTCAGCTACCCCTACCGTCACATTGCCCACCTCAGAAATGGCCTGTTCCACACTACCTGCCACCCCTACCCTGCTCAACCTCCCACTTAGCCCCCCATGGAACATATGTCCGGGCAACAACAAAACGCAGCCCAGATTTCGTGCACTCCCCCTAACATCATCCCCCCTACCTGCCACAGGCCATTTGACCAGGGTCAGGACCACCGCTGCATGCTGCCCAATGGCGCCAAAACCAAAATGGAAGCTACTGGTGCTGACAGCCATCTGAGGCCACCGCCGAGACCCCCGCCACCAGTGACAGTTACACTGGTAAGTGACCCCCTAAACTCATCTCATGATTGGACTACCCCTACCTCTTCCCAACCCACAACACGCCCCCTTGCCAATGCAGCCTCTGCCCTCTGAAGACTAGGACATGAAGGAATCCCCGTACCCAAACCCTAGGGGGGGGAGCTAAGGGACCTAACCCCCCTCCCCCGAGCCAGCTGCCCCAATCCTATCCCCCAACCTAATCCCCCACCCCACACTCCCCCACTGATCAATATCCCCAAAAACCCACCCAGGCCCCTTAAATAATTCTCAGCCCCCTTAAACTCCTCCTCATCTTATGCCCTTCAAACCGTCTATCCATGCCCAGTCTTTCATTGATCTGCTTTGCTGGGGGGGGGGCGCTTTGCTGATCTAGTCTTCACCTTGGTCCTGCCGGAGGTCCCTGGTGACAAGCATTCAGGAAGCCGGGCCCTCCTCCGGCCGCACCTGGCGCTGGAAGGCCCACCAACTGGTGTGTGAACAAGCCGTTGGTCCAACAGGGGAACCGACTTCTCCCTTGCCGGCACTTTCCTCCTCTCCTCCCGATCTCCACTTACGGTCACCAACAAGGCAGAGTGCGCAGAAACAGGGGGAGCATCCAGCACTCCCCAAAGCCAGCCAGACCCACAGCAAGCAGAACTCTCCCGTAAGGCAGCAAGGAACGGCCTCTCTGACAATGGGAACTCTACTGCTTGGCCCAGCATCATAAGCTCGGGGCGAGGCCACACTGGAGGATCTCTATAGCAGCATATTTCCAATAATCTCAGCAACAAAAAGAGGGTGAGCACCACTAGCCCCTCCCCCTATTATATGATCTCCCTTTAATCCCAGACCCCAAGCTCTGATCTAACAGCCCACATTTTAACCACTTTATGAACGACCTCGGGCATCCACCCACCTCCGTCACACCCCTTCCTGAGGGGTACAGAGGGTTACTTACCGAACAGACTGACTCACACACACATACACTGATACACAGAGCAGACTGATTCATATACACACACTGATACACATAGAGCAGACTGACACATACACACATATACTGATACACACACAGCAGACTGACACACACATGTACTGATACACACAGAGCCAACTGACTCAGATACACACACATATATATACTCATACACACAAAGCAGACTGACTCAGATACACACACACTGATACACACAAGGCAGACTGACTCAGATACACATATACTGATACACACAGAGCCAACTGACTCAGATACACACAAATACAGTATATACTTATACACACATACTGATAGACACAGAGCAGAATGACTCAGATACACACATATATACACACACTGATACGCAAAGAGCAGAATGAGTCAGATATATACACACACTGATAGACACAGAGCAAGATGACTCAGATACACACACACACACACACACTGATATACACACAGGGCAGACTGAGACACATACACACACTGATACAAACAGAACAGACTGACTCAGCTACACCCACACACACACACACACTGATACACACAGAGCAGGATGACTCAGATACACACACACACACTGATACACACAGAGCAGAATGACTCAGATACACACACACACTGATACACACAGAGCAGAATGACTCAGATACACACACACACACACACACACACACACACACTGATACACACATAGCCCACTGATTCTCCCTGCAGCTGCACTCACACACAGGGGGTCATGCACTAAGCGGCGGAAAATTGCATTCGCCAGGGGTTTGAATTCGCCATGTTTTTGGCGTGTTGCCCTCGCTGTATGCAGGAAGGGCCGAATCCCTGGCGAATCACAGCAAGAGCAACATTGCCAAACATGGCGAGTAACCGGTGGCGAGACAGTTTGCCTGGCGAGAAGCTGCTGAGAAGCTGTCCCCTGCCGAGATGTGTCTGCAGCAGAGAGAGATCCGCCGCTCTCTCGGCGCAAACATCGGCACATTAAAAATTCTTTTAAATACAATTTTATTCATAGTGTACATGTGCAGGGGTCTCCGGAGCTGAACCGCATTGGTTTCAGGTCCGGGGACACGCTGCTTCCCGAGATACAAGCCCCGTTATGAGGTGCCGGTATCCCTCTGCATATATTGTCCCGATCACGTGACCGCAGAATGTAAACACAGCAGATGGGATACCGGCACCACATAAATGGGCCTGTATCTCGGGAAGCAGGGGTCCCCGGACCTAAAACCAAAGCGGTTCAGCTCCGGAGACCCTCTGCACTTCTACACTATGAATAAAACACCCATATCAATAAACAATCATTCCTTACCTTTGCGGCTATGTGCTATGGTAACGAAGCAGCATGAATATATTTTTAATAATAGTGTACTGTGAGCAGGGGGTACCCTGAGCTGAACCGCATTGATTTGTGGATCAGGGACCTCCTGCTTCCCGAGTTACAGGCCCCGGTATGTGTCATCGGGTGTCAGTGTTGTCGCCATCTTTATAGCGTCCCATACGAGACGTGCCCGCTATAAAGATGGCGGCGACACTGGCACCGATACCCCAAACCGGGGCCCGTAACGCGGAAAGCAGGGGATCCCTGAGCCACAAATCAATGCGTTCAGCTCAGGGGACCCCCTGCTCCCGCACAATATTATGAAAATACATTAATGCTGCTTCATTACCATAGCAGCTATGAAGGGGTTAAGGCATAATAGCATGTTTATTGGGGACAATTGCCCCCAATAAACATTGCAATAAACAACATACATCCCCTCTTCCCCCAACAACCCCTATACCCCCATTACATATAGAACATTTTTGGGATGCACAGCCATGATACTATAGGCCGGCGGTGGCCCTCGGTTGTTCCCCGCAGGCCTGCAGTACCAATTCAGTGCACCCCCAAAAAAATTACAACACATAAATACACCACCCTTAACACATACAGTATGTGTTAATATTATCCACATATGGATAATAGTGAATTTGCCCATTTAAAATACATAAAGAACAATATGTTACGATTGTGCTCGCCACAAACCGGACCGGACCGCGGGGCTGACGTGGGGTTATATAGTCACCGATCTTAATTCGCGCAGACTGATCCGGAGTGCGCAGTTCGTAATCGTACATAGCAGGGTCAGGATTGGAGAAGGCTGCATTGTCGTTATTCAAGCAGGAGTTCGGCAACAGGTAGTTAGGAGTTCCCCGCTTCAGCTTAGGAGCGTGAGTGCGGGAGTGGCCTCTGCGCGAGGAGCGGGCTCGGCCCATGATGCCGGTCTCAGCAGGGGGAGACAGCAGGCTTGCCGAAGTACACGCGGGGCAGCGCGGGGAAAACCAGCGCTTCAGCACAGAAGTTCTAAGCAGGCCTCTGCGTGGAGATTAGCAGCAGGCCTCAGGAAACGAAGGGTAACCACTGCTACGGGAGAATGCAGGTACCAGTGCTGGCTAAACAACGCTTCAGCACAGGAGTCAGGAACAGGCCTCTGCGTGGAACTAGCAGCAGGCCTCCGGATACTCAGGAACTAGAGATGAGAACTAGAGAGGTTAGTACACAAGGAGGCAAGCCAGGCGGCTTGTGGCAGAGACAGTAACGTCCAGAGAAGGATTATGCTCAGCCCTGATTCAGAGCCAAAGCCCAACATATAAAGGGCGGAGATCCAATCACAGGGGGAGGGTGTGTGAGCATTCCGCCAATGATGGAGCACAGGGCAGAAGCTGCAATGAGAGGCATCACATGTGCCATTGATTGCCAGAGGAAGCCTTTGTAACTGTAGAGGTCTGCAAGGCTAGAATCAAAGCCAGGAGCGGATTCCTTACACAATAAATACAATAAATACATATAGCACTCACCCATGTCCGGCTGCCACGATGAAGGCCATCCTCATCTTCATCACCGTCCATGCCCCTCCGAGGCTGCAAAACATAAACAAGAATAAAAACAGCCAATGTAATGTCCTCTAACCCCTTAATCACCATAGCGGTTATTAACCGCTACAGTTATTAAGGGGTTAACCCACCCTCACCCACCACTCGGGAGGCCTACATACCCTCCCTCACTACCCCCCACCCCGGGAGGCCTAACCACCCTCACCCACTAGCCACAAGGGAGGCCTACCCACATACCCTTGGGACCAATACCCCCTTCCCCCACCCCTAGTACCCACAATAAAAACAATACACAGCCCCACAATAAACATCATTATATTTATTAAATACATAATCCACCCCCTGTGTCCCCCCATAAATACATGATTTATTATTTTACATACGGGTTAATACCCCAGGCCCACGGGAGTCCTTCCCCTGAAGAAGTCGTCATTTGATGACAAAACGCGTAGGGCGTGGCTAGATTCTGGCCGCCATTTGCCCACGAACACTGCTGCAGGTTGATTGTAGAACTCTGGCTCCCGTGTGCTGCTCTCCCGGCTTACAACCTCATACATTAGCTACACTGGAGGTGTCTGTTTCCTGGAGGGACCTGTCCTATTGAACACCGAAGGCGAAGGACCCCTCTTCCGGTTCCGGTTCCACGGAGGTGACTCACGTGACGACGCCATTGATTGCGGACGGACGCTGGAGATTGAGCTGCATGGCACATGAGAGCCTATCTCATACACGCCTATATTTGCTGTACTTTTGTGAGTGGGCATTTGTAAGATTTTATGTTCATTCAATACATTTTTATTGTGGTAATGCACTAGGTGTGCGCCTGTTTCTTTCTCTTTCCTTTTTTCTAGATATCATTAGGGACTGGTGATCCCTTCGAAACGGGCTGCAAGAAACCAAAGACTTTGCCACAGGAACAGGACTTTATGTATTGAAGGTTTTTTATTCCATCTTTTTATTTTTTGGCAATTTTTTCTATTTTTTACCTAATAAATATATTTTTTAGATTTTTATTTTTACTCTTTAGGGTTAATTGTCAGGAGATTGCATTGTTATTGTATTTTTTAAAGTTCTATCATAGTGTACTAGCCTTACTTTAGCTGCCCCTCTAAGCATATCCAATTAGCTACTGCCTCTCCTATCAATATCTATATCATTAACTGGGATATTTAGCGGCGCTACTTCATATTGTTTTTTCTTGGTTACACATATATATATATATATATATACACACACACACACACACACACATATATATATATATATATATATATATATATATATTTATTTATTTAGTGTGGGGCTGTTGTGTGTGTATTTTTTTTTGTGGGTAGCGGGGGTGGCCGAAGTGGGTATTAGCCCCAATGGTGGTTGTTTAGGGCTTGCGGGTGGGTAGCGGGAGGGCTTAACCCCTTCATGACCGTAGCGGTATTAACTGCTAAGGTCATGAAGGGGTTAAGTCCACCCGCAACACCCCCGCAAGCCCTAAACAACCACCAAGGGCCAAATACTCCCTTCACCCACCCCCACTACCAACAATAAACCTGGCACGGCTGGTTAACCCCTTCATTGCATTAGCGGTTAGCCGCTAAGGTAATGAAGTGGGCTTTAAATACATTTTTCCTGCCTCGGATGCATGCCAGGGGGCTCCGGTGCTGGTATTAATGGGTATCAGCTCCGGAGACCCCCGGCATCAATCCCAGGCAGGAAAAAGGCCGGAATTTTTACTAAGTGCCGATCCGCCGCTCATCAGCAGCCTCTCACCATCAACTTGCCAACTTTTTGGGGCGAGACGGATTGCCGTGAAAATCTCAATTCTAGAGTGGCGCAAAGCTACTCGCCACTACTAGAATTGAGCGGGTTTCAAAACATGGCTAGTTGCGGAGCAAGGTGCCTTTTCGCCGCGCCGATAGCGGGGGAAAAAAACCGCCAACGAACTTGGCGTTTTTTTGCTTTTCGACAAGTTTTCGCCCCTTACTGAATCGGGGTATGCATTTTTGGCGCAAAATGGGCGAAAAGTGCCTTTGCGCCGATTACTGCATGAGGCCCACAGTCTGACATGGAATATTCCCCCAGTCTCCCGAGTCGTCCCCCCCTGATTTGGGGAATCTCCCGCCACCCATTCAAGCAGATGTCTCCATCCTCGACCTTGACCTACGAGATGCAAAAAGTTCTACATAGCATTAGAATATGCGTCACTTGAGTCCTGTCCAACTCTAAATGAACATGACGCTATTTCCATCGGTGTTGATCCAAAACAACTTTATTAAAACCCTCCCAAACTGGTATATGGCAAAAGATCACCACTGCATCCAATAAAATTTGCTGTCATTTACTGTGATTACTATTGAACGCCCTGGAAACCCCAAGCTACGTCCTACCACAGCCAATGCTACAGCTGACCTGTATTTGATGTTCTGATGTTACCGGGGTGATATGGATGAGAAAGCAAATACAGCCATGAAAGAAATCTATTTGCACAACCAGGTAAAACAGTACTTACTATCCAAACGGCCCTAAAAGGTTTTAATAATTGCTTGATCAGGTTATTATTCTGCTTACGACAAGTGCAGCAACATCAAATTCAAATAAAACCAGGAGGACTAAAGCTAATGGGCTGAGTGCTGTCTAATTGTTCTTATTCGTGTGTTGCATGCTTGCCTTGTTATTGTGTATAAGGCAGGGTTAGGTTGAAAACGCTGGAGTATAGAGCAAGTCTGGCGTTGCGTTTCTGCTTTGGCCATCGGTGTGACAGGGGTGACCCGGGAAGTTTGATGAGACCGGGCCCCGGATCCTGGAAACAGAAGTGTAGGGGGCTTCATTTCTGTTTGGATCAGGCTGGCTGATCCAGAACAAAAGCCTTTGAGGCACCTGTTACATCAGGGGTGGCCAACAGTTGGTGGCCCTTGAAGACTGACTGTAACACAGTGGTGGCCACGTCCAATCAAAAGAGTATTTGGCGTGCCAGGTACGTCATTAATGCACTGTAAGGGTTAAACTATAGGACTCTCGTCGCCAGTAAACACTTAACCACCCGGATTCCAAAATAAGCTAATATATAGATTATATATAGTCAAGCAAAGAAGGGTGGGTCACCGTGTTGGTCCTTTCTTCCATGTAGTAACAAAGAAGGGAGAGGGAGTAGGTGGTATGATACCTTTTATTTGACCAACAAGTCGTTGATATGTTACAAGCTTTCCAACCTCTCAGGGTCCTTCATCGGGTATGACCGTGTGACAGGGTAGATTCCCTGTCTAGTTATCAAATGTATGGTATAGCTTCTGAGTCCAGCAGTGACCGGGTTAAATTCCAGTCGGAGAGCAGGCTGAGTTAATTAGCCTGTTCTCCACTGACTCATTAGAAGGCTTTACAAGTCAAGTCTCAGGCTGTGTTCTAGGCCAGGGGTCTCCAAACTCCAGTCCTCAAGAGCTACCAACAGGCTGGCTTTTATGGATATCCCTGTTTCAACACAGGTGGCTCAATCGGTCACTGATTGAGCCACCGGTGCTGAAACAGGGATATCCATAAAAGCCGGCCTGTTGGCGGCTCTTGAGGACTGAGTTTGGAGACCCCTGACCTAGGTGAACCCGGAGCACACACATCCTGGGGCTCTGAGGTGGAGAGGATGAAGTTCTGTAACAAGTATGTTGACATAGATGGTTTTGACTATATCCTCTGTGAGACCACTGGACTTTCAAAACCCCATTTACCTACAAGACTATTTACCCTACGAAGGGCACAGCCCTGTTCTGGATGATTCTTATTTGACGGTTATACTATGCTGACAGTAAGCTCCTTTTATGTTTCATATTTTGAGGCGGCATAAAAGCCTATCCTTGGACAACCCACGGGTCGTTGCATTCTCACTGCAACCGGCAGAAGTACAGAAACAGGTAATATTATATACAGTGTTGTAAGAGAGATAATTGGTTGCAATGCATGTTGAGAGGAAGTGGGATATTAAGATAAGGTGACACACTGGTGTGAAAATGAACAGTGGAGGCATAAATGTCTACTCTCAATTGAAATGTAAAAATGGCCTATCTCTTCAAAGCTCGTATAAGCTTATACACCTGCACCAGTCCACCAGGGGAAGCCACTAATCCTGGGCGTGTGGAAAAGTGTTTTGTTTTTTTCATATTCATAAGAAAATGGACTTTAAAATTAGTGTATTACCTGGTAAAAAAAACAGAATAATTATATTTGTAGTAATGCTGTGGAAGTGTCTGTATAAATTGCCCAGATAAGATGTTGTTTTAATGACCTGCTGCCTGGATATAAAGGTGAGAAAGAGGTGGTTAAAACACCCACATTATCAGTTTCTTGTGACCTGGGGCCAGCCACTTCACTTCCTCATGACACGCACAATTTAGAGTGCAAGCTCTACTTGACCTGTGCTTGAATCGGTTCCAAGTCGGTTCCAACAGTGCATCATCAAATGCCGGAACTTTGCGTTCCCTCAACCATGCTATCAACCTGGAGAAGACACCAGGGACGCCAACAGGGTGGGAGCACCGGGACACCTGTCTTGGGCTCAACGACAAAGGGGGGTGCGACTTCAACGGCAGAGATGTCTTTCAACTGTGGACTTTTTACTCCTAATCGTTGTGCTGCCAGAGGGGTTCAAGATAACGCAGGATGGGAGCACATCTTGAGAAAGGTCCAAATTAAGACTGAAACATCAATTCTTTGGTTTAAACTTTTATTGTCATTTTCTCACAAGTCCTCTGGAGTGCCTGTTTTGCTTTGCTCCGCTTTTTTAGAGTAGTTAAAGAAACAGTGGCCATGGTCAGCTTCAGGACGGATTGTACTGGATTGCTTAACGTTTTGCAATATACTTTTCATGTAAAAATCTTCTGGTCGCGAACGACACACCTGTGAGCACGTGACAAGGGTTAATACATACAGCTAGCTAGCTGACTCAATTTTCACCTACACAAGGTCTCTCAAATGAGTAATATCTACCTTCACTATGTCAAAATATACACCTTTCCTTATCAATTGTCACATACAGCACTTTTGAGCATGTGACTTGTATATGTGACAAGGGTTAATGCACACTGCTATCCAGCTGATCCACTTGTCAGGTATACACGGTAACTCAAATTAATAATATTTTCCCTCAATCTTTCACATTATATCTTTACTTCACTGCCACCACCAAAAAAATGATCAAATATTAATTTGCAGAGTCTTTGGTCCCTGTTGACTAAAGAAAATATGCACTTAATAAACACAAATCTGTACTAGCAAAATGTGTCCGCAAATTTAAAATACTCTCTACAAATCGTGCAAGTTCAATCAGAGCCCAAAGATATACGTATTAAAGTTTAGATTTAATATACAAAACTGGTACTGTGCTTAGATTACAGAAAAAGATTATTACAAGAACATACAGTATAGTATACAATGCACAGTTTCTTAAAATAATAAGGATAAAATAAAAAGAAATCCCTGTGCATTACCATATGACAGTAGCTGCTTCCTCTAAAGAGGTCATTGGAGATTGGAATATGAGAATTCATGTATCTTGTTGACACGTCTCTTGTTGAATTCTGATTTCATGATTCAAATGCAGGGTTTATATTCTAAAACCCTATCCTGGCAAACAGCATAAACTCCCCTTCTGGGTGTGTTCTCAACCCACCCCTTTGATCAATCTCTCTGGATTAAATTTTTACGATTTAAGAAAAATAAAAACCTTTCTTTTCACTTTAAAACTTAGCTGAACATATAAAAGACTTCATAACTTAATTTCTATAACACTTAGATGAACAATATCTTCACTGTTGTGTCTGTATACTTAAAATGTGCACCTGGATATGAAACATGACACCTTAACTTCTACTTTTGTATGAGATGCAACAGATATCAGAGATTATACACAGATCACCATCTATCATTTTATTTGTGAAATCACAACTGTTACAAATATCTATTCGTCATTCTTGCGAATCGCTGTCAGACCCATGATTTCATATTTAGTAACTTTACAAACTTTTTGGAATACCATCTTAGCCCCACCCTCTGGCATTTG
Source organism: Ascaphus truei (assembly GCF_040206685.1). NCBI lineage: Eukaryota > Metazoa > Chordata > Amphibia > Anura > Ascaphidae > Ascaphus > Ascaphus truei. The sequence continues at coordinate 21,790,307 of NC_134497.1, forward strand.
CAGATCCCTTCAGGAACCCCTTTCAAGATACAAAAAAGAGGGGTTTTGTTTATTCCCGCTGTCGGAGAAGAGTTGTGATGCCAGATATCCTAATACCCAGGTTTTGACCTGAGATAACTTCAGTCCTACAAAAGACATAAAGCTAGGCCTGGTCACTGATGTTACCAGCCATATAAACAATTCTTGTATTTTTTTAGACAATTTGCGAGTGAAATGAACCTCTGCCAGATTGATTAAAATACTTAATAACTTTTGCCATTTCCATTACACCTTCAATATACAGCTGAACTTCGTTATAACGGGGTACTTGGGGGCCACAGAGTGAGACAGCGTTATAACCAGGATCGTATTCAGATTTTGCCGCGCAATACCCGCAAAATAACAATTTATAAATTATACAATATAATAAAAATAAAATAATAATAATTTTTTTATAATTTATAGATTACACCATATTATACAGGAATCAAACCCAGGACCTTTCATATACTGGTACAATTCTCTACCTCTACACCACAGGGACTGCGTGATGTCACAGACTCTAGAAACAAACAAAACATTTACATACAGAAGTACACTGTGACAGTAGCATGTAGAGGATAAATATATTTATAGGGTCAGTCTTGTAACACTAAGCCTGTGGTGTGAAAGGTCCTGAGTTCGATCCCTGCACGTGTATTATATAAAATGTATTAATGTTCAATTCTCACATGCTGTAGGTGTGTGTTTGTTTTTGTGTATGTGTCTGTTAGCAATAAAGCATTGATTTGAATGTTTAAAAAAAAGTGTACGGGGATGTGTGTTGTGTCATGTGACCCTCCACTGCGGCGCGGCGCACTAAAGCTGACAGCTGCAGAGAGGAGAGCACGTGGACACAGCCCTATGAAGTGAGGAGAGAGCTCACAGCTGCAAGTAAGTCCTCGCGCGGCAAAACTGAGGTTTTCAACTCGGGAGCCATGCTCAGACTGCATAATAAGCGGATTCGCATTGTAGCGGATCGCACTATAATGGGGTTGAGCTGTATAACTTTTATTAAATAAGACAAGGTTCTACCAACAACGTTTAATCCTAAAAGTCTCTTATATTTCATAGTCTGCAAAACGGACGAACGATACAGCACCGGACTTATCAAAAGAAAGGAGTTTTAATACAACCTGGTGCTCGGTGTGTGTGTATATGTATATATAATTTGCATGGGTTTCCAACCAGAAGTCATAAATAGATTTAAAGGGAAATGTATCAACATAACGCTTTCTTTAAGTTTGCTTTGACGCATTTCTCCATTAGTGGCTGGCCACTCCTCTACCACTGTGGTCATTCTCCCCTCTGCCGCTGGCCTGTTCACGCAGGTCTTGAGGAACCACGCCCCCACCCCCTCAACAATGCTTCAGCCTTCTCCCAACAACTCAACACTGTCCTGGGCCCCACAAAAGCTGTCGGCGGTCATGACAAATTTACGTTGATATGTCAACCCCAAGAGTTTTTGCCGGGCCTATTGAATATGCCACTTTGACTCCAATGATTTTCAAGTAATCATGGTTTAAAGTATATATTTGAAAAGTATATGCACCTGTGGCATCTGTTTGAGCTGTCTTTGCCCAACCCTTTTCTGTTTCTGCGCATAATATACAAATTTCAAATGACAATTAAAGGTCTCAGAATAAGTGAAACTGATTAAACAAAATTGTCAGCTCCCTGCTTCTGTGCAAAACAGACAGCTGACATTTCCACGCATCGTTGGAAGCTAAAAAAAGATATGTGACAGCAAGAGAATTTGCTATAAATAAGAACGGAGGATTCTAAAATAAGGTCTTTTCTGTTTAGAAACAAAAATAAATCACGTGAAATCGTATTTGTTTGGGAAAGAACAACTTTGTATGTGTTTGTTTGAACTTTAATCTTAGTTCTGGCTCCGAAAAGTGTAACCAAATATATTGCATGAATAAGCAACGATTTGCACTTCGAGCTGTGTCAGAGTAAGAAAGAAGTGATATATATATATATATATATATATATATATATATATATATATATATATATATATATATATATATATATATATATATATATATATATATATATATATATATATATATATATATATATATATATATATGTGTGTATATATACACACACAAAAGGAAGCACAAGCTTCATAGCATATCTCTGTTAAAAATTAGGGGATTTATTGTTAAATCCCGATGGACCTGCACTCACAAGTGTCACACTTGTGCTCGCCACAAACTGGGACAAGACCCACAAACCTCAATGAACTGAAGCAACGTTGTAAAGAAGAGTGGGACAAAATTCCTCCACAACGATGTGAGAGACTGATAAAGTCATACAGAAAACGATTACTTCAAGTTATTGCTGCTAAAGGTGGTTCTACAAGCTATTGAATCATAAGGTGTACCTAGTTTTTCACACATGGCTTCTCCATTTTGGCTTTATTTTTGTTAAATAAATCATGACACGGTGTAATATGTCATGTGTTGTTGTTCATCTGAGGTTGTATTTACCTAATTTTAAGACCTGCTAAGGAACAGATAATTGTTATTATGTCCTGATATGTAAAACCATAGAATTCAAAAAGGGTGTACTTTCTTTTTCACACAACTGTATGTGTGTGTGTATATATATATATATATATATATATACAGTGTTCGACAATTGTATACATTTACTCGCCCGGGGTGGGTGGATTTAACCCCCGGGCGAGTAAATATTGGCACAAGCAGCACACGTGTATTTTTTAAATTTCCCGCGCTCGCGCTGCTGTTTTTCCCGCGCTCGCGCTGCTGTTTTTCCCGCGCTCGCGCTGGAGAAAAAAAAAAAAAAAGCCAGCTCTCTGATCACTGCCTTCGCTCCTCCCCCGCCTCTCAGCAACTTTCCCTCCTCAGCTCTTCCACTCCTCCCCCTTCCACCAGCCAGCCCCTTCCACGCCTGTCTGCCTCAGGCCCCTGCAGGGCCATCTGTCACCCCCCCTCCCTCCCATCGGGCCATCCGCCCCCCCCCTCTCCCTCCCATCGGGCCATCCGCCCCCCCTCGCATCGGCCATCCACCACCCCCTCCCATCGGGCCATCCACCACCCCCTCCCATCGGGCCATCCACCCCCCCCCTCACCCCAATCTCTCCCGGCCTCCGTGACCCCCCCCTCACCCCACGCGTGCCTCTCCCTGCTCTAAGCAGGGGAAATCCCCTCACCGGGGCCTCTCCCTGCTCTAAGCAGGGGAAATCCCCTCACCGGAGCCTCTCCCTGCTCTAAGCAGGGGAAATCCCCTCACCGGAGCCTCTCCCTGCTCTAAGCAGGGGAAATCCCCTCACCGGGGCCTCTCCCTGCTCTAAGCAGGGGAAATCCCCTCACCGGGGCCTCTCCCTGCTCTAAGCAGGGGAAATACCCTACCGGAGCCTCTCCCTGCTCTAAGCAGGGGAAATCCCCTCACCGGGGCCTCTCCCTGCTCTAAGCAGGGGAAATCCCCTCACCGGGGCCTCTCCCTGCTCTAAGCAGGGGAAATCCCCTCACCGGGGCCTCTGCCTGCTCTAAGCAGGGGAAATACCCTACCGGAGCCTCTCCCTGCTCTAAGCAGGGGAAATCCCCTCACCGGGGCCTCTGCCTGCTCTAAGCAGGGGAAATCCCCTCACCGGGGCCTCTCCCTGCTCTAAGCAGGGGAAATCCCCTCACCGGGGCCTCTCCCTGCTCTAAGCAGGGGAAATCCCCTCACCGGGGCCTCTCCCTGCTCTAAGCAGGGGAAATCCCCTCACCGGGGCCTCTCCCTGCTCTAAGCAGGGGAAATCCCCTCACCGGAGCCTCTCCCTGCTCGGTCTAAGCAGGATACTGCGGTGTCGGCGTCCCCCTCTGGAGGGGGCGCGTCCCCCTCTGGAGGGGGCGCGGCCCCTTGCAGAGGCCCTCCTGCCGTGCGGAGGCCCCCGCTGCCATGTGCAACCCCCCTGCCTTGCAGAGGCCCTCCTGCCGTGCGGAGGCCCCCGCTGCCATGTGCGACCCCCTGCCTTGCGGGTGAGTGTTTGTGTGTGTGAGTGAAAGACTGTGTGTGTGTGTGTGTGTGTGAGTTTGTCTGAGTGAGAGTGGGTGTCTGTGTCTGTGAGTGTGTCACCCTCTCTCCCTCTCCCTGTGTCACCCTCTCCCTGTGTCACCCTCTCCCTCTCTCCCTCTCCCTGTGTCACCCTCTCCCTGTGTCACCCTCTCCCTGTGTCACCCTCTCCCTGTGTCACCCTCTCTCTCCCTCCCTCTCCCTTTGTCACCCTCTCCCTCTCCCTGTGTCACCCTCTCCCTGTGTCACCCTCTCCCTGTGTCACCCTCTCCATGTGTCACCCTCTCCCTGTGTCACCCTCTCCATGTGTCACCCTCTCCGTGTCACCCTCCCTCTCCGTATCACCCTCCCTCTCCCTGTGTCACCCTCTCCCTGTGTCACCCTCTCCCTCCCTGTGTCACCCTCCCTCTCCCTGTGTCACCCTCTCCCTTTCCCTGTGTCACCCTCTCCCTCTCCCTGTGTCACCCTCTCCATGTGTCACCCTCTCCCTGTGTCACCCTCTCCGTGTCACCCTCCCTCTCCGTATCACCCTCCCTCTCCCTGTGTCACCCTCTCCCTCCCTGTGTCACCCTCTCCCTCCCTGTGTCACCCTCTCCCTGTGTCACCCTCTCCCTGTGTCACCCTCTCCCTGTCTCTGTGTCACCCTCTCCCTGTCCCTGTCACCCTCCCTGTCCCTGTCACCCTCCCTCTCCCTGTCACCCTCCCTCTCCCTGTGTCACCCTCCCTCTCCCTGTGTCACCCTCCCTCTCCCTGTGTCACCCTCCCTCTCCCTGTGTCACCCTGTGTCACCCACCCTCTCCCTCTCCCTGTGTCACCCTCTCCGTGTCACCCTCCCTCTCCCTGTGTCACCCTCCCTCTCCCTATGTCAACCTCTCCCTCCCTCCCTGTGTCTCCCTCTCCCTGTGTCACCCTCTCCCTGTGTCACCGTCTCCCTGTGTCACCCTCCCTCTCCCTGTCACCCTCTCCCTCTCCCTGTGTCACCCTCTCCCTCTCCCTGTGTCACCCTCTCCCTCTCCCTGTGTCACCCTCTCTCTCTCTCCCTGTGTCACCCTCTCTCTCCCTCCCTGTGTCACCCTCTCTCTCCCTGTCCCTGTGTCACCCTCTCCCTGTCCCTGTGTCACCCTCTCCCTGTCCCTGTGTCAACCTCTCCCTCTCCCTGTGTCACCCTCCCTCTCCCTGTGTCACCCTCCCTCTCCCTGTGTCACCCTCTCCCTGTCCCTGTGTCACCCTCTCCCTCTCCCTGTGTCACCCTCCCTCTCCCTGTGTCACCCACCCTCTCCCTGTGTCACCCACCCTCTCCTTGTGTCGCCCTCTCCCTGTGTCGCCCTCTCCCTCTCTCTGTCACCCTCTCTCTGTCACCCTCTCCCTCTCTCTGTCACCCTCTCCCTCTCTCTGTCGCACTCTCTCTTTGTCTCTCATTCTCTCACTGTGTGTGTCTCTTATTCTCTCTCTTTCTCTGTGTGTCTCTTTCTCTGTGTGTCTCTCTTTCTCTCTGTGTGGGTGTGCCGCTCTCTGTGTGTGTGTGTGTGTGTCTGTCTGTCTGTCTCTCTCTGTCTCTCTCTGTGAAGCGCCGACGTCCAGACACTGGTTAAGGGGTTCAGGAAACTAGTCATTCACATCTGGCTTTTATTTCTAAATCCGACATTGACACACACACACACACACACACGACTAATTGTAGTATAATGTAATACAATAAATACATTTATGTCAAAAACGAATGTTGTTCTGACTAGGAATTTATTAAATGTATTTTATTTATATATTTTATTTTAAAGCGGGGTTGGGGGCGGGACTAGGGGCGGAGTTGGGGGTGGGACTAGGGGCGGAGTTGGGGGCGGGACTAGGTGGAGAGTAGATTTTTTGGTTGGGCGAGTAGATTTTTGGGTGATTTGTCGAACACTGTATATATATATATATATATATATATATATATATATATATATATATATATATATATATATATATATATATATATATATATATATATATATGTAAAAGGGGACTTATCCCTGTTCACAAATGTGCCTCTAATCCAGCAGTGTGGTGGTTAACTGCTGGTAGCAAATTAACTAACACCACCTGCCTGATTAGAGGTGGTAGAAAAAGCCTGCCTTTGAGACAGGATGTGACTCCTTAGCTCACTTGTGGGCTGAACTTTGGAGAACACAGATCTCTGGAGCTGACCTGTCTTGAGCTCTGTCAAGGAGAAACAGCAGAGCTGATTGCAAGACACCAAATAAGACTTCTAAACCTGGATGCTGATTTTCTGAGCACGCACGGGTGTGGTTCCAGGAGAGCAGAAAAGCTTACTCTACAGCAGCTAACAGATAAGACTTTCATTCTAAAGAGACTTCTTATATCTGCTTATGTCATGCTATGTGTTTGGGGCTGGGAGACCTGCTTAACTAGGAGTTGTGAATTGCATGGGATTTCACTAGAAATACTCCCAAGTGAATTAAGCTTTGTTTCCCCCTCCCCTGTGTTTGGATGATTTCCTGATGAAAAGGAAAAGGCACAATAAAGCCTTATTATAATTTCACCTTATAAAAGCCTCCAATTGTGTACCTCTGTGAACGTCCGTCTACAATATATATATATATATATATATATATATATATATATATTAAGGTTATTGTGGGTAAAAAAAGTGACAAAAACCCTCCACAGTATAGCATATAGCAACTGTAAATATTCCTGTATATTCCTTTGCATGTCTTAGACAGGTCTGCAACCCTGTCTTTCACCATTATCACCCATCACACAGCACTTCCACTGCAGCAAGGGATTCTGGGAAATGACATGCAAATGAGCACACAGTGCCACCTTTTTTCTCAAGCTCACATTACATGAACAACCCTTAGCCAATGCATGCTGCTTTAAACACAGCTTTTAAGCAAGGACTTGGGAGATGCAAAGTCAGTTAACCCACTCACAGACATGTTTCAACCTTGATGGGTATCATCAGTGTGAGGTTGGCTGCTGACATTTGCTCATTTGAGATTAAAGAGTAGGTAATCACCACATTTATTAAGGTTATGGTGGGTAAAAAAAGTGACAAAAACCCTCCACATTATAGCATATAGCAACTGTAAATATATATATATATACAGTATATATATAAAATGAAAAATGAATAGACGAGATATATATATATATATCTTATACTATATTTGTGAAAGCACCGTATACCTGTCTACATGGCCTCTGTCCCTAGGGGAAATCTCATTGGTCCCTTGTTCCGCCCACCCCCGCACATCTCTCATTGGCCTGAGGCGGAGTGACGGGCCAAAGGACACACACAGACACAAAGACACACACGGTAGGGGGGGTGGGTGTTGTGGGGCTCACAGTGTTAGCAGCACATCTCCCGGTCTCTTACCCGCCGGTCCCGGAGGCTCCGCCTCTTCCTCCCCGAACATCAGCCTGAAATCCAAGTCATCGTGACCCGCGCACACCTCCTCCTCTCCCCGTGTCTCCCCCCGGTGCTCCACTCAGCTCCCCCCCGGTGCTCATCTCCCCCCCGGTGCTCCGCTCACCTACCCCCCGGTGCTCCGCTCACCTCCCCCCCCGGGTGCTCCGCTCAGCTCCCCCCCCCCCCCCCCCCCCGGCACTCCGCTCAGCTCCCCCCACGGTGCTCCACTCAGCTCCCCCCCCCGATGCTCCACTCAGCTCCCCCCCGGTGCTCCGCTCAGCTCCCCCCCGGTGCTCCACTCACCTCCCCCCGGTGCTCCGACAGGCAGTGGGCAGGCAGCCTGCACCTGCCACGCGGCACCTAAGATGGCGGCGCCCGGAAGGACCCCCTTCCTCCCTCGCGGACTAACTAAGATGGCGGCGTCCGGAATGAGAGGTGACGTGTGTGTGTGTGTGTGTCTCACTGTGTGTGTGTCTCACTGTGTGTGTGTCACTGTGTGTGTGTCACTGTGTGTGTGTGTGTGTGTGTGTGTGTGTGTGCCCCCCCCTCCTGTCCACTGCCCCCCCTCCTGTCCACTGTCCCCCACCCCTTCTGTTCACTGCCCCCCCCTCCCGTCTACTGTCCCCCCCCCTCCCGTCTACTGTCCCCCCCCCTCCCGTCCACTGTCCCCCCTCTCCCGTCCACTGTCCCCCCTCTCCCGTCCACTGTCCCCCCTCCACCTGTCCACTGTCCCCCCCTCCTCCTGTCCACTGTCCCTCCCCCCTCACCTCCTCCTGTCCACTATCCCTCCCCCCCTCCCCTCCTCCTGTCCACTGTCCCTCCCCTCCTCCTGGCCACTGTCCCTGCCCTCCTCCTGGCCACTGTCCCTCCCCCTCCCCTCCTGTCCACTGTCCCTCCCCCTCCCCTCCTCCTGTCCACTGTCCCTCCCCTCCTCCTGTCCACTGTCCCTCCCCCCTCCCCTCCTCCTGTCCACTGTCCCTTCCCCCTCCCCTCCTCCTGTCCACTGTCCCTCCCCCCTCCCCTCCTCCTGTCCACTGTCCCTCCCCCTCCCCTCCTCCTGTCCACTGTCCCTCACCCCCTCCCCTCCTCCTGTCCACTGTCCTTCACCCCCTCCCCTCCTCCTGTCCACTGTCCCTCCCCTTTCCCCCCCCCCCCCCCCCCCTTTTCCCCGCGGGAAATTTAACTCCCGGGCAATGCCGGGTCTCTCAGCTAGTATATATATAAAAATGAAAAACGAATAGACGATGTATGTATATATATATATATATATATATATATATATATATATATATATATAGCAACTGTAAATATTACTGTATGTTCATTTGCATGTCTTAGACAGGTCTGCAACCCTGTCTTTCCCCATTGTCACCCAGCATACAGCGCTTCCACTGCAGCAAGGGATTCTGGGAAATGACATGCAAATGAGCACTCAGTGCCACCTTTTGTCTCAAGCTCGTATTACACAAGCCAATCCTCAAGCCACTGCATGCTGTTTTAAACACAGCTTTTAAACAGAGGCTGGGATGAGATGCAAAGCCATTAGACCTACTCACATACATGTTTCAACCTTGATGGGTATCATCAGTGTGAGGCTGGTCTTAATGGCTTGCAGGTTTGAGACTAGACTAGGTAATCACCACTGTCATTAAGGTTATGGTGGGTAAAAAAAATTGACAAAAACCCTCCACAGTAAAGCATAAAGCAACTGTATATATACTAGAAATATATAGTAGCATATATAGTAGCACCAAATTCGGCACAGTGAATAAAGGTTACTAGTGTAAAAATTAATTTAAAGTGATAATAAACTCCTTACATGCTATCTCCTATCTATGTTTCCTACCAAACAATAAAATTAAATGTGATAGATATATAGAAATACTAAGTGCCACTCTAATGATACATATAACAAACAACAAAAAACAACAAACATCTAGTCCAGTGAAATGTCCAATAGATGGTGCTAGACGCTGCAGGTAAACGAGGTCCAGGCTGCTTTCAAGAGGATAAACCACATCCAGTGGATTTTATTTATTTATTTATTTTATTTATTTATTTATTTATTTATAAAATATTTTACCAGGAAGTAATACATTGAGAGTTACCTCTCGTTTTCAAGTATGTCCTGGGCACAGAGTAAAACAAATAATACATGGTTACAAATACAGTTACATAAATGAACAAGGTATACATTTATATACAAGACATTGCATGCACAGTTAAAGAAAATATATATTATGAGCTTATGAAACAGTTACAGACCAGATTAAAGTGTGAGACAGCCTTAGATTTGAAAGAACTTAAGCTGGTGGTGGATATGAGAGTCTCTGGTAGGTTGTTCCAGTTTTGGGGTGCACGGAAGGAGAAGGAGGAACGTCCGGATACTTTGTTGAGTCTTGTGACCATGAATAGTCTTTTGGAGTCTGATCTCAGGTGATAGGATTTACCTAAAGAGGGAGAAAGAAGAAAGCGCACGCCCCATAGCGTAAAAAAAGTATAACATTTAATGGATGGGGGAGAAGGGGAGGGAATCAAGTTCACTCACAAAGGTAGGATTTAAAACGGCATATGAGTAAATAATGTCACCACCAGCAGTTCTGCTCTGGAATCAAGGTCCTACTGTGTTGCTTCACAGCGTGAGTGCAGATGAACGATCAGCTGGGTGCTCTAGCTGGATCATTTCAAATGCCGCGGCCTTACAGACGCTCCAAGCACGATCCGGCCTGATTGAACTCATGCGTGATGACGCAATATCATAGTCCTTACGCGTTTTGCCACACTTGGGCGACTTCTTCAGAGATTTGCAGGACAGAGCTAATGCGGTGTTTAAATACCCTGTTGTTGCTTGGCAACACACTGCCATACACAATTAGAATGAATAGGCTTCTTGCAAACTGGATGTATAATGCAACAGTTGGACAAAAAAAAAGACAACAAGATCATATTAAATACAATGAATAACACATAGTATATTTTTATAGGTTATTATATAAAAGAAAACAAATATATTAAATTCATGTGATCCACATATTACATTCTTATCAAAAAATGTGCGCAGAGAAGATGGGAACAATAACATCTCATATTTCATATTTAGACCAATGTGGACTTATAGAATAAATTGCATATCAATATATGTATTTTATGAATTTTATCAATTGCAATCTCATTGTAAAATTACAATATAAATTTTAAAAATTATATATTAACATTAAAATTAGAATTGAAATTATAATTATACCCCCTGGCAACTGGCAAATAATTGGATAGGAGGAGACAGACTAATAGACGAACATGACTGATCATGTACGTCAGGAGCAGAGTTTACAGAGGAAGAAGGAGGAAAGAGGATGCCAAACTATAGTACCAGTGTCTAAGCACTCGTTAAAACCACCAGGGACCAACGTGCCCAACTGGTAGATCCAATATGTTTCCCTCCTGCACAGGACCTTAAATCTATTGCCCCACAACATGAGAGGCGAGATATATTCTAACCCTATGATAGTCAGTGACATACAGTAGGGTCCCTGTTATGCATGAGATTGAAGTGTCTCAACACACCGTGAGAGTTGTTTCCATTCACCACATTGCGTCTGTATTCGAGGAAACGAGAGCTAAGTGACCATGTAGTGCGACCCACATATTGTGGGCCACAGCTGCACGAGAGCATATAGACAATATATGTACTTAGGCAGTTAATGTTGCCTTTGAGCTTGTGTTTACTACCTTTTATGTGAGAAGTAAGGCTGGATTCAGTGATTATATGTTTGCAAGTTGTGCAGCGTCCCCTGCCACACCTGTGGTTCCCAGAGGGTTTCAGAGAGGCGGCAGGTGCACTGCAATTCCTTATTTTACTGTGGGCAAGAACTCCCTTTAAGTTCCTTGCTTTCCTAAAAATGACAGAGGCTCTCTCGAGTAATAAAGGCCCTAAGTGATGATCACACCTCAATATATTGCCCTGTCTATTCAGGATCACCTGACTAGACTTAAATGATTGATTATAGGTAGTGATACATTTAGGGACCTTGAGACCTCCAGACGAGTCATGCCCTGAATTTTTTGTTTTTATTCTTTTTAACGTAGATTTGGTGAGTAATGTGGATCGATCTAGAACTTGAACTTTGTTGAATGAATCAGAAGCATGTTCCTGTTCATAGCTCTTTTCAATACATTTTTTATTAAGGACCTGCGATTGTAAGACAAAATCGCTCTCTCGAGAACAATTTCTTCTAATACGATGAAATTGTCCTCCGGGGACGTTATTCAGCCATTGATCATGATGATGGCTAGAACATAATGATTCACCGATACAGGCTTGAAGTGAGTCTTGGTCACTATATTCAGCTCTTGATCAATAGATGATACAAGGTCGAAAAAGACTACGGAGCTAGAATTAATTTCAGATGTAAATTTCAAACCTAAATCATTATCATTAAAGGGCCCCAAAATGTTGTTTAAAACTGCCTCCTCACCTTCCCAAATAATAATGTCATCTATTAAACGGCTATAGTACATGAGGCCCGCCCCGAACCCAGTGTGCTGCCACCCAGATAGTTCTTCCAAAAAGTCCATATAAATATTGACGTAACTAGGGGGGAACCTCGTGCTCATGGCCGTTCCACAGATCTGTAAAAAGAAAATATCATCAAAAAGAAAATTATTACATCGAAGTATAAAATTAATACTGTCCAATAAAAATTATTTTTGTATTCTGAGGTAAGGAATTGTCAGAATCTAACAATTATTTTATAGCTTTGATCCCCACGTGAGCTCAGAGAAACTCTCCTCTGCAAGTCAAATGCCAAGGACAGGACATCCCTGCTTCAGCACGGTCTCTCATCCTTCCTTCTTCACCCTGGGATTAATGACCCAGGCAGTCCCAGCAGACTCCGCGACCACTGTCCAGCAAGTCTAAGGAACTGTGCCAGCCTTCCTTCTTTAGCTGGGGAGCTCTTTCTCTGTCCCCTTTTCTGGGACAGCAATCTCTCACTATCTGTGTCACTCTCACCATGACAGCTTCCTTTGTCTGCTTTAAACACTTCCTTGTTCACTCAAGGAGTCCAGCCTGATTAATTAAGCAGCAGCTTCTGTTGGCTACTCTATGGGATTAACTCACTGAGAGCTGGAAAGGTCCCTTACTGTTCCAGCCCATAGTGGACAGTGATACCATCACAACATATATATATATATATATATATATATATATATATATATAGTGTTCGACAAACCTATACATTTGCTCGCCCCGGGCGAGTGGATTTAACCCCCGGGCGAGAAAAATATTGGCCCAAGCAGCACACGTTTGGTACTAGGTGGCGAGTAGATTTTTTTGTGTGGCGAGTAGATTTTTTGGTGATTTGTCAACCACTGTGTGTGTGTGTATATATATATATATATATATATATATATATATATATGTATGTGTGTGTGTATATATACATACACACACATATACAAACATGCTGGGTGCACACAAACATAAAACTATAAACCAAGGAAAAAAATGAATATATACTTAACAGAAATCTTGGTGCACACAGATAGACAGGGAACACCAGACAGTCCAGTAGATACACAACAAAAAAGGAAGTCCGCATCACACTCAGTTGAAAAATGATAATTTAATAAAACATCGGGCAACCAACATGCTCCAAAGCAACGTACATTTCGGACCAACCAGGTCCTTTCTCAAGCTTGAGTTGCTTAGTTTGCATTGCTTAGTGAACGCTGCAGAAGGGCAGGATTCAACGCAAACAGCTGATCGTACGAGCAAGGTAAGGGGGAAAAGGGTGCTCCAATCGCAGGGAGACCTAACAATAAATCAATAAATCTTGAAGAACTCCAAAATAGACTCAGCCGGAGTGGGTATACTCCTTGATAAAGGACCTACCCGTCCGAAACGCGTAGGAGGATTTTGTTCCCCTCCTGGGGTGATGTTTTTACTGGCTTTGTGCTGAATAAATAGGATTTTAACTTTCACCACCTGACTCCCTGGCAGTGCGCTGTTTTCTTCTTTTTTGTTGCTCTGGATCGTACGAGCAAAGTTGGACTTTGAAATATTTCTTGAAAACAGTCAGTTTTAGAGCGCAAAGTGCCTGTTTGCGCTGCTCTGTGAATCGCACTCGGCGGAACTTCACGTTCTAAGAGCACTGCGCACTAAAAACGACTTATCACTGCTTAGTGCATAGCCCCCTATGTCCTTAACATGAGATGCTGAGAAATCCATCCTACGAGTCTGCAGGCAGTTCCAGTAGGCCTGGGGAACAGTACCAACCAGTGTCCTCCTGGTTGGGGAAAAGTCTCTCCGCTCAGGCAGCGTGCTGACTGCCTTTAAACCCCATTGCAATTAGCAGTTAACTGGAACACCCTAGCTGATGATTGCCTCTCCAGAGGAGTTTAACCTCCCGTATGCTGGAAAGCACAGATCCTGCAAGCTCTCTCTAGCATACACAGACTGTGACTCTGTTACAATAAACAGTGGCGAGAAAAAGTTTGTGAACCCCAATGATAATTACGGAAATTCCATAGTTTTTCCACGATAACCGTCTTGAACCAAAACCAGTCTTTTATTAATTATCCAATAGGGTTTATATTAACCATTTCCATGCCTTTTGAAACAAAATGATGCATGAATTAGACAAATAATGAGTAATTATTAAAAGTCAGAGTATGTGCAAAAGTAAGTAAAACCCTGGTTTTATTAGCTACATTAAAGGGGATGATTACAATCCGGTGATTTACCCACAAGCACAAATGAAGAGGTGACAGTGGAAACTATTGTTTGATTAGTACAACACGCATACATCATTCTAATCTTATCTGGGACTTAATGCTCCTCCTTTTATTAAACTACTCGCACCCCAGCCCAAAATACTGCACAAAACACCCCAACTCATCACTGTGAATTGATGCTTGTTATAAATGAGGGATTATTTTAATTCAGTGTAAACATGCCGTCTTGTTTTTTTATGTTAGCAGGTAGGTAGTATCAGAATAAATCAGCACCCACCAGTAAAAGTATCTTAGTAGTAAGAACCCAGCTGGAATCACAGTGTGAACTCTGCTGGTGACACTTGGAAAAGTCCAGATATCTCCCCCTTTGCTACATGCATGGGAAATGGTGTAAGATCTTCCGGGCAGGTACACGTTAGGCTGCGTCCATAGAAGGACAAGCAGCGCTGAGCCGTGCGAACGCTCCGCGCTGAGCCCCTGCATCCTCAATGAGGATGTCTTGAGAGGGGGCTCACGCGAGCGTCCGCAGGCGTGCTGAGGAGTTGGATTTTTCAGCCGACAGCCAAGCTGTTTTTCAGCGTGCTGTCGGCTGAAAACATCCAATCAGCGCGAAGCAGCATCAATGTTAGTGCGTCGCGGGTGATTGGCCCAGCGATGTCACTGCCCCGCCTCCCCCCGCCTCCCGATCGCGCCCGCTGGCTCGCCTGCATGTGCATGAAATCGCACAGCTTCAGCAGGCGAGCCTCAGCGTCAGCGCTGTTCAGCACTGCTCCCCCCCTCTATGGATGCAGCCTTAGAGATGGATGAATCTTTCGGGGACATTTAAATTTGCCGCGAATGTGGTGTTCCTTCGCAATCACGGATATTAGCAGCTTGGGTTACAAAAGAGACAGTCGCCTACAGTACCTTCGTGTGTATGTAAAACCACCAGCTGCCACCACACATTCGATTCGCCTACATGAGAGAGAGATTGAGAGGGAGAGAGGGAGATTGAGAGAGACAGAGGGGGAAAGAGAGAGAGGGGGGGGAGATTGAGAGCGAGATTGAGAGCGAGATTGAGAGAGGGAGAGGGAGGGAGAGAGATTGAGAGAAAGAGACAAATCTAGAGAGATTGAGAGAGACAGAGGGAGGGAGAGAGAGTGAGATTGAGAGGGGGAGAGAGAGAGATTGAGAGGGGGAGAGTGAGAGAGAGATCTAGAAAGAGGGAGAAATCTAGAGAGAGAGACAGATCTAGAGAGAGACAGATCTAGAGAGAGAGAGAGAGATTGAGCGAGACAGATCTAGAGAGAGAGAGATTGAGAGAGAGACAGATCTAGAGAGACAGATTGAGAGAGAGACAGATCTAGAGAGAGAGAAAGAGATTGAGAGAGAGACAGATCTAGAGAGATAGAGAGAGATTGAGAGAGAGATTGAGAAATACAGATCAAGGGAGAGAGTTTGAGAGGGGGAGAGAGAGTGTGAGATTGAGAGAGAGGGGAGAAAGAGAGAGTGAGATTTAGGCTGTGCCTATAGTGCCGTCGATGGCGACGGCGACACGATGGGTGATGTCACCCGTCACCACCGGCGAAAGTTATGTTTCGGCGGCGGTGCGGGATTCCGGCAATTTGATCTGTTCACGGGCCGCCACGTGACGCGACGGCCCTTGAAAAATCAAATTTTGCCGGTTTTTCGCGACGGCGACGTCGCTCCGTCCCTTGTCGACGTCGTGTGCACTATAAGCGCACGCGGCGGCAATGTATTTGTTTTCGGTCGCCGTCGCGTCGCTGGCACTACAAGCGCGGCCTGAGAGAGACAGAGGGAGAGAGAGATTGAAAAAGAGAGAGAGAGATTGAGATTGACCATCGTGAGACAGGTTAGTTTTACCCTACTGAGGCTTTGTTGTCACAATAGTAATCCAGCTCAGTACGAGAGGAACCGCAGGTTCAGACATTTGGTGCATGTGCTTGGCTGAGGAGCCAATGGGGCGAAGCAACCATCTGTGTCTACGGCCCCGCTGTCTGCGTTGCACGCGCGCCTGCCAGGCTAGCGGTGCGTGCAGCTCTGATCCCCGGTCTGCAGTCAGCTGCAGGGGGAAAGACGGAGGCGGTGGGGGCGTGATGGAGGCATGGCGGGGGTGCGGCTATGACATCACCCGGTAGGTTCGCCCTCATTGGCTGAACCACCGGGGGGCGTGGCCACCGCGCTCAATCCTAGTATTGAGCTCAATTTTTCTGTCTTCAGGAAAAACTAGCCACGCAGCGCGTCGGTCACCCCTTGCAGTGGGCCCAGCCCCATTTAGGGGCAGCTCTTGTCCCCGCCATGGCGGGTGCTGCAGCAGACAGCGGGGACCTGGGCTGTGGGATTATGACTGAACGCCTCTAAATCAGAATCCCCCTTAAACGTGACGATAGCGCAGCGCCGCGGAGCCTCGGCTGGCCTGAGATAGCCGACCGTTTGGCTGGTGGGCAGAGTCGCTCATCTCAGGACCAGAGCGTGGACAGAAGGGGGCCGCCTCTCTCCCGTAGCGCACCGCACGTTCGTGGAGAACCTGGTGCTAAATCATTCGTAGACGGCCTGATTCTGGGTTGCGATCTATTGAAAGTCATCCCTTGAGCCAGCACTTTAGTCAAAAAAGATTGAGAGGAAAAGAGGGAGAGAGATTGAGAGGGAAAGAGGGAGAGAGATTGAGAGGGGGAGATTGAGAGAGGGAGATTGAGAGGGGGAGATTGAGAGAGGGAGATTGAGAGGGGGAGATTGAGAGAGGGAGATTGAGAGGGGGAGATTGAGAGGGGGAGATTGAGAGGGGGAGATTGAGAGGGAGAGATTGAGAGGGGGAGATTGAGAGGGGGAGATTGAGAGTGAGGGAGAGATTGAGGGAGAGGGGGGAGAAAGAGAGAAGGGGAGAGAGGGGGAGGGTGAGAGAGATTGAGATGGAGAGAGAGGGACAGATTGAGAGGGACAGATTGAGAGGGAGGGAGACGGAGAGAGAGGGAGGGAGGAATTGAGAAAGAGAGATTGATTTGTGGCTCGAATTTTGAACAATTCGCTCTCCTCCCGTACATATTGCATCAGCAGAATTCTGCAGATACTGGACTATTTGGGAAATCCTATACCTGCCAAGGCAGCTGTATGAGATGTTTTCAGCCGAAAATCCCCATACACGTCCATGGGTATTTTCAACTGAAAACAGCCTGAACCGCCACTTCCCATAGAATTTACCCTAATATAGCAAAACACAAATATAAGTGCATGGTCTTTATTTAACCGCAAATCGTGCCAAAATCTAACTGCACCAGGCTGCGTCTATGCAGTAATCTTAGTTGCACTATTTTCGGTATGTCTGCGGGAGGGATTGATGGAGCGAGTGGAAGGCGTTAGGGGCGGAGTCACATTTGCATACTGGCGCAGGTCTGTGCATTAAGAAATGTGCATCTTGCATTGGTTTACTCTGTCCCCATAAAGGTGACGCACATCTTTTTTTTAGCGCAGATTACTAACGCAGCGTGCGTCAAATTCTACATCAGTAGATATATACCTAATAAACATGTCGTGTTTCAGAGACAGACAAAATGCACATTTTTGCACGCACATGCGTCAGCCGCTTTCCGGATACACGGACACCCGCAGTCACAACGGATTCCTATCCCGAAGAGCGTACAATCGAATTGTGGATGGTTCAGTATCTGATGTTGTTGATCTCTGAGAGATACGTGAATAAGATATTTCTATCGATGCAAAATAAAAGCATCCAATTTCGCCCACTTTCCACTCGCGGCCCTCGGAGAAAATAAAATCAATTCCCGGCTTATAAATGGCAATTTAGAAATATGTAATTCTATGGTGAAATATGAAATGAAGAAAACTCATTCTCCTCTGTTTTTTTTCCTCTCTCTCACTCAAATCAATCTTACTTTCCATCACATTCTTTTTTTCTTTTTTTTTTTTGTTACTGGTACTAAAATTAAGAATTGATGGTAGGCAGTAAGTGGATATTTTCCCCCCCACTCTCTTTCTGAAAACTTGCTGGAGTTTTGCTGTGTAGAATGCTTTTGTAGAGAGCTTTGTTACATTACCTTGTGAATTATAGATAGTGCCATGCCATACTGATTTACATACTTTTTCCATTTAAACATGCTCCTTCAGAACAAAACATGGACCGCAAAAAAAGCAATTATTTTCTGCAACAACAGAACAATTGGATATTAACCCACTGGCTGCCACAATGCATTGAGTAAGCGAGCAAAGATGCTGACTCGGAAAACGATGGCGCTGACTTTGAAATGGGGTGAAGCTCTTTGTGACCTTGGGGAAGTCCCTTGACCTTCAGTGCCCACCGGCACCCAACAGGGTGTACGCTCACCAGGAACAGAGCTTGTAAAGGTCTACGTACAGTGCTGTGTACCACACACTAAGTTGTATTTGTGAAACACTTTGTGTCCCATTGGGGGAAAAGCACTATATGAAATAAAGTGGTTTCCAAACAATAGCCTCAGTTGCTTAGCTGTTGTAGGCATCTATTTATTCAGCTCCGACAGTGCCGTTTTTTCGACCTCCAAATTAATGCTAAGTGAGTCATTTTCAACAACAGCATTTCAGCGCCAGATTAACTATAATGATGATTAAATATGTTTAAGGAAGCCGGTTGTATTGCTGAGCTATTTGCAATCATTTGTTTTGAGTCTTCCAATAGTATGTCAACAGAATGTAACCATATGGCACCAGTATCATTGCTTCTCTCATCCCTGAAGGGAGTAAGGACGGGGCAGGATTGTAATAGACAATCTAAGGCAGGGGTGGCCACCTCCAGTCCTCAAGGTCCGCCAACAGGTCGGGTTTTAATGATATCCCTGCTTCAGCACAGACGGCTCAATCAGTGGCTCAGTCAATGAGTCCAGTCCTCAAGGGTCACCAATAGCAGGTCACAAGGATATCCCTGCTTCAGCACAGGTGGCTCAATCAGTGGCTCGGTCCACAACTGAGCCACTGATTGAGCCACCTGTGCTGAAGCAGGGATATCTTTAAACTGGAGTTGGCCACCCCTGATCTAAGGTATAAATATTTAAAAACATATACCATAAATTTCAATCCTAAAAAGTGGAGTCCCCTCTTCCATCCCCTAACCATTCCATGCCCCTGTGTGGCTGGGGGAAGAGTACTGGCAATCAAGGGCAGGGGAGGGTGCCTCACCTGCAAAAAAACGTGGTGCGTCCTACACTGTTCCATGTGCTCCAGATACAGGAGGCTCCCTCTCTCCTGCTAACCTCGCCTCCTCTTACACATACAGTAGGGATGGGACATCGAGGTTTGACATAATTTCCCTATGTGTAGGTTTATGTTGTGTGCTCATCAGGACAAAAATGTGGATAGCTATGCTGCACACTGCGTCGCAGAGTATTAAAGATCTATACTAATCCCCGTTCTAAAATTCAACTTGGTCATGAGAACAAGATGGTTTGGGAGAGTGCACTCCAACACTGACACAGAACTCAAGGTTAGACAATGTCACGGCAAGCATGTACAGGAAATAAAACATTCCACTTGTGACCTGTGCGCACGTTTCCATGCCCTTCCCCATTATCTCAAAAATGGGGCACTTCCTGTGGTTGGGCATCCGCCAAGCACGCCAAAAACAAGAGATCAAGTAAATGCAAGAAAGGTCCTTTCATAGCGAAAAAGTCACCCAAGCATCGATCGTTTCGGTGCAAAGCACCTTCATCAGGAATGTTATTTTTTGTCTTGGTGCCCAGGCTTTAGACCCCTGATAGGAGGTGTAATCTTCCTGTGGTCACACAGCTGGTGATGACTACCCTTGGCAGTGAAAGGGTTAGTTCATGCGAAGAGACAGGAGGCTGTACCAGTTATAGAAACACATGTTACTCCTGGCTCCAAACCCCTCAACTGTCCCAATCACTCAATGGTGCCAACGTTGATTTGTTGAGTGGAATGTGGGTCATTTCAGGAGCAATGCTCGTTCCCCACATACCATCTGTGTTTGGCAAAGTCCACTTTGCCAACTGAAAAAACTATTGAAATGTGTATGTGTAGATTCACCTGCTGTTTGTAGTTACCTTCAATACTAAACATTTTAGGCTGTGTGTCACTGTATCGTGGTGTTTTCCTCCTGTGGTCCAGTTGAGTATTTTGGGGAGTGGTTATAAGAGCAGTAAGGGGAGAAATTATAGGAGTAGTTAGGGGAGGAGTTATAGGGAGCAGTTAGGGAAGGAGTTATAGGGAGAGGTTATAGGAGTAGTTAGGGTAGGAGTTATAGGGAGAGGTAATAGGAGCAGTTAGGGGAGGTGGTATAGGGAGCGGTTATAGGAGCAGTTAGGGGAGGAGTTATAGGGAGAGATTATAGGAGCAGTTAGGGGAGGAGGTAAAGGGAGCGGTTATAGGAGGAGATATAGGGAGCGGTTATAGGAGCAGTTAGGGGAGGAGGTATAGGGAGAGGTTATAGGAGCAGTTAGGGGAGGAGGTATAGGGAGCGGTTATAGGAGGAGTTATAGGGAGCGGTTATAGGAGCAGTTAGGGGAGGAGGTATAGGGAGCGGTTATAGGAGCAGTTAGAGGAGGAGTTATAGGGAGCGGTTATAGGAGCAGTTAGGGGAGGAGGTATAGGGAGAGGTTATAGGAGCAGTTAGGGGAGGAGGTATAGGGAGAGGTTATAGGAGCAGTTAGAGGAGGAGTTATATGGAGCGGTTATAGGAGCAGTTAGGGGAGGAGTTACAGGGAGAGGTTATAGGAGCAGTTAGGGGAGGAGGTATAGGGATAGGTTATAGGAGCAGTTAGGGGAGGAGTTATAGGGAGAGGTTAAAGGAGGAGTAATAGGGAGCGGTTATAGGAGCAGTTAGGGGAGGAGTTATAGGGAGCGGTTAAAGGAGGAGTTATAGGGAGCGGTTATAGGAGCAGTTAGGGGAGGAGTTATAGGGAGAAGTTATAGGGAGAGGTTATAGGAGCAGTTAGGGGAGGAGTTATAGGAGCAGTTAGGGGAGGAGTTATAGGGAGCGGTTATAGGAGCAGTTAGGGGAGGAGGTATAGGGAGAGGTTATAGGAGCAGTTAGAGGAGGAGTTATATGGAGCGGTTATAGGAGCAGTTAGGGGAGGAGTTATAGGAGCAGTTAGGGGAGGAGTTACAGGGAGAGGTTATAGGAGCAGTTAGGGGAGGAGGTATAGGGAGCGGTTATAGGAGGAGTTATAGGGAGCGGTTATAGGACAGTTAGGGGAGGAGGTATAGGGAGAGGTTATAGGAGCAGTTAGGGGAGGAGTTATAGGGAGCGGTTAAAGGAGGAGTTATAGGGAGCGGTTATAGGAGCAGTTAGGGGAGGAGGTATAGGGAGCGGTTATAGGAGCAGTTAAAGGAGGAGTTATTGGGAGAGGTTATAGGAGCAGTTAGGGGGGAGTTATAGGGAGAGGTTATAGGAGGAGTTATAGGGAGCGGTTATAGGAGCAGTTAGGGCAGGAGTTATAGGGAGAGGTTATAGGAGCAGTTAGGGGAGGAGGTATAGGGAGAGGTTATAGGAGCAGTTAGGGGAGGAGGTATAGGGAGCGGTTATAGGAGGAGTTATAGGGAGCGGTTATAGGACAGTTAGGGGAGGAGGTATAGGGAGAGGTTATAGGAGCAGTTAGGGGAGGAGTTATAGGGAGAGGTTATAGGAGCAGTTAGGGGAGGTGTTATAGGGAGAGGTTATAGGAGCAGTTAGAGGAGGAGTTATAGGGAGAGGTTATAGGAGCAGTTAGAGGAGGAGTTATAGGGAGAGGTTATAGGAGCAGTTAGGGGAGGAGTTATAGGGAGATGTTATAGGAGCAGTTAGAGGAGGAGTTATAGGGAGCGGTTATAGGAGCAGTTAGAGGAGGAGTTATAGGGAGAGGTTATAGGAGCAGTTAGAGGAGGAGTTATAGGGAGAGGTTATAGGAGCAGTTAGAGGAGGAGTTATAGGGAGAGGTTATAGGAGCAGTTAGGGGAGGAGTTATAGGGAGAGGTTATAGGAGCAGTTAGGGGAGGAGTTATAGGGAGAGGTTATAGGAGCAGTTAGGGGAGGAGGTATAGGGAGGTATAGTCCGAAACGCGTTGGTGTGTGTTGTATTCAACTCTGAATCCATTAAATTAGCTTATTACATGGGAACGCTTCCTGGTGGTTCTTCTGTTGCTGGACATAGTGCTCCGTTTTCCCTTCCTTACCTTCCTGATGTCTATTCACTGACGGAGGCACATGCAACCCTGGGCCACTGGATCTACAAAAAGGACGAATTACTACAAGAACCTCAAGTGAGTCTGTTCCAGTTTGACCCTTGTCAATTTATGTCGTTATGAAATAGGATGTTTATTCTACTGGTCACCGGCGGGTGCAAATGATTTATCCTTACTGCTGTGTTGAGTGGGATCATTTCGAAACCAGGTTACATCCTTTTGGACATTTAATAATATAGGGTTGTCTTAATCCAGGCACTACTCTGCTACTACAGTTTTTTCTTTAGAGCACCATACAACACGCTTTTATCCTGCTTCAGCACAGGTGGCTCAATCAGTCCCTGCTTCAGCACAGGTGGCTCATTAAGTTGAACCCCCCTGCTGTAACGTACCACTCTGTTAAGCCTATTCTAATGAACTAACGCCCGTTGTTTTAGCATACAATTAGATTTGTGACTTCCCGTTAGCCTCACGTAACATAACGCCCGTTACCGATTTTGATAACCTGACTTAATGGTGCATTGTGGGTCTGACCTTACGAGTCTTCTTTGATACATCGACTGCTGTTTTGCACCCGGAAGATTTCATGCGTATGCTGTGCTGCACATTATCTTTACATCCCTGTGCTGAGCTGTCGGAATGTATTTGTTTAAGGCCTCGGACATGGTGGTAAGAAGAGTGCTGGGCAGCGCTGACGTGTCCCTGCATGAGCGTCAGTGTGCGCGCTTGTGAACCCGGTGGGAGGTGGGGCGGGAGGCGGGGCTAGCGCGCCGACGTCACGGCGCCGACGTCACGGACTGCCATTGGCTTTTGGCGGTCACGTGACCGGCCCTGCGCTTCCCTCAGCGGGAAAACTTAAATTTGTCTGTCGGCTGCAATTTCACACGCCTGCGCACGCCTGCGGAAGCGCCGTCTAAAGCCGCGCTGATAGGGATAATGTTTCCCCTCAGCGCGGCTCAGCGCGCCTCAGCACGGTCTTTTTGACCATGGCCCTGGCCTAAGACTGAGCCACGGCTGGTAACCTGCTTTTTATGGGATACACATTATGATGGATCTAACATAAGATGAAGATAGAGAATACTAGGGCGCACTCTCTGGGCTAATATTGATAACACACGTATATTACCGTAATTGTGGGCCCCTGCGTATACCCCAATGATGGTTTACGCCTTCAGAGTCCACTGTCCGCAGCTCAGAAACCCTAAGGGGAACCTTTCCTTGTTCTCCGGTGACAGTGATAGAAATATAACATAAGGACTTTGAAAGATGGGTCGGAAGAGTTTGATCTCTTTACATAACATGGGTGTGAAACATTGAACCGGACACACAACTCTTAGAAATAGGGTCGCCAAGTGTCCAGCATTGAACCGGACTGTCCTATATTTGGACACTGTCCAGTACAAAATGAGAGGTAATACTGGACATGTATGTATACAGTATACCAGTATTACCTTTCTGGATGTGTATGTGTATACCGGTATTACCTCTCTGGGCGTGTATGTGTATACCGGTATTACCTCTCTGGGCGGGTATGTGTATACCGGTATTACCTCTCTGGGTGTGTATGTGGATACCGCTATTACCTCCCTGGGCGTGTATGTGTATACCTGTATTACCTCTCTGGGCGTGTATATGTATACTGGTATTACCTCTCTGAGCGTGTATGGGTATACCGGTATTACCTCTCTGGGCGTGTATGTGTATACCGGTATTACCTCTCTGGACGTGTATGTGTATACCGGTATTACCTCTCTGGGTGTGTAAGTGTATACCGGTATTACCTCTCTGGGCGGGTATGTGTATACAGGTATTACCTCTCTGGGTGTGTATGTGTATACCGGTATTACCTCTCTGGGCGTGTATGTGTATACCAGTATTACCTATCTGGGCGTGTATGTGTATACCGGTATTACCTCTCTGGGCGTGTATGTGTATACCGGTATTACCTCTCTGGGCGTGTATGTGTATACCGATATTACCTCTCTGGGTGTGTATGTGTACACCGGTATTACCTCTCTGGGCGTGTATGTGTATACCGGTATTACCTCTCTGAGCGTGTATGTGTATACCAGTATTACCTCTCTGAGCGTGTATATGTATACCAGTATTACATCTCTGGGCGTGTATGTGTATACCGGTATTACCTCTCTGGGCGTGTACGTGTATACCGGTATTACCTCTCTGGGCGTGTATGTGTATACCGGTATTACCTCTTTGGGCGTGTATGTGTATATTGGCATTACCTCTCTGGGCGTGTATGTGTATACCGGTATTACCTCTCTGGGTGTGTACGTGTATACCGATATTACCTCTCTGGGCGTGTGTGTGTATACCGGTATTACCTCTCTGGGCGTGTACGTGTATACCGGTATTACCTCTCTGGGCGTGTATGTATTTACCGGTATTGCCTCTATAGGCGTGTATGTGTATACCGGTATTACCTCTCTGGGCGTGTATGTGTATACCGGTATTACCTCTCTGGGCGTGTATGTGTATACCGGTATTACCTCTCTGGGCGTGTATATGTATACCGGTATTACCTCTCTGGGCGTGTATGTGTATACCGGTATTACCTCTCTGGGCGTGTATGTGTATACCGGTATTACCTCTCTGAGCGTGTATGTGTATACCGGTATTACCTCTCTGAGCGTGTATGTATATACCGGTATTATCTCTCTGGGCGTGTATGTGTATACCGGTAATACCTCTCTGGGCGTGTATGTGTATACCGGTATTACCTCTCTGGGCGTGTATGTGTATACCGGTATTACCTCTCTGAGCGTGTATGGGTATACCGGTATTACCTCTCTGGGCGTGTATGTGTATACCGGTATTACCTCTCTGGACGTGTATGTGTATACCGGTATTACCTCTCTGGGTGTGTATGTGTATACCGGTATTACCTCTCTGGGCGGGTATGTGTATACAGGTATTACCTCTCTGGGTGTGTATGTGTATACCGGTATTACCTCTCTGGGCGTGTATGTGTATACCGGTATTACCTATCTGGGCGTGTATGTGTATACCGGTATTACCTCTCTGGGCGTGTATGTGTATACCGGTATTACCTCTCTGGGCGTGTATGTGTATACCGATATTACCTCTCTGGGTGTGTATGTGTACACCGGTATTACCTCTCTGGGCGTGTATGTGTATACCGGTATTACCTCTCTGAACGTGTATGTGTATACCGGTATTACCTCTCTGGGCGTGTATATGTATACCAGTATTACCTCTCTGGGCGTGTATGTGTATACCGGTATTACCTTTCTGGGCGTGTATGTGTATACCGGTATTACCTCTCTGGGCGTGTATGTGTATACCGGCATTACCTCTCTGGGCGTGTATGTGTATACCGGTATTACCTCTCTGGGTGTGTACGTGTATACCGATATTACCTCTCTGGGCGTGTGTGTGTATACCGGTATTACCTCTCTGGGCGTGTACGTGTATACCGGTATTACCTCTCTGGGCGTGTACGTGTATACCGGTATTACCTCTCTGGGCGTGTATGTGTATACCGGTATTACCTCTCTGGGCGTGTATGTGTATACCGGTATTACCTCTCTGGGCGTGTATGTGTATACCGGTATTACCTCTCTGGGCGTGTATGTGTATACCAGTATTACCTCTCTGGGCGTGTATATGTATACCGGTATTACCTCTCTGGGCGTGTATGTGTATACCGGTATTACCTCTCTGAGCGTGTATGTGTATACCGGTATTACCTCTTTGAGCGTGTATGTGTATACCGGTATTATCTCTCTGGGCGTGTATGTGTATACCGGTATTACCTCTCTGGGCGTGTATGTGTATACCGGTATTACCTCTCTGGGCGTGTACGTGTATACCGGTATTACCTCTCTGGGTGTGTATGTGTATACCGGTATTACCTCTCTGAGCGTGTATGTGTATACCGGTATTACCTCTCTGGGTGTGTATGTGTATACCGGTATTACCTCTCTGGGCGTGTATGTGTATACCGGTATTACCTCTCTGAGCGTGTATGTGTATACCGGTATTACCTCTCTGGGCGTGTACGTGTATACCGGTATTACCTCTCTGGGCGTGTACGTGTATACCGGTATTACCTCTCTGGGCGTGTATGTGTATACCGGTATTACCTCTCTGAGCGTGTATGTGTATACCGGTATTACCTCTTTGAGCGTGTATGTGTATACCGGTATTATCTCTCTGGGCGTGTATGTGTATACCGGTATTACCTCTCTGGGCGTGTATGTGTATACCGGTATTACCTCTCTGGGCGTGTACGTGTATACCGGTATTACCTCTCTGGGTGTGTATGTGTATACCGGTATTACCTCTCTGAGCGTGTATGTGTATACCGGTATTACCTCTCTGGGTGTGTATGTGTATACCGGTATTACCTCTCTGGGCGTGTATGTGTATACCGGTATTACCTCTCTGAGCGTGTATGTGTATACCGGTATTACCTCTCTGGGCGTGTACGTGTATACCGGTATTACCTCTCTGGGCGTGTACGTGTATACCGGTATTACCTCTCTGGGCGTGTATGTGTATACCGGTATTACCTCTCTGAGCGTGTATGTGTATACCGGTATTACCTCTCTGGACGTGTATGTGTATACCGGTATTACCTCTCTGGGCGTGTATGTGTATACCGGTATTGCCTCTATAGGCGTGTATGTGAATACCGGTATCACCTCTCTGGGCGTGTATGTGTATACAGGTATTACCTCTCTGGGTGTGTATGTGTATACTGGTATTACCTCTCTGGGCGTGTATGTGTATACAGGTATTACCTCTCTGGGCGTGTATGTGTATACCGGTATTACCTCTCTGGGCGTGTATGTGTATACCGGTATTACCTCTCTGGGCGGGTATGTGTATACTGGTATTACCTCTCTGGGTGTGTATGTGTGATACCGGTATTACCTCTCTGGGTGTGTATGTGTATACCGGTATTACCCCTCTGGGCGTGTATGTGTATACCGGTATTACCTCTCTGGGCGTGTATGTGTATACCGGTATTACCTCTCTGGGCGTGTACGTGTATACCGGTATTACCTCTCTTGACATAGTGACCTGACCAGCTTGGGGCGCCGTGGGATTTCCCAGAGCAGGGAGAGAGCAAGGTGTATGCTAGGGGGCTGGGCAGCTTCCTCCATCCTGATTGGCTGCTGCTAGGAAATACAGCCAATCAGGAGGAGGTGTAAGGAGCCTGGGGGTGGGGCCAAGGAGAGGAGGAAACAGCATGGAGCGGAGAGGTTTGTGTCTCAAGAGCCTTTGTGTGTCTTGAGCGCGTGTGTGTCTCGAGGACATGGCACCTTTCACCATTGTGTCCAGTATTTTTGGAGAATCCACCTTGTAACCCTACTTAGAAATAACCAAAGGATCAAGACAAGGGCCTTCAAAAGTAAGGTTAAACCGTAGCAATGTAATCACAACACATTCAGGAATTGAATAGAGGTACAGAACCATTTGATTATTTTATCATCTTTTTACTGGGAGACATGGCTTGCGTAACCCATTGGATGACCCATACGCTATGTGCCCATGTTCTGGGGGAGGTCACGTTCTGCCCTCCGGTGGAACTCCTGTAGAGTACTGAATGCCATCTGGCCGGCTGAGGAACGCAAGAAGGGGACGCTCACCTCTTGCGCTGCGTCACCACTGACGGATGATGCTCCAGAGGATTGAAAAATGCCAGAGGTGCTGTGGTTTAACCCTTTTGCGTGCCAGACTGCCACGGCCCCCTCCGGCGCACGCGGCCACACGGTCGATGCTCCTCCTCCTAAGATCGCGTTCAGCGCAGTAGGCGATCACCTCTAGAAAAAACGAGCAGGTAAGTTGTGACGTAGCTACCATGACATGGTACCCCTGAAGCGCCAGAACCCATGATGTACTAGCTATGTCTAACGGCATACGAACGGTAACAGGTTACACAACTACCTAGGCGCATCACTGTGATATTATTATTTCATATTATTAAGGAGATTTAATACAGTGCCACTTCTATATTAATACCATTTAGACTAACAGTTGAAAGGATCTCTCCTACCAGGTCCTAGCGTAAACCTTTTTAAAGCTGCAGACCAAGCAGTATCCTACATGTGTGTTTTTTAATAAATTAGTTCTGTACTATGAGAAAATACTTGTATCATTAAAAAAACTAAACAAAACTCTGCATTACATTTTTTATGTATTATAATGTAACAAGCATTTTTTATTTCTATAGCAACCTCTGGCACGCCCCTTTTTGAGCCCCGCCCTCTCTCTGGCAGTGCAGCAATTGTATCTAGTGACTGCCTGGTCACATGATCTTCCCCACGGAACTTTGCATCTTTGGTCCTCTTCTGCTGCACTGGCAGCCATTTAGTGAACCCCCCCGAGCCGAATCTTCGCCGATCGATCACAGGAGAACGGATCGATCGGCAACTTAGCTAAATACTTATCATCGTGTGGATTGTATTGCTGCGCATAGTAACGGGGGGTGGGGGAGAATGTCAGCTTGGACTGCTGCTTTAAAAACTCCTGTATAAAACGCTTTGCTGACGAGTTTCTCCGGCACAGATACTGTTTTAATGCATTTGTCCAAATCAGTTTCCAAATACTTTGGTTAACTTCCCAATTTCAATAGCCCTGCTTGGAAAGAGAAATAGTTGTTCCAGCATCTGGTAATAAATTACTTCGGAATGGCACGCTCTTCAATTTCAAGTCGGGAGTAGCGACTTTAATAAAACGTACTCCAGTAATACACTTGCGAGTGTTTCCCCGAGAATCAACTTCAGTCTTTTGGGTTCTCGACGGAGCCGAGTGAAATATACTGATGCAGCCTTGAGCGATGGAACGGGGAAACGGGCTGCTTTATGATAAATGGCCTTGGAAACTGAAATTACAACTTCAGCAAATGAACAATATGTAGAAATGATTATTTCCCTTTTTATTCTTTTCTTCCAGAGATGTTGCAGAAAGACATAAAGAATATTATGGTGCTGGTCTACGGACAAGCCTACAGCGCCACCCAGTGGTGATGTGGAGATGGTCATTGGTAGGGTTACTTCTTGACATTGAACGTTGGTCTAGAGCAGGGGTGCGCAAACTGGGGGGCGCGAAAATTTCTAGGGGGGCGCAGCGGTTGCAGAGGCCCCGCGTTCTTCCCTACGGCATTGGGGGAGGCGTAAGGCCTCTTAACTCCCTTACCTGCGCTCTGCTGTGTCTTCGGCGACGTGTCGCCATGGCAACGCGGCGCCTAGCGGGGTCGTGTCACGTGACGCACGGCCATGGCAACGCGCGTCAAATGATGCGGCGGGGTCACGTGACGTGATGTCACATGACCCGCGACGTCATTTGACGCCGAGTCCTTGGCGAGAGGGAGCGCAAACGCTCGGCTGCCGGGCAAGGGGGGTACAGCTCAAGAAGTTTGCGCACCCCAGGTCTAGAGAGGGGTCTGCAATCTCGCAGAGCGCGCAGCATGGCCGGACCGGTGCACTTACATGAATTTGTTCGTGCCGCGCGCTGTCCCGTGCACTATGTCCGCAGCCTAAGAGATGCTACAAGGTTGCACCTTAAATATGTGAAACACACACCACACACTTACTTACATTGGGCCTGCCTCTCTCCTGCACTGTCCTGGGTTCTGCTCTCCAGCTGCTGCCTCTCTCCTGCACTGTCCTGGGTTCCGCTCTCCCGCTGCTGCCTCTCTCCTGCACTGTCCTGGGTTACCGCTCTCCAGCTGCTGCCTCTCTCCTGCACTGTCCTGGGTTACCGCTCTCCAGCTGCTCCCTCTCTCCTGCACTGTCCTGGGTTCCGCTCTCCAGCTGCTGCCTCTCTCCTGCACGGTCCTGGGTTGCCGCTCTCCAGCTGCTGCCTCTCTCCTGCACTGTCCTGGGTTGCCGCTCTCCAGCTGCTGCCTCTCTCCTGCACTGTCCTGGGTTGCCGCTCTCCAGCTGCTGCCTCTCTCCTGCACTGTCCTGGGTTCCGCTCTCCAGCTGCTGCCTCTCTCCTGCACTGTCCTGGGTTCCGCTCTCCAGCTGCTGCCTCTCTCCTGCACTGTCCTGGGTTCCGCTCTCCAGCTGCTGCCTCTCTCCTGCACTGTCCTGGGTTACCGCTCTCCAGCTGCTGCCTCTCACCTGCACTGTCCTGGGTTACCGCTCTCCAGCTGCTGCCTCTCTCCTGCACTGTCCTGGGTTACCGCTCTCCAGCTGCTGCCTCTCTCCTGCACTGTCCTGGGTTCTGCTCCCCAGCTGCTGCCTCTCTCCTGCACTGTCCTGGTTCCGCTCTCCAGCTGCTGCCTCTATCCTGCACTGTCCTGGGTTCCTCTCTCCAGCTGCCGCCTCTCTCCTGCACTGTCCTGGGTTCCACTCTCCAACTGCTGCCTCTCTCCTGCACTGTCCTGGGTTCCGCTCTCCAGCTGCTGCCTCTCTCCTGCACTGTCCTGGGTTCCGCTCTCCAGCTGCTGCCTCTCTCCTGCACTGTCCTGGGTTCCGCTCTCCAGCTGCTGCCTCTCTCCTGCACTGTCCTGGGTTGCCGCTCTCCAGCTGCTGCCTCTCTCCTGCACTGTCCTGGGTTGCCGCTCTCCAGCTGCTGCCTCTCTCCTGCACTGTCCTGGTTCCGCTCTCCAGCTGCTGCCTCTATCCTGCACTGTCCTGGGTTCCTCTCTCCAGCTGCCGCCTCTCTCCTGCACTGTCCTGGGTTCCACTCTCCAACTGCTGCCTCTCTCCTGCACTGTCCTGGGTTCCGCTCTCCAGCTGCTGCCTCTCTCCTGCACTGTCCTGGGTTCCGCTCTCCAGCTGCTGCCTCTCTCCTGCACTGTCCTGGGTTGCCGCTCTCCAGCTGCTGCCTCTCTCCTGCACTGTCCTGGGTTGCCGCTCTCCAGCTGCTGCCTCTCTCCTGCACTGTCCTGGTTCCGCTCTCCAGCTGCTGCCTCTATCCTGCACTGTCCTGGGTTCCTCTCTCTAGCTGCCGCCTCTCTCCTGCACTGTCCTGGGTTCCACTCTCCAACTGCTGCCTCTCTCCTGCACTGTCCTGGGTTCCGCTCTCCAGCTGCTGCCTCTCTCCTGCACTGTCCTGGGTTCCGCTCTCCAGCTGCTGCCTCTCTCCTGCACTGTCCTGGGTTCCGCTCTCCAGCTGCTGCCTCTCTCCTGCATTGTCCTGGGTTGCCGCTCTCCAGCTGCTGCCTCTCTCCTGCACTGTCCTGGGTTGCCGCTCTCCAGCTGCTGCCTCTCTCCTGCACTGTCCTGGTTCCGCTCTCCAGCTGCTGCCTCTATCCTGCACTGTCCTGGGTTCCTCTCTCCAGCTGCCGCCTCTCTCCTGCACTGTCCTGGGTTCCACTCTCCAACTGCTGCCTCTCTCCTGCACTGTCCTGGGTTCCGCTCTCCAGCTGCTGCCTCTCTCCTGCACTGTCCTGGGTTCCGCTCTCCAGCTGCTGCCTCTCTCCTGCACTGTCCTGGGTTGCCGCTCTCCAGCTGCTGCCTCTCTCCTGCACTGTCCTGGGTTGCCGCTCTCCAGCTGCTGCCTCTCTCCTGCACTGTCCTGGGTTCCGCTCTCCAGCTGCTGCCTCTCTCCTGCACTGTCCTGGGTTACCGCTCTCCAGCTGCTGCCTCTCTCCTGCACTGTCCTGGGTTACCGCTCTCCAGCTGCTGCCTCTCTCCTGCACTGTCCTGGGTTCCGCTCTCCAGCTGCTGCCTCTCTCCTGCACTGTCCTGGGTTCTGCTCTCCAGCTGCTGCCTCTCTCCTGCACTGTCCTGGGTTCTGCTCTCCAGCTGCTGCCTCTCTCCTGCACTGTCCTGGGTTGCTGCTCTCCAGCTGCTGCCTCTCTCCTGCACTGTCCTGGGTTACCGCTCTCCAGCTGCTGCCTCTCTCCTGCACTGTCCTGGGTTCCGCTCCTCAGCTGCTGCCTCTCTCCTGCACTGTCCTGGGTTCCGCTCTCCAGCTGCTGCCTCTCTCCTGCACTGTCCTGGGTTACCGCTCTCCAGCTGCTGCCTCTCTCCTGCACTGTCCTGGGTTGCTGCTCCACAGCTGCTACCTCTCTCCTGCACTGTCCTGGGTTCCGCTCTCCAGCTGCTGCCTCTCTCCTGCACTGTCCTGGGTTCCGCTCTCCAGCTGCTGCCTCTCTCCTGCACTGTCCTGGGTTCCACTCTCCAGCTGCTGCCTCTCTCCTGCACTGTCCTGGGTTCCGCTCTCCAGCTGCAGCCTCTCTCCTGCACGGTCCTGGGTTACCGCTCTCCAGCTGCTGCCTCTCTCCTGCACGGTCCTGGGTTACCGCTCTCCAGCTGCTGCCTCTCTCCTGCACTGTCATGGGTTACCGCTCTCCAGCTGCTGCCTCTCTCCTGCACTGTCCTGGGTTCCGCTCTCCAGCTGCTGCCTCTCTCCTGCACGGTCCTGGGTTACCGCTCTCCAGCTGCTGCCTCTCTCCTGCACTGTCCTGGGTTCCGCTCTCCAGCTGCTGCCTCTCTCCTGCACTGTCCTGGGTTTCGCTCTCCAGCTGCTGCCGCTCTCCTGCACTGTCTTTGGTTCCGGTCTCCAGCAGCTGCCTCTCTCCTGCACTGTCCTGGGTTACCGCTCTCCAGCTGCTGCCTCTCTCCTGCACTGTCCTGGGTTGCCGCTCTCCAGCTGCTGCCTCTCTCCTGCACTGTCCTGGGTTCCACTCTCCAGCTGCTGCCTCTCTCCTGCACTGTCCTGGGTTCCGCTCTCCAGCTGCTGCCTCTCTCCTGCACTGTCCTGGGTTCCGCTCTCCAGCTGCTGCCTCTCTCCTGCACTGTCCTGGTTCCGCTCTCCAGCTGCTGCCTCTATCCTGCACTGTCCTGGGTTCCTCTCTCCAGCTGCCGCCTCTCTCCTGCACTGTCCTGGGTTCCACTCTCCAACTGCTGCCTCTCTCCTGCACTGTCCTGGGTTCCGCTCTCCAGCTGCTGCCTCTCTCCTGCACTGTCCTGGGTTCCGCTCTCCAGCTGCTGCCTCTCTCCTGCACTGTCCTGGGTTGCCGCTCTCCAGCTGCTGCCTCTCTCCTGCACTGTCCTGGGTTGCCGCTCTCCAGCTGCTGCCTCTCTCCTGCACTGTCCTGGTTCCGCTCTCCAGCTGCTGCCTCTATCCTGCACTGTCCTGGTTCCTCTCTCTAGCTGCCGCCTCTCTCCTGCACTGTCCTGGGTTCCACTCTCCAACTGCTGCCTCTCTCCTGCACTGTCCTGGGTTCCGCTCTCCAGCTGCTGCCTCTCTCCTGCACTGTCCTGGGTTCCGCTCTCCAGCTGCTGCCTCTCTCCTGCACTGTCCTGGGTTCCGCTCTCCAGCTGCTGCCTCTCTCCTGCATTGTCCTGGGTTGCCGCTCTCCAGCTGCTGCCTCTCTCCTGCACTGTCCTGGGTTGCCGCTCTCCAGCTGCTGCCTCTCTCCTGCACTGTCCTGGTTCCGCTCTCCAGCTGCTGCCTCTATCCTGCACTGTCCTGGGTTCCTCTCTCCAGCTGCCGCCTCTCTCCTGCACTGTCCTGGGTTCCACTCTCCAACTGCTGCCTCTCTCCTGCACTGTCCTGGGTTCCGCTCTCCAGCTGCTGCCTCTCTCCTGCACTGTCCTGGGTTCCGCTCTCCAGCTGCTGCCTCTCTCCTGCACTGTCCTGGGTTGCCGCTCTCCAGCTGCTGCCTCTCTCCTGCACTGTCCTGGGTTGCCGCTCTCCAGCTGCTGCCTCTCTCCTGCACTGTCCTGGGTTCCGCTCTCCAGCTGCTGCCTCTCTCCTGCACTGTCCTGGGTTACCGCTCTCCAGCTGCTGCCTCTCTCCTGCACTGTCCTGGGTTACCGCTCTCCAGCTGCTGCCTCTCTCCTGCACTGTCCTGGGTTCCGCTCTCCAGCTGCTGCCTCTCTCCTGCACTGTCCTGGGTTCTGCTCTCCAGCTGCTGCCTCTCTCCTGCACTGTCCTGGGTTCTGCTCTCCAGCTGCTGCCTCTCTCCTGCACTGTCCTGGGTTGCTGCTCTCCAGCTGCTGCCTCTCTCCTGCACTGTCCTGGGTTACCGCTCTCCAGCTGCTGCCTCTCTCCTGCACTGTCCTGGGTTCCGCTCCTCAGCTGCTGCCTCTCTCCTGCACTGTCCTGGGTTCCGCTCTCCAGCTGCTGCCTCTCTCCTGCACTGTCCTGGGTTACCGCTCTCCAGCTGCTGCCTCTCTCCTGCACTGTCCTGGGTTGCTGCTCCACAGCTGCTACCTCTCTCCTGCACTGTCCTGGGTTCCGCTCTCCAGCTGCTGCCTCTCTCCTGCACTGTCCTGGGTTCCGCTCTCCAGCTGCTGCCTCTCTCCTGCACTGTCCTGGGTTCCACTCTCCAGCTGCTGCCTCTCTCCTGCACTGTCCTGGGTTCCGCTCTCCAGCTGCAGCCTCTCTCCTGCACGGTCCTGGGTTACCGCTCTCCAGCTGCTGCCTCTCTCCTGCACGGTCCTGGGTTACCGCTCTCCAGCTGCTGCCTCTCTCCTGCACTGTCATGGGTTACCGCTCTCCAGCTGCTGCCTCTCTCCTGCACTGTCCTGGGTTCCGCTCTCCAGCTGCTGCCTCTCTCCTGCACGGTCCTGGGTTACCGCTCTCCAGCTGCTGCCTCTCTCCTGCACTGTCCTGGGTTCCGCTCTCCAGCTGCTGCCTCTCTCCTGCACTGTCCTGGGTTTCGCTCTCCAGCTGCTGCCGCTCTCCTGCACTGTCTTTGGTTCCGGTCTCCAGCAGCTGCCTCTCTCCTGCACTGTCCTGGGTTACCGCTCTCCAGCTGCTGCCTCTCTCCTGCACTGTCCTGGGTTGCCGCTCTCCAGCTGCTGCCTCTCTCCTGCACTGTCCTGGGTTCCACTCTCCAGCTGCTGCCTCTCTCCTGCACTGTCCTGGGTTCCGCTCTCCAGCTGCTGCCTCTCTCCTGCACTGTCCTGGGTTCCGCTCTCCAGCTGCTGCCTCTCTCCTGCACTGTCCTGGGTTCCGCTCTCCAGCTGCTGCCTCTCTCCTGCACTGTCCTGGGTTCCGCTCTCCAGCTGCTGCCTCTCTCCTGCACTGTCCTGGGTTACCGCTCTCCAGCTGCTGCCTCTCTCCTGCACTGTCCTGGGTTACTGCTCCCCAGCTGCTGCCTCTCTCCTGCACTGTCCTGGGTTACCGCTCTCCAGCTGCTGCCTCTCTCCTGCACTGTCCTGGGTTCCGCTCTCCAGCTGCTGCCTCTCTCCTGCACTGTCCTGGGTTCCGCTCTCCAGCTGCTGCCTCTCTCCTGCGCTGTCCTGGGTTCCGCTCTCCAGCTGCTGCCTCTCTCCTGCACTGTCCTGGGTTACCGCTCTCCCGCTGCTGCCTCTCTCCTGCACTGTCCTGGGTTACCGCTCCCCAGCTGCTGCCTCTCTCCTGCACTGTCCTGGGTTCCGCTCTCCAGCTGCTGCCTTTCTCCTGCACTGTCCTGGGTTACCGCTCTCCCGCTGCTGCCTCTCTCCTGCACTGTCCTGGGTTACCGCTCCCCAGCTGCTGCCTCTCTTCTGCACTGTCCTGGGTTCCACTCTCCAGCTGTTGCCTCTCTCCTGCACTGTCCTGGGTTGCTGCTCCCCAGCTGCTGCCTCTCTCCTGCACTGTCCTGGGTTCCGCTCTCCAGCTGCTGCCTTTCTCCTGCACTGTCCTGGGTTACCGCTCTCCCGCTGCTGCCTCTCTCCTGCACTGTCCTGGGTTACCGCTCTCCAGCTGCTGCCTCTCTCCTGCACTGTCCTGGGTTCCGCTCTCCAGCTGCTGCCTCTCTCCTGCACGGTCCTGGGTTACCGCTCTCCAGCTGCTGCCTCTCTCCTGCACTGTCCTGGGTTCCGCTCTCCAGCTGCTGCCTCTCTCCTGCACTGTCCTGGGTTTCGCTCTCCAGCTGCTGCCGCTCTCCTGCACTGTCTTTGGTTCCGGTCTCCAGCAGCTGCCTCTCTCCTGCACTGTCCTGGGTTACCGCTCTCCAGCTGCTGCCTCTCTCCTGCACTGTCCTGGGTTGCCGCTCTCCAGCTGCTGCCTCTCTCCTGCACTGTCCTGGGTTCCACTCTCCAGCTGCTGCCTCTCTCCTGCACTGTCCTGGGTTCCGCTCTCCAGCTGCTGCCTCTCTCCTGCACTGTCCTGGGTTCCGCTCTCCAGCTGCTGCCTCTCTCCTGCACTGTCCTGGGTTCCGCTCTCCAGCTGCTGCCTCTCTCCTGCACTGTCCTGGGTTACTGCTCCCCAGCTGCTGCCTCTCTCCTGCACTGTCCTGGGTTACCGCTCTCCAGCTGCTGCCTCTCTCCTGCACTGTCCTGGGTTCCGCTCTCCAGCTTCTGCCTCTCTCCTGCACTGTCCTGGGTTGCCGCTCTCCAGCTGCTGCCTCTCTCCTGCACTGTCCTGGGTTGCCGCTCTCCAGCTGCTGCCTCTCTCCTGCACTGTCCTGGTTCCGCTCTCCAGCTGCTGCCTCTATCCTGCACTGTCCTGGGTTCCTCTCTCCAGCTGCCGCCTCTCTCCTGCACTGTCCTGGGTTCCACTCTCCAACTGCTGCCTCTCTCCTGCACTGTCCTGGGTTCCGCTCTCCAGCTGCTGCCTCTCTCCTGCACTGTCCTGGGTTCCGCTCTCCAGCTGCTGCCTCTCTCCTGCACTGTCCTGGGTTGCCGCTCTCCAGCTGCTGCCTCTCTCCTGCACTGTCCTGGGTTGCCGCTCTCCAGCTGCTGCCTCTCTCCTGCACTGTCCTGGTTCCGCTCTCCAGCTGCTGCCTCTATCCTGCACTGTCCTGGGTTCCTCTCTCTAGCTGCCGCCTCTCTCCTGCACTGTCCTGGGTTCCACTCTCCAACTGCTGCCTCTCTCCTGCACTGTCCTGGGTTCCGCTCTCCAGCTGCTGCCTCTCTCCTGCACTGTCCTGGGTTCCGCTCTCCAGCTGCTGCCTCTCTCCTGCACTGTCCTGGGTTCCGCTCTCCAGCTGCTGCCTCTCTCCTGCATTGTCCTGGGTTGCCGCTCTCCAGCTGCTGCCTCTCTCCTGCACTGTCCTGGGTTGCCGCTCTCCAGCTGCTGCCTCTCTCCTGCACTGTCCTGGTTCCGCTCTCCAGCTGCTGCCTCTATCCTGCACTGTCCTGGGTTCCTCTCTCCAGCTGCCGCCTCTCTCCTGCACTGTCCTGGGTTCCACTCTCCAACTGCTGCCTCTCTCCTGCACTGTCCTGGGTTCCGCTCTCCAGCTGCTGCCTCTCTCCTGCACTGTCCTGGGTTCCGCTCTCCAGCTGCTGCCTCTCTCCTGCACTGTCCTGGGTTGCCGCTCTCCAGCTGCTGCCTCTCTCCTGCACTGTCCTGGGTTGCCGCTCTCCAGCTGCTGCCTCTCTCCTGCACTGTCCTGGGTTCCGCTCTCCAGCTGCTGCCTCTCTCCTGCACTGTCCTGGGTTACCGCTCTCCAGCTGCTGCCTCTCTCCTGCACTGTCCTGGGTTACCGCTCTCCAGCTGCTGCCTCTCTCCTGCACTGTCCTGGGTTCCGCTCTCCAGCTGCTGCCTCTCTCCTGCACTGTCCTGGGTTCTGCTCTCCAGCTGCTGCCTCTCTCCTGCACTGTCCTGGGTTCTGCTCTCCAGCTGCTGCCTCTCTCCTGCACTGTCCTGGGTTGCTGCTCTCCAGCTGCTGCCTCTCTCCTGCACTGTCCTGGGTTACCGCTCTCCAGCTGCTGCCTCTCTCCTGCACTGTCCTGGGTTCCGCTCCTCAGCTGCTGCCTCTCTCCTGCACTGTCCTGGGTTCCGCTCTCCAGCTGCTGCCTCTCTCCTGCACTGTCCTGGGTTACCGCTCTCCAGCTGCTGCCTCTCTCCTGCACTGTCCTGGGTTGCTGCTCCACAGCTGCTACCTCTCTCCTGCACTGTCCTGGGTTCCGCTCTCCAGCTGCTGCCTCTCTCCTGCACTGTCCTGGGTTCCGCTCTCCAGCTGCTGCCTCTCTCCTGCACTGTCCTGGGTTCCACTCTCCAGCTGCTGCCTCTCTCCTGCACTGTCCTGGGTTCCGCTCTCCAGCTGCAGCCTCTCTCCTGCACGGTCCTGGGTTACCGCTCTCCAGCTGCTGCCTCTCTCCTGCACGGTCCTGGGTTACCGCTCTCCAGCTGCTGCCTCTCTCCTGCACTGTCATGGGTTACCGCTCTCCAGCTGCTGCCTCTCTCCTGCACTGTCCTGGGTTCCGCTCTCCAGCTGCTGCCTCTCTCCTGCACGGTCCTGGGTTACCGCTCTCCAGCTGCTGCCTCTCTCCTGCACTGTCCTGGGTTCCGCTCTCCAGCTGCTGCCTCTCTCCTGCACTGTCCTGGGTTTCGCTCTCCAGCTGCTGCCGCTCTCCTGCACTGTCTTTGGTTCCGGTCTCCAGCAGCTGCCTCTCTCCTGCACTGTCCTGGGTTACCGCTCTCCAGCTGCTGCCTCTCTCCTGCACTGTCCTGGGTTGCCGCTCTCCAGCTGCTGCCTCTCTCCTGCACTGTCCTGGGTTCCACTCTCCAGCTGCTGCCTCTCTCCTGCACTGTCCTGGGTTCCGCTCTCCAGCTGCTGCCTCTCTCCTGCACTGTCCTGGGTTCCGCTCTCCAGCTGCTGCCTCTCTCCTGCACTGTCCTGGGTTCCGCTCTCCAGCTGCTGCCTCTCTCCTGCACTGTCCTGGGTTCCGCTCTCCAGCTGCTGCCTCTCTCCTGCACTGTCCTGGGTTACCGCTCTCCAGCTGCTGCCTCTCTCCTGCACTGTCCTGGGTTACTGCTCCCCAGCTGCTGCCTCTCTCCTGCACTGTCCTGGGTTACCGCTCTCCAGCTGCTGCCTCTCTCCTGCACTGTCCTGGGTTCCGCTCTCCAGCTGCTGCCTCTCTCCTGCACTGTCCTGGGTTCCGCTCTCCAGCTGCTGCCTCTCTCCTGCGCTGTCCTGGGTTCCGCTCTCCAGCTGCTGCCTCTCTCCTGCACTGTCCTGGGTTACCGCTCTCCCGCTGCTGCCTCTCTCCTGCACTGTCCTGGGTTACCGCTCCCCAGCTGCTGCCTCTCTCCTGCACTGTCCTGGGTTCCGCTCTCCAGCTGCTGCCTTTCTCCTGCACTGTCCTGGGTTACCGCTCTCCCGCTGCTGCCTCTCTCCTGCACTGTCCTGGGTTACCGCTCCCCAGCTGCTGCCTCTCTTCTGCACTGTCCTGGGTTCCACTCTCCAGCTGTTGCCTCTCTCCTGCACTGTCCTGGGTTGCTGCTCCCCAGCTGCTGCCTCTCTCCTGCACTGTCCTGGGTTCCGCTCTCCAGCTGCTGCCTTTCTCCTGCACTGTCCTGGGTTACCGCTCTCCCGCTGCTGCCTCTCTCCTGCACTGTCCTGGGTTACCGCTCTCCAGCTGCTGCCTCTCTTCTGCACTGTCCTGGGTTCCACTCTCCAGCTGTTGCCTCTCTCCTGCACTGTCCTGGGTTGCTGCTCCCCAGCTGCTGCCTCTCTCCTGCACTGTCCTGGGTTCCGCTCTCCAGCTGCTGCCTCTCTCCTGCACTGTCCTGGGTTGCCGCTCTCCAGCTGCTGCCTCTCTCCTGCACTCTCCTGCGTTACCGCTCTCCAGCTGCTGCCTCTCTCCTGCACTGTTCTTGGTTGCCGCTCTCCAGCTGCTGCCTCTCTCCTGCGCTGTCCTGGGTTCCGCTCTCCAGCTGCTGCCTCTCTCCTGCACTGTCCTGGGTTCCGCTCTCTAGCTGCTGCCTCTCTCCTGCACTGTCCTGGGTTCCACTCTCCAGCTGTTGCCTCTCTCCTGCACTGTCCTGGGTTCCGCTCTCCAGCTGCTGCCTCTCTCCTGCACTGTCCTGGGTGACCGCTCTCCAGCTGCTGCCTCTCTCCTGCACTGTCCTGGGTTGCCGCTCTCCAGCTGCTGCCTCTCTCCTGCGCTGTCCTGGGTTACCGCTCTCCAGCTGCTGCCTCCCTCCTGCACTGTCCTGGGTTGCTGCTCCCCAGCTGCTGCCTCTCTCCTGCACTGTCCTGGGTTCCGCTCTCCAGCTGCTGCCTCTCTCCTGCACTGTCCTGGGTTGCCGCTCGCCAGCTGCTGCCTCTCTCCTGCACTGTCCTGGGTTGCCGCTCTCCAGCTGCTGCCTCTCTCCTGCACTGTCCTGGGTTACCGCTCTCCAGCTGCTGCCTCTCTCCTGCACTGTCCTGGGTTCCGCTCTCCAGCTGCTGCCTCTCTCCTGCGCTATCCTGAGTTCCGCTCTCCAGCTGCTGCCTCTCTCCTGCACTGTCCTGGGTTACCGCTCTCCAGCTGCTGCCTCTCTCCTGCACTGTCCTGGGTTCCGCTCTCCAGCTGCTGCCTCTCTCCTGCACTGTCCTGGGTTCCGCTCTTCAGCTGCTGCCTCTCTCCTGCACTGTCCTGGGTTACCGCTCTCCAGCTGCTGCCTCTCTTCTCCACTGTCCTGGGTTCCACTCTCCAGCTGTTGCCTCTCTCCTGCACTGTCCTGGGTTGCTGCTCCCCAGCTGCTGCCTCTCTCCTGCACTGTCCTGGGTTCCGCTCTCCAGCTGCTGCCTCTCTCCTGCACTGTCCTGGGTTGCCGCTCTCCAGCTGCTGCCTCTCTCCTGCACTCTCCTGCGTTACCGCTCTCCAGCTGCTGCCTCTCTCCTGCACTGTTCTTGGTTGCCGCTCTCCAGCTGCTGCCTCTCTCCTGCACTGTCCTGGGTTGCCGCTCTCCAGCTGCTGCCTCTCTCCTGCACTGTCCTGGGTTGCCGCTCTCCAGCTGCTGCCTCTCTCCTGCACTGTCCTGGGTTCCGCTTTCCAGCTGCTGCCTCTCTCCTGCACTGTCCTGGGTTCCGCTCTCCAGCAGCTGCCTCTCTCCTGCACTGTCCTGGGTTACCGCTCTCCAGCTGCTGCCTCTCTCCTGCACTGTCCTGGGTTCCGCTCTCCAGCTGCTGCCTCTCTCCTGCACTGTCCTGGGTTCCGCTCTCCAGCTGCTGCCTCTCTCCTGCACTGTCCTGGGTTCCGCTCTCCAGCTGCTGCCTCTCTCCTGCACTGTCCTGGGTTCCGCTCTCCAGCTGCTGCCTCTCTCCTGCGCTGTCCTGGGTTACCGCTCTCCAGCTGCTGCCTCCCTCCTGCACTGTCCTGGGTTGCTGCTCCCCAGCTGCTGCCTCTCTCCTGCACTGTCCTGGGTTCCGCTCTCCAGCTGCTGCCTCTCTCCTGCACTGTCCTGGGTTGCCGCTCGCCAGCTGCTGCCTCTCTCCTGCACTGTCCTGGGTTCCGCTCTCCAGCTGCTGCCTCTCTCCTGCACTGTCCTGGGTTCCGCTCTCCAGCTGCTGCCTCTCTCCTGCACTGTCCTGGGTTCCGCTCTCCAGCTGCTGCCCCTCTCCTGCGCTATCCTGAGTTCCGCTCTCCAGCTGCTGCCTCTCTCCTGCACTATCCTGGGTTACCGCTCTCCAGCTGCTGCCTCTCTCCTGCACTGTCCTGGGTTCCGCTCTCCAGCTGCTGCCTCTCTCCTGCACTGTCCTGGGTTCCGCTCTTCAGCTGCTGCCTCTCTCCTGCACTGTCCTGGGTTACCGCTCTCCAGCTGCTGCCTCTCTTCTGCACTGTCCTGGATTCCACTCTCCAGCTGTTGCCTCTCTCCTGCACTGTCCTGGGTTCCGCTCTCCAGCTGCTGCCTCTCTCCTGCACTGTCCTGGGTTACCGCTCTCCAGCTGCTGCCTCTCTCCTGCACTGTCCTGGGTTCCGCTCTCCAGCTGCTGCCTCTCTCCTGCACTGTCCTGGGTTCCGCTCTTCAGCTGCTGCCTCTCTCCTGCACTGTCCTGGGTTACCGCTCTCCAGCTGCTGCCTCTCTTCTGCACTGTCCTGGGTTCCACTCTCCAGCTGTTGCCTCTCTCCTGCACTGTCCTGGGTTCCGCTCTCCAGCTGCTGCCTC
Source organism: Ascaphus truei (assembly GCF_040206685.1). NCBI lineage: Eukaryota > Metazoa > Chordata > Amphibia > Anura > Ascaphidae > Ascaphus > Ascaphus truei. The sequence continues at coordinate 21,832,431 of NC_134497.1, forward strand.
TCTCCTGCACTGTCCTGGGTTACCGCTCTCCAGCTGCTGCCTCTCTCCTGCACTGTCCTTGGTTGCCGCTCTCCAGCTGCTGCCTCTCTCCTGCACTGTCCTTGGTTGCCGCTCTCCAGCTGCTGCCTCTCTCCTGCACTGTCCTGGGTTGCCGCTCTCCAGCTGCTGCCTCTCTCCTGCACTGTCCTGGGTTCCGCTCTCCAGCTGCTGCCTCTCTCCTGCACTGTCCTGGGTTGCCGCTCTCCAGCTGCTGCCTCTCTCCTGCACTGTCCTGGGTTCCGCTCTCCAGCTGCTGCCTCTCTCCTGCACTGTCCTGGGTTCCGCTCTCCAGCTGCTGCCTCTCTCCTGCGCTGTCCTGGGTTGCCGCTCTCTAGCTGCTGCCTCTCTCCCTCACTGCGCTGTCGGTAGCTGGGGGGGGCCCGGAAGTGCGCGTCGGCATCAGTGCGGCCCGGCGTGGGACAGTGCAGGCATGCCAGCAGCGGAGAAGATGCCCGGCGGCAACAACAGGCCTGACCAGCGCTGGCCGAGCCCCTGCCCTGCAGCCAAGAGCAGCACAGTAAGGGAGCCAGGCAGCAGCTGGGGAGCAGCAAGCTGCGGACGGAGGAGGGCAGCATGTAAGTGCGGAAAGAGCCGCATGCGGCTCAGGAGCAGGTTGCCGACCCCCGATCTAGTGTATGTATCAAGGCAATGTTAGAATGTTAGAGCTAATTGATACTAAGGCTGTGACCACGGTGCCGCTGATCAAACACATTGCTAGCAATGTGGCTGTCCGGTGCTCAGCTGCTTGCAGAGACAAGCAAATTTGTTTTTGACGCTCGCTGGCGCGTCACGTGAGCGGTTCACCCAATGAGGACGAACCAGCTCCGTGGCGTCATGGCCGCGCCCCCCGACACGCCCTCCCCGAGCGCGCCACTGGCTGGCCACAAATCCCCCAAGAAAGATGAGTGCCGAGCTCGAGCGCCTGCGCACTCAGCGTCACCGTGGCCGCAGCCTAAGACATCTGTTATATATGCAGCAAAGCTATGGTCTTTTTGTAAAGCTACACACAGGGAGCAGCCTTGTCGAGTTGTCATGCAAAATGAATGAGACTCGCATGTATTTCCTTATCTCACACTTAAGTTTCTACTTTACCAATCACTCATTTTGATTGATGATCATGATTGATTAGGACAGCTGACTGACGCACAAGTTGCTCCTGAACATCGTGCTGGCGACTCTTGATTTCCTAATGGGATGAGCTGTCCACCTTCTCTCCTTTGATTGTCCTTCCCAGCTTTTCCTGTGCTGCGGCGAGCCGCGCAGTCACAGTGACTCGCTGGGCGGGATCGCAGTCAGGAGAGTCCTTTCCAAGCTGCACTGGGACCTGACACGGTGATAACGTTGTCCTGGGGTGGACCGTGAGCAGAGAAGGTGCAATCCTCGCTCTACAGCTGGGTCTCGCTTGCCAACACAACAGTATGAGGCATGATGCGACTCGGGGGTATTGATGCGACTCAGGGGGAACGATGTGACTCGGGGGGATCGATGCGACTCGGGGGGAATCGATGCGACTCGGAGGGGAACGATGCGACTCGGGAGGAACGATGCGACTCGGAGGGAACGATGCGACTCAGGGGGAACTATGCGACTCGGGGGGAACGATGCGACTCGGGGGGATCGATGCGACTCAGGGGGAATCGATGCGACTCGGGAGGAACGATGCGACTCGGGGGGATCGATGCGACTCGGGGGGATCGATGCGACTCAGGGGGAATCGATGCGACTCGGGAGGAACGATGCGACTCGGGGGGAACGATGCGACTCGGGGGGAACTATGCGACTCGGGGGGAATCGATGCGACTCGGGAGGAACGATGTGACTCGGGAGGAACGATGCGACTCGGGGAACTATGCGACTCGGGGGGATCGATGCGACTCGGGGGGAATCGATGCGACTCGGGAGGAACGATGCAACTCGGAGGGAACGATGCGACTCAGGGGGAACTATGCGACTCGGGGGGAACGATGCGACTCGGGGGGATCGATGCGACTCAGGGGGAATCGATGCGACTCGGGAGGAACGATGCGACTCGGGGGGATCGATGCGACTCGGGGGGATCGATGCGACTCAGGGGGAATCGATGCGACTCGGGAGGAACGATGCGACTCGGGGGGAACGATGCGACTCGGGGGGAACTATGCGACTCGGGGGGAATCGATGCGACTCGGGAGGAACGATGTGACTCGGGAGGAACGATGCGACTCGGGGAACTATGCGACTCGGGGGGATCTATGCGACTCAGGGGGAATCGATGCGACTCGGGAGGAACGATGCGACTCGGGGGGATCGATGCGACTTGGGGGGAACGATGCGACTCGGGGGGATCGATGCGACTCGGGGGGAACGATGCGACTCGGGGGGATCGATGCGACTCAGGGGGAATCGATGCGACTCGGGAGGAACGATGCGACTCAGGGGGAATCGATGCGACTCGGGAGGATCGATGCGACTCAGGGGGAATCGATGCGACTCGGGAGGAACGATGCGACTCGGGAGGAACGATGCGACTCGGGGGGATCGATGCGACTCAGGGGGAATCGATGCGACTCGGGAGGAACGATGCGACTCGGGAGGGATCGATGCGACTCGGGGGGAACGATGCGACTCGGGAGGGATCGATGCGACTCGGGGGGATCGATGCGACTCGGGAGGAACGATGCGACTCGGGAGGAACGATGCGACTCGGGGGGAACAATGCGACTCGGGAGGAACGATGCGACTCGGGAGGAACGATGCGACTCGGGAGGAACGATGCGACTCGGGAGGAACGATGCGACTCAGGGGGAACTATGCGACTCGGGAGGAACGATGCGACTCGGGGGAATCGATGCGACTCGGGAGGAACGATGCGACTCGGGAGGAACGATGCGACTCGGGGGAATCGATGCGACTCGGGAGGAACGATGCGACTCGGGAGGAACGATGCGACTCGGGAGGAACGATGCGACTCGGGAGGAACGATGCGACTCAGGGGGAACGATGCGACTCGGGAGGAACGATGCGACTCGGGAGGAACGATGCGACTCGGGAGGAACGATGCGACTCGGGAGGAACGATGCGACTCGGGAGGAACGATGCGACTCAGGGGGAACTATGCGACTCGGGAGGAACGATGCGACTCGGGGGAATCGATGCGACTCGGGAGGAACGATGCGACTCGGGAGGAACGATGCGACTCGGGGGAATCGATGCGACTCGGGAGGATCGATGCGACTCAGGGGGAATCGATGCGACTCGGGAGGAACGATGCGACTCGGGAGGAACGATGCGACTCGGGGGGATCGATGCGACTCAGGGGGAATCGATGCGACTCGGGAGGAACGATGCGACTCGGGAGGGATCGATGCGACTCAGGGGGAACGATGTGACTCGGGAGGAACGATGCGACTCAGGGGGAACGATGTGACTCGGGAGGAACGATGCGACTCGGAGGGAACGATGCGACTCAGGGGGAACTATGCGACTCGGGGGGATCGATGCGACTCGGAGGGAACGATGCGACTCGGGAGGAACGATGCGACTCGGGGGGAATCGATGCGACTCGGGGGGAACGATGTGACTCGGGGGGAACGATGCGACTCGGGGGGAACGATGCGACTCGGGGGGAACGATGCGACTCGGGGGAAATGATGCGACTCGGGGGGAACGATGCGACTCGGGGGAAACGATGAGACTCGGGGGGAACGATGCGACTCGGGGGGAACGATGCGACTCGGGGGAAACGATGAGACTCGGGGGGAACGATGCGACTCGGAGGGACCGATGCGACTCGGGGGAAACGATGAGACTCGGGGGAAACGATGCGACTCGGGGGGAACGATGAGACTCGGGGGAAACGATGCGACTCGGGGGAAACGATGAGACTCGGGGGGAACGATGAGACTCGGGGGAAACGATGCGACTCGGGGGAAACGATGAGACTCGGGGGGAATGATGCGACTCGGAGGGACCGATGCGACTTGGTGGAAGTGATGCAACTTGGTGGGATAGATGCGGCTTGACCGTGAGCAGACACATGGGAGAGAGGAGCTGCAATCCTCGCTCTACAGCTGGTTCTCGCCGGTTAACACAACAGTATGAGGCATGATGCGACTCGGGGGGATCGATGCGACTTGGGAGGAACAATGCGACTCTGGGAGGAACGATGCGACTCGGGGGGAATCGATGCGACTCGGAGGGGAACGATGTGACTCAGGGGGAACGATGCGACTCGGGGGAACGATGCGACTCGGGGAGGAACGATGCGACTCGGGAGGAACGATGCGACTCGGGGAAATCGATGCGACTCGGAGGGAACGATGCGACTCGAGGGAACGATGCGACTTGGGGGGGAATCGATGCGACTCGGGGGAAACGATGAGACTCGGGGGGAACGATGAGACTCGGGGGAAACGATGAGACTCGGGGGAAACGATGAGACTCGGGGGAAACGATGCGACTCGGGGAAAACGATGCGACTCGGGGGGAATCGATGCGACTCGGAGGGGAACGATGTGACTCAGGGGGAACGATGCGACTCGGGGGAACGATGCGACTCGGGGAGGAACGATGCGACTCGGGAGGAACGATGCGACTCGGGGAAATCGATGCGACTCGGGGGGAACGATGCGACTCGGGGGGAACGATGCGACTCGAGGGAACGATGCGACTTGGGGGGGAATCGATGCGACTCGGGGGAAACGATGAGACTCGGGGGAAACGATGAGACTCGGGGGGAACGATGAGACTCGGGGGAAACGATGAGACTCGGGGGAAACGATGAGACTCGGGGGAAACGATGAGACTCGGGGGAAACGATGAGACTCGGGGGAAACGATGAGACTCGGGGGAAACGATGCGACTCGGGGGAAACGATGAGATTCGGGGGGAACGATGCGACTCGGGGGAAGCGATGCGACTCGGGGGGAACGATGAGACTCGGGGGAAACGATGAGACTCGGGGGAAACGATGAGACTCGGGGGAAACGATGAGACTCGGGGGAAACGATGAGACTCGGGGGAAACGATGAGATTCGGGGGGAACGATGCGACTCGGGGGAAGCGATGCGACTCGGGGGGAACGATGAGACTCGGGGGAAACGATGAGACTCGGGGGAAACGATGAGACTCGGGGGAAACGATGAGACTCGGGGGAAACGATGAGACTCGGGGGAAACGATGAGACTCGGGGGAAACGATGAGACTCGGGGGAAACGATGAGATTCGGGGGAAACGATGAGACTCGGGGGAAACGATGAGACTCGGGGGGAACGATGCGACTCGAGGGAACGATGCGACTGGGGGGGAATCGATGCGACTCGGGGGAAACGATGAGACTCGGGGGAAACGATGAGACTCGGGGGGAACGATGAGACTCGGGGGAAACGATGAGACTCGGGGGAAACGATGAGACTCGGGGGAAACTATGAGACTCGGGGGAAACGATGAGACTCGGGGGAAACGATGAGACTCGGGGGAAACGATGAGACTCGGGGGAAACGATGAGACTCGGGGGAAACGATGAGACTCGGGGGAAGCGATGAGACTCGGGGGAAACGATGAGACTCGGGGGAAACGATGAGACTCGGGGGAAACGATGAGACTCGGGGGAAACGATGAGACTCGGGGGAAACGATGAGACTCGGGGGAAACGATGAGACTCGGGGGAAACGATGAGACTCGGGGGAAACGATGAGATTCGGGGGAAACGATGAGACTCGGGGGAAACGATGAGACTCGGGGGGAACGATGCGACTCGGGGGAAACGATGAGACTCGGGGGGAACGATGCGACTCGGGGAAAACGATGAGACTCGGGGGAAGCGATGCGACTCGGGGGGAACGATGAGACTCGGGGGAAACGATGAGACTCGGGGGAAACGATGAGACTCGGGGGAAACGATGAGACTCGGGGGAAACGATGAGACTCGGGGGAAACGATGAGACTCGGGGGAAACGATGAGACTCGGGGGAAACGATGAGACTCGGGGGAAACGATGAGACTCGGGGGAAACGATGAGACTCGGGGGAAACGATGAGATTCGGGGGAAACGATGAGACTCGGGGGAAACGATGAGACTCGGGGGGAACGATGCGACTCGGGGAAAACGATGAGACTCGGGGAAGCGATGAGACTCGGGGGAAACGATGAGACTCGGGGGAAACGATGAGACTCGGGGGAAACGATGAGACTCGGGGGAAACGATGAGACTCGGGGGAAACGATGAGACTCGGGGGAAACGATGAGACTCGGGGGAAACGATGAGACTCGGGGGAAACGATGAGATTCGGGGGAAACGATGAGACTCGGGGGAAACGATGAGACTCGGGGGGAACGATGCGACTCGGGGGAAACGATGAGACTCGGGGGGAACGATGCGACTCGGGGAAAACGATGAGACTCGGGGGAAGCGATGCGACTCGGGGGAAACGATGAGACTCGGGGGAAACGATGAGACTCGGGGGAAACGATGAGACTCGGGGGAAACGATGAGACTCGGAGGAAACGATGAGACTCGGGGGAAACGATGAGACTCGGGGGAAACGATGAGACTCGGGGGAAACGATGAGACTCGGGGAAAACGATGAGACTCGGGGGAAACGATGAGACTCGGGGGAAACGATGAGACTCGGAGGAAACGATGAGACTCGGGGGAAACGATGAGACTCGGGGGAAACGATGAGACTCGGGGAAAACGATGAGACTCGGGGGAAGCGATGCGACTCGGGGGAAACAATGAGACTCGGGGAAACGATGCGACTCGGGGGAAACGATGAGACTCGGGGGAAACGATGAGACTCGGGGGAAACGATGAGACTCGGAGGAAACGATGAGACTCGGGGGAAACGATGAGACTCGGGGGAAACGATGAGACTCGGGGGAAACGGTGAGACTCGAGGGAAACAATGCGACTCGGGGGAAACAATGCGACTTGGGAGGAACGATGCGACTCGGAGGAAACGATGAGACTCGGGGGAAACGATGAGACTCGGGGGAAACGATGAGACTCGGGGGAAATGATGAGACTCGGGGGAAACGATGAGACTCGGAGGAAACGATGAGACTCGGGGGAAACGATGAGACTCAGGGGAAACGATGAGACTCGGGGGAAACGGTGAGACTCGGGGGAAACAATGCGACTCGGGGGAAACAATGCGACTTGGGAGGAACGATGCGACTCGAGATCGATGCGACTCGGGGGAAACGATGTGACTTGGTGAGTGTGATGCGACTTGGTGGGATTGATGCGTCTTGGTGGGATTGATGCGGCTTGAGATGGGTATACACTTTAGCCTGAATGTACGTACGGTTAGGGATGAATCCCTGAGGAAGCCAAACGGTACTGACGACATACGTTGAATAGACAAGGCAGATGGACAGGAGCTGAAAGCAGTGGCTATAGGATGAAAGTCTAAGACCACAGACCAAGCCGATCCTTTAAAAAAAGATAGAAATGATACACGTGGACAGTAGAAGGACGCCACAGGGTGATGCTCAAAGCAGCATACAGGTGGCACTGTGTGCTCATTTGCGTGCCATTTCCCAGAATCCCTTGCTGCAGCAGAAGTGCTGGGTGATAATGGTGAAAGGCAGGGTTGCAGACCTGTCTAAAGACATGCAAATGAGCATACAGTAATATTTCCATTTGCTATACATATGTGTGTATAAATATATATATATATATGTTTGTGTGTCTATATATACCTATATATATGTGTGTGTATGTGTGTGTGTGTGCTCGCGTGTGCTGACGGGCGGAGTTTGATCATGTGACATTCACCCCATGGTATTTAAAGGGAGAGGAAACGCGTCAGGAGTTGCGTTGTGCGTACTGACATCACTACACGGATGTTCCTCACATACCCACGAGGAAGCCCCTGAGGCCTGTACTGAATACATTCAGACGATCTCAGGAGAAACTCACTGCGGTGTGAAGCAGGATGCTGCTCCAGCCTCTCCAGCCCGGTTAAGGCAGTGTGTGGTGTGGAGGTCTCCATTGGAATTACATCCAGGCTCCCTGTGGTTGAGTGCTAGAGTATCGTGGGTCTATAAGGACATTTGCCACGTGCATATTTGTTCTATACTGCATCTTACCTTGTTACTGTTCCATCGGCGATGAGGACTTCTGTTAACTTCTGATGGTGATGTCACTGTGATTAAGATATTATCTCACAAATGCTCTTTTATTCAGTCCTCTTGTGAGTGCATGTCCAAGAGGGCCTTTTATCAATTTGTATTATTAAAATGTATTCATACAGTATTATGCTGTGGAGCTTGCGCTTCTTTTTTTTTCATATATGTATGTGTGTCTATATATACACCTTTATTTATATATATATTTATATATATTTATATATATATATCTGTGTGTGTGTGTGTGTGTGTGTGTGTGTGTATGTGTGTGTATGTGTGTTTGCGTGTTTGCGTGTGTGCGTGTGTGTGCATGTGTGTGTCTGTGTTCTGACGGGCGGGGTTTGATCATGTGACCTTCACCCCTTGGTATTTAATGGGAGAGGAAGGGGTGTTATGTATGATCAACCGTTGAGAAAAGCCCAGAGAAAGAAACGCGTAGGGCTATGCTTTCTGCCCTTTTTCAAGACCTCCCAGTTGATATTTTTATTGCTTTTGTGTGTTCTTGTACGTAAAAGATTTTTTTTGATAACGAAGATTTTTAACTTTTTTGGAGCTATGGTGCAGAGTGACTCAGTCTCGCTGTGTATATATAAATATATATCATCATCTTCAGCCCATGTCTCCCCAGTGCTGGATGAAGCCTCCCCAATGATCTCCCAGGTCCTGCGGTTACAGCTTCTCTTCTCCACGCCACACATTTTCTCATCGCATCCTCCCATCTTACTTTTGGTCGTCGTTTTAGTCTTTTGATCTCTCGGAATCCAGTTGAGTACCATTTTTGCCCAATGATGGTCATTTCTTCTTGTGATCTGTCCAGCTCACTGCCATTTTAGCTTCTTCACCCTTGTGATGATATCCCAGACTTGTGTTTGGTTCTGGTAAAAACCCATTATATTTGCATACCTTCCCTTAAATTCTTATCGCACTGCCTCAAACTGGCGGAAAGGTGGCAACAGGTGTGCAAGAAGATGTACGGTGGCTCTTGTACTGGTAGGTTCAACCAGACTATGAAAGCTTGAACAATATACCCAGCTCAAGTGAGAAAGGTACTTGCCAACATGCAAATGAGGCCGGCATGGCAAGTAAGACCTCAACCTCCAAATATGAAATAAACCAAAAAGCAATGGCCCTCGTTCTCTGGTGACTTGATTGTCCCTGAGCGTGACAGCGTTCAGGAAGAAGGCATGATGGCAGAGGTTGCTAAGAATACCCAAGGGTTAAAGATAAGCTGACATTCAAACCTTAATTTGGCTACCTACAGCTGCTGGACTCTCTTCAGTGAAGCAGCACTGCAGGAACTGGAAGACAAGCTTTAAAAGATTACATGGGATATTGTTGGCCTCAATGAAGCCCTAATTGGGCTCAAAGGCAATACGGTAAAGTGGGAGAATCAGTGGAGAAGGCTTCATCATTAACAAGAGATAGAGAAACAACATAGTGGAGTATGAAAGCTCATCAGAAAGAGCAGCCAGAATCGTCATTCAGTTGACAAAGTGATAGAGGCTTCAAATAATCCAAGTGTATGCCCTAAACATCAAGCCACATAATCCAAGTGTATGCCCCAACATCAAGCCACATAATCCAAGTGTATGCCCTAAACATCAAGCCACATTATCCAAGTGTATGCCCCAACATCAAGCCACATAATCCAAGTGTATGCCCTAAACATCAAGCCACATAATCCAAGTGTACGCTCCAACATCAAGCCACATAATCCAAGTGTATGCCCTAAACATCAAGCCACATAATCCAAGTGTACGCTCCAACATCAAGCCACATAAACAATGGAGTGGAAGACTTCTACCATGAAATCAACCAACTTAACTAAGAAAATTGTCACCTCAAGATCATTATGGAAGATTTCAATGGAACGATTGGTGCCCAGCAGAAAGAGGAAGCATGAGTTAGTAAGTATGGTTACGGCAACAGGAAGGAACGTGGGGACAGATTGGTAAAATTTGCAGAATTCTGAAAGCTTCTACATCATGAATTCATTCTTCAAGAAGAATCCAAATGGAAAATGGATGTAGAGTGGACTCAATGGAATAAACAATGACATTAATTATATCCCAGCTAACAAGAAACACGTGATTGAAGACTGCACAGTCCTTAACTGTTTTGACACACGGACTGATCACTGATTGGTTATCTGCAAATTACATCTGAATGCGACGATGGAAAAAAGAAAACTGATTAAAAAGAGGACAAAAACAATCAACATCAAGAACTACAAGAATAATATAATCTCAACTAGAGCTGAAACATTGCTTCGTCTTGTTGGAAATGCAGGGGGACACTTTAACAAAAATTATAAAGAGCTTATGAAGATTGTAGTTGAAAGTGCAGAAAATAATTGGAGGTATTACTGTAACAGGGACTTAACCCTGTTTAAAAAACCTGCCTCTAAATCCAGCAAGGAGCTGGTTAATTGCTGTCAGGCGATTAACCAGACTCCACCTGGTAATCAGACGGGTTTAAAACTCCTGCTGAAACAAACCCAGAGAGACCCTATTGAGCCCACAGGATTACTGTGCGCTGATTGCAAGACACAGGGGAACAGACCTTTATTCCAGGGTGCTGCAAATCCAGGAACCGACCGAAAGGCTGGCCTTCAACCAACACGTACCCGGAACCAGAGACTGACCTGAAGGGCCACCTGCTTTGAGGTACCTTTTGAGACATTGGGGTGATATGGGTACACAAGGATGAGGGAGCAGTATATGCAAAATAAAAAACCATACAACACCAACATAAAACTGTATCGTTGTTGGAAGTGCTGGAGGTTGAATAAATATATAAGTAGATGTACTCACCTGGCAGTGAGTATATCAAAGCCCATAAATTGCGTGGCGAATATAATAGCAGGTGACGCTGTAGATCTTATAGAGGAAAAGAGAGAAGGGACTAGTTGCTCAGCATACAGTACTTTTAATAATAAAAAACACAAAAAGCAGACCCCTCCCCCTGAATGAAGACTTACAAACGTGCTGTCATTCAGGACATATAACAGTTTCTCAGGAGGCAATCTCTCCCCTCTCCGACACTGGACCAGTTTACTCCTGACGAAGCTGGGTATTCACCAGCGAAACGCGTTGAGCTGAGCACAGAAGGAAAGAGAGACTGACCAGACCGGGAGACGTATCGTGGGAACTGTGCTGAAAGCTGATTGTTGATTCCGCGCGGCCGCATACGGAGGCAACACACGCCCAGTGCCGTCTTAACGCGTGGGCACGCTGGGCAGTTGCCCGGGGGCCCCACGAGCATAGGGGCCCCACGCTAATCTATGCACAGACAAGAATTTAACACTAATTTTCCAATCACCCGCCTCAACATTCACATCTCCCGCTAACTCGGTAGAAGGAGAAAAATGACGGACTTGTAGCGGAGAGTTGGCAGGGGCCAGTGCACTGCTTTGCCCGGGGGCCTATAATGCTGTTAAGACGGCCCTGCACACACCAGAAAGCCTGCTACCACCTACACTCCGGTTCAGTGTCGGAGAGGGGAGAGATTGCCTCCTGAGAAACTGTTACATGTCCTGAATGACAGCACGCTTGTAAGTCTTCATTCAGGGGGGGGTCTGCTTTTTGCATTTTTTTTATTATTAAAAGTACTGTATGCTGCGCAACTAGTCCCTTCTCTCTTTTCCTCTATTAGATCTACATCCTCACCTGATATTATATTCGCCACGCAATTTATGGGCTTTGATATACTCACTGCCAGGTGAGTACATCTATTTATATATTTATTCAACCTCCAGCACTTCCAACAACGATACAGTTTTATGTTGGTGTTGTATGTTTTTTTTTTGTTGCATATACTGATGTCTACTGCTCCCTCATCCTCGTATACCCATATCTATTGAGGAACCCAACTGTTTCTTTTGAAGGTTGAGTAGTTGACACAGTTCTTTATATACACTTTGTATATGTTTTTTATACATCTTTCGTGCATTCACATTTTATATTTTCATTGTTGAAGCTCCACCACTAGGTGGGGCTGTTGTATTGGTTGCATGTAGAGGTGAGTGCCTTCCTGTCTATTTTCTGCTTCCAATTCTAACATTGGGGTGATAGACTGGTAAGAGGCTTTTCCTCCCAGTCTTGCAGATAGAGATGTGGGAAGTTAGTTAGCCCTTAGGCTGCGGTCCCAGTGTGCACTGTAGCACGCGCGCCCGGTGGGGGGGAGGGGGCGGCGCGTGCCCAGCGCTTCACCGCGATCTGCGGTCTTGGGAGAGAGGGACAGATTGCGACGGGAGGGTGCATGGGGGGGCGTAGCTATGACCTCACGCGGCTGGTTCGCCCTCATTGGCTGAACCGCCGGCGGGGGCGTGGCCACGCCTCCGTCGCGAGTTCCAAATACAATTTTTTGGTATTTGAGAAAACTCGTCGTGGAGCACGGCTGCCAAATCCGCGCCCAGGCGCCGAGGCGTGTGCTATAGAACGCACTGGGACCGCAGCCTTACACAGGGATAGGTGTTTGTTTCTTTTGTATGCTGTGCATTGTTTAAAGGGACAGGCTAAATAAAGCCATGTTTTAAGTTCACCCCAAACCGTCTCCATTAATGCACCTCTGCACACATCTCTTACAAACACCAACAAAAAACAGGATAGGAAAATATCAAAACCGTTATTGAGGAAATGGCAAGAAATTAAAAAATCCCAAGACGCAACAACAAGAAGTGAATTTGCGGATCTGTGCGGGACGCTCTGCAAACGTATAACTGAGGACGTAAAAAATGTTAACTGTGATCGGGTGAAGAAGACTATCAAAGATAAGAAGAGCTTAAAGAAGACAAAGCAGCGTCACGATTGGGAAGAAGCAAATCAGCGCGCTCAAACGCGACGCTAGATCAGCAATAAAAGACGGTGCACTTATCATGAAGAGAGTGGATTTTGCAACATGAAATTGCAAGAGAGCGCAGGTAACACTGGGCTTCGGAGAAGCGGTCACGGGATGGAAGTGCCAGATGGGTGGGGGCACTCTGGTGCCCCGGCCCCTCCGGCACTCAATGGGTTAAAGGCATTCGGACAAAGTGTCGAAGAAGTGCACAGTGATATCATGAGGAACATTTATGAGACTGCCACATCAACCGTTAGATTACATGCAGATACAAGCAAGATAAGGATCAGCAAGGGAGTGCAGCAGGGAGACACTGTGTCACCAGGATCAGCAAGGGAGTGCTGCAGGGAGACACTGTGTCACCAGGATCAGCAAAGGGAGTGCAGCAGGGAGACACTGTGTCACCAGGATCAGCAAGGGAGTGCTGCAGGGAGACACTGTGTCACCAGGATCAGCAAGGGAGTGCTGCAGGGAGACACTGTGTCACCAGGATCAGCAAGGGAGTGCGGCAGGGAGACACCGTGTCACCAGGATCAGCAAGGGAGTGCAGCAGGGAGACACCGTGTCACCAGGATCAGCAAGGGAGTGCAGCAGGGAGACACCGTGTCACCAGGATCGGCAAGGGAGTGTAGCAGGGAGACACCATGTCACCAGGATCAGCAAGGGAGTGCAGCAGGGAGACACCGTGTCACCAGGATCAGCAAGGGAGTGCAGCAGGGAGACACTGTGTCCCCTGGATCAGCAAGGGAGTGCAGCAGGGAGACACCGTGTCACCAGGATCAGCGAGGGAGTGCAGGAGGGAGATACTGTGTCACCAGGATCATCGAGGGAGTGCTGCAGGGAGACACCATGTCACCAGGATCAGCAAGGGAGGGTGGCAAGGAGACACTGTATCACCAGGATCAGCAAGGGAGTGCAACAGGGAGACACCGTGTCACCAGGATCAGCAAGGGAGTGCAGCAGGGAGACACCATGTCACCAGGATCAGCAAGGGAGGGTGGCAAGGAGACACTGTATCACCAGGATCAGCGAGTGTGTGCAGCAGGGAGACACCGTGTCACCAGGATCAGCGAGTGTGTGCGGCAGGGAGACACCATGTCACCAGGATCAGCAAGGGAGGGTGGCAAGGAGACACTGTATCACCAGGATCAGCGAGTGTGTGCAGCAGGGAGACACCGTGTCACCAGGATCAGCGAGTGTGTGCGGCAGGGAGACACTGTATCACCAGGATCAGCGAGTGTGTGCAGCAGGGAGACACCGTGTCACCAGGATCAGCGAGTGTGTGCGGCAGGGAGACACCATGTCACCAGGATCAGCAAGGGAGGGTGGCAAGGAGACACTGTATCACCAGGATCAGCGAGTGTGTGCAGCAGGGAGACACCGTGTCACCAGGATCAGCGAGTGTGTGCAGCAGGGAGACACTGTATCACCAGGATCAGCGAGTGTGTGCAGCAGGGAGACACCGTGTCACCAGGATCAGCGAGGGAGGGCGGCAGGGAGACACCGTGTCACCAGGATCAGCAAGGGAGGGCGGCAGGGAGACACCGTGTCACCAGGATCAGCAAGGGAGGGTGGCAGTGTGACACCGTGTCACCAGGATCAGTGAGTGTGTGCAGCAGGGAGACACCGTGTCACCAGGATCAGCGAGTGTGTGCGGCAGGGAGACACCATGTCACCAGGATCAGCAAGGGAGTGAAGCAGGGAGACACTGTGTCACCAGGATCAGCAAGGGAGTGAAGCAGGGAGACACTGTGTCACCAGGATCAGCGAGGGAGTGCAGGAGAGGGATACTGTGTCACCAGGATCAGCGAGTGAGTGCGGCAGGGAGACACCATGTCACCAGGATCAGCAAGGGAGTGCAGCAGGGAGACACTGTGTCCCCTGGATCAGCAAGGGAGTGCAGCAGGGAGACACCGTGTCACCAGGATCAGCGAGGGAGTGCAGGAGGGAGATACTGTGTCACCAGGATCATCGAGGGAGTGCTGCAGGGAGACACCGTGTCACCAGGATCAGCAAGGGAGGGTGGCAGTGTGACACCGTGTCACCAGGATCAGTGAGTGTGTGCAGCAGGGAGACACCGTGTCACCAGGATCAGCGAGTGTGTGCAGCAGGGAGACACCATGTCACCAGGATCAGCAAGGGAGTGAAGCAGGGAGACACTGTGTCACCAGGATCAGCAAGGGAGTGAAGCAGGGAGACACTGTGTCACCAGGATCAGCGAGGGAGTGCAGGAGAGGGATACTGTGTCACCAGGATCAGCGAGTGAGTGCGGCAGGGAGACACCATGTCACCAGGATCAGCAAGGGAGTGAAGCAGGGAGACACTGTGTCACCAGGATCAGCAAGGGAGTGAAGCAGGGAGACACCGTGTCACCAGGATCAGCGAGGGAGTGCAGGAGAGGGATACTGTGTCACCAGGATCAGCGAGTGAGTGCGGCAGGGAGACACCGCGTCACCAAAGGTTTTCACAGCAACACTTGAAGAATTGTTCAGGTCATTAGATTGGGAAGAAAAAAGAATCGAAAGCAACAGGAATACTTGAGCCACCGATGATTGGCTGATGACGTTGCTATTTTTGACACAAGTTCAGAAGACCTCCCACAACAAATCAGAGAGCTCGCAGAAGAAAGTACGAATGTGGGACACTATACGAACCTCAGCAAGACCAAAGTGATGGTCATAAAATGTGTCCACTCTACACAGATTAAAACTAGAAGTAGTTTGAAGACTATGTTTAACTTGGCCAACCATAATCAATAAGAGAATGAAGATGGGATGGAGACATTTTGAAGAAACAAAACAATCTTGCAAGGGAACCTTCCACTGTTTCACGTCTGTCCTGGGCACAGAGTAAAACAAATAATACATGGTTACAAATACAGTTACATAAATGAACAGGGTATACCTTATATACAAGACATTGCATGCACAGTTAGAGATAATATATATTATGAGCGTATGAAACAGTTACAGACCAGATTAAAGTGTGAGACAGCCGTAGATTTGAAAGAACTTAAACTGGTGGTGGATGTGAGAGTCTCTGGTAGGTTGTTCCAGTTTTGGGGTGCACGGTAAGAGAAGGAGGAACGGCCGGATACTTTGTTGAGCCTTGGGACCATGAACAGTCTTTTGGAGTCTAGACTCGAGTGATGACCAATCTAGTTCTTTGAGCATTTTGCAGTGATGTGTGTTGTAGTTGCATTGGAGAACAAAACGACAAATTGAATTGTAGAGGGTGTCAAGTTTGCTAAGGTGGGTTTGAGGAGCCGAGCCATATACTATGTCTCCATAGTCAATAATTGGCATTAGCATCTTCTGTGCGTTACACTTTCTGACCAGGAGACTTAGGGAGGATTTGTTCCTGTAAAGTACCCCTAGTTTGGCATAGGTCTTGGTTGTCAGGGTATCAATGTGCATCCCGAATGTTAAGTGGGAGTTAAACCATATGCCCAGGTATTTAAAACTAGTGACAGAGGTTAGGGTGGTGTTAGCGTTGGTTCTAATCTGGAGCTCAGTCGCTGGAAGCTTTAAAAATTTAGTCTTGGTCCTAAATACCATTGTTACAGTCTTGTCAGTGTTTAAAAACAGTTTGTTTTGGGAAATCCAGTTTTCGAGTCTCAAAAAGTCAGACTGAAGTATATGTTGAAGGTCAGAGAGGCTATGGCTGTGTGCATATAGGATTGTGTCATCTGCATACATGTGTATTGAGGCTTCCTGACGGGCTGTGGGAAGATCATTGATGAACACTGAGAAGAGTAGGGACCCCAGAACTGAGCCTTGCGGGACACCACAGGTGATATCCAGGGGGTTGGAGTTAGAGCCTGAGATGGACACATGTTGGGATCTGCCTGATAGGTAGGACTGAAACCAGTTTAAAGCATGCTTCCCTATTCCAGAGCTCTGGAGTTTGTTAAGCAGGAAAGCATGATCAACAGTATCAAAAGCCTTTGCAAAATCTAGGAATACTGCACCAGTGAGTTGTTCCCATTCCATTCCACACTGGATTTCATTGCAAACTTTTAGCAGGGTAGTTACGGTGAAGTGTTTGGGGCGAAAGCCAGATTGGAATTGGCTAGGGAAATTTGTCTTGGTATAGTAATCGTTTAATTGGGAGTGGACACATTTTTCCATGGCTTTGGATAGAATTGGGAGAAGTGAGATTGGCCTGTAGTTTGAGACAGTGTTTTGGTCCCCACTTTTGAAGATTGGGACAACCCTGGCAGTTTTCCAGGTCTTAGGGATATGGCCTGTAGACAGGATAGTGTTGACTATGGACGCAATTGGTTTGGCAATGGCCAAAGTAAGTCAGATCCGCATTGGCTGCTTAGTTTTAATTTGAGGAGCGCTTGTGTAATCTCCTCTTCGGATACTGGGCCAAATTGAAAATTGTGGGCAATGTTGGGAGGGGGGGGGGGCAATAGGGGTACTCCCAGGATGAGATTCAGGTTTGTGGTTTGGGCTGCGTTTTGCTAATAAGTTAGTAGCACACCCCACAAAGTAATCATTGAATGCATTTGCAATGTCAGTGGGGTTTGTCAGAGTAATATCCTCCTTAGTGATATTACTTGGTTGCTGATGGCCAGAAGGCTGGAATATATTGTTGATAACCTTCCAGAAGTTAGCTGGGTTTGATGTATTCTGGTGGAGCAATGGTGGTGCAGGGGTAGAACCCGCCTGGAATGTATCCAGCCGTATGATAATGTCCTGACGTCGGCTAGAAATGAGTGACAGCTGTTGGTTTTGCTGGGTGAGGCATGTCTCATGGTCTCCAAATAGTCCCCCTTGGAGAGATACGGCTCGCGCTACCTCAGCGGGGTCCATGTTTGGCTGAGCAAAATGCGGCGGTGCTCATCTCAAATCAGGAAGCGGACCCGCAAGGCTGAGGTTGGGATGCAAATAAACTGACCACAGCCCAGTCGGTATGGAAGCAGGGGTCAGGGCTGGCGGCAATGGTGCGGAGTCCAGGCAACAGGCAAATGGTCGGGGTCACGGTCTGGGGTCAGCAACAGGGAATCCAAACAGGTAACATGAACAGGCGACAGCAAAGACCGACAGGAGCTGCAAAAACACAGAACTTTGCTCGGCGACTCCCACCAGGAAGTGCAGCCCTATATAGCAGGCTGCCAGTAACCAAAATGGCCAAATTGAACAAAGAGGGCAGGCAGCCTGAAAAACACGAACTGGCAGCAAAACCCGGCACAGATCGAGCAGAATCCTTACACCAAGATCCACAACGTGGAGACGCAGCACAAGGTGCTGGAGTAGCGGCGGGGAACGAGAGGTTGCAGACGAAGGGGGAGCAGCTGTCCCGGGAGCTGGGCACGGTCAGGAACTAATGTACAGTAGTGTTTTCTTTTTTTTTTTTCCCGAAAAGTGTAATTAAATCAATGGTGCGTCTTACAATCGATGGCGCCTTAGAAATCGAGGAAATACGATATAGATTTATATATACACACACAACAAAAAGTAAGATGGGAGGATGGGTTTGGGAAATGTGTGGGAGCGACGTGGAGAAGAGAGGCTGTAACCGCAGAACCTGGGAGATCACTGGGGAGGCTTCATCCAGCAGTGGGGAGACCCGGGCTGGAGAGGATGGGATGAGGGAATGTGTGGGAGCGACGTGGAGAAGAGAGGCTGTAACCGCAGAACCTGGGAGATCACTGGGGAGGCTTCATCCAGCAGCGGGGAGACCCGGGCTGAAGGTGAAGATGATGAGGATGATATATATATCGGATTTAACTGGAGTGTCCCATTTTGGTAGTACCGACAATATAAGGTTTGCTGTAAAGACCTATAGTCCACAGAGGCTCACGCTGTAAAAATAATTGTCCGTAATGATAGTGTAATCGTCTGAGACATACATCTGGAAGTGGCAGCTTCCGGAATCATTTACAATTATATAGTGCACGTGGGGCAATGTGGCTTTTGCAAGCAGATGGAAGCAGCTAACTAAAAGGACGTTACAGACTATCTGCTGAATCGTAGAAGCACTGGCATAGAATATATTACATTTTTTCTTTGGGGGCGGGGGGGGGAGTCATTAAAGTCTCCCAGCGGAAAAAAGCCTGTGGATGTTGTCACGGGAGACCGGGTCACACATTTATATTTTTGGGATCATTCAATAGGCAAAACAAGGCAGTGAAATAAATAAAATGGGGTTTATTTGGATAAAACCTCGGAAATACAATGAAACTCAAAATACAGGAGTACACACACTTACTGGGGTCGGGGGTATGAGATCTAGCCTTTCCTAGGTGCAGGGCGCCCGCTTGCGAGGGCTCACCCTGACCGGGACCAAGTCGCGATACTCATGGAAGTCATTTCGGCGAGAAATCCTGGCCGCGCCCGCTAGTTCGATTGGTAGAACTTGGCTTCAAAAGACGGGACTAAGGCCAGGTCCATAGTGCCTTCGCCCATGCGGAGGCGTGCGCAGCCGTTACGTCACCTGCTTGAAGCGGGTGCGCTTTTTGGCCATGGCACGCGCGCCGTCCCTGGGAGTGTCTTGGGGCGTGCCAGTGACGTCACGGAGCTGGTTCGCCCTTATTGGGCGAACCGTTCACATGACAGGCCTGTCGCGCCAAGAAATCAGTTTGAACTTGTTTCTTGGGCAATGCGTGCCCCCTCCCGCGAACACTGCCTGTGGTACCATGGTGCCATGGTGCCAGCCTTAGTCTCTGCGGCAGGCTTTTCTATCTTCAAAACGAAGCCGGTTGCTCTGCTATTTTGAACAGTGCAACTTTGAAAAGCCCGCCCTATCTTCATCGACTCAAGTCACAGGATGGTCTGGTACTCTGACTCGGCCATCTCCTTACATACCCTCCGCTGTTCTATGTTCAGCATGGAGGTAGGAGGAGCGACCAATCAGAGAGTGAGAATTCCTCCCCACCAGGCAATAGGAATAGGGGATCGTCCTTTGGCTGATGTCAGAGGAGGGGGCGTGTCAACCCCGTGGGCGGGACATATGAATTGACCAATGGGAAATGCACTGACATTCTGCTGCTTCCTCCAGTCAATCCAATGCCACCTTCTTTGCAGGCTCCGCTAAGTCTGTCAGACCAGAGGGTCCTCCATGCAGGGGGTCTCTGTTCTCCGGACCCAATTCTCAGCCCTGCCCCGGCCACTCAGCACCCCGACACCTCTCAACATCCTGAAGTACGGACTCTATACAGACATGCCGGCGTCTATGCTGATGCCCTAGCTGACTGTATAGCGTCTCATAACAAATGTCTAAAACATTATAACATACACTTTAATAAAGAATACACTTTGGGGAACATTATACGTATAAGGGGAATGGGTTTGGGATATTTGGGCTTGAAATCCAGGAGTCAGGGGGACACTGGGCAGCCCCGGTGTAATTCACCCCGCGTACCGGCAAATCATGCCTGCTCGCCGGGGAGAATTAAAGGACTACCGGTAACTGTGGCCCCCGTACTCCTGAAAACAAAATCATTGTATTTCTACCCAAATTTCCCCCTTAAAACTGATACACAAGAAATCTCACAGTTCTAGGGCCAAGGGAACAGGAAAACAGAAAAAAGCCGGGGTCACTTTATTTTCAGCATGTATTATCCCTGGTCCCTGGCTTATGGTGCTTATGTAATGTAGCTACTGGGGACCCCACGGTTTCAGGGGTAACCAGAGGGCTCAACCTTTATTGTATAGCCTGGTACCCTGGTTACCGTTTACTGGTTACTGTATAGCCTGGCAACCTCTTACCGTCACAGATGTATTAAAAGAAACCCTATTGTTTTTAATTAGAGATTTTTAGTGGGTTAAAGTTATCTTTGTAGTTTTGCTGGGGTTCAGGTGTGACACATAACCCCCCTTCTGTCTGTTACTTAATGGGAAGAGTGTTTGCAATGATACGTTATTCCATCATTATGCTCAGGCATTTCCAACTCAGTGGGGTTGATGTATTAAGGCAATGTTGGCATTAAAAGGATGCTAACAACATGTTGATTATATGGAGCAATAGGAGCTATAGGGAGCGGTTATATGGGGTAATAGGAGGAGTTATAGGGAGCTGTTATATGGTGTAATAGGAGGAGTTATAGTGAGCTGTTATATGGTGTAATAGGAGGAGTTATAGGGAGCAATTATATGGGGTAATAGGAGGAGTTATAGGGAGCGATTATATGGGGTAATAGGAGGAGTTATAGGGAGCGGTTATATGGGACAATAGGAGGAGATATAGGGAGAGGTTATATGGGACAATAGGAGGAGTTATAGGGAGCGGTTATATGGGGTAATAGGAGTTAGAGGGAGCGGTTATATGGGGCAAAAGGAGGAGTTATAGGGAGCGGTTATATGGGGTAATAGGAGGGGTTAAAGGAAGCAGTTATATGGGGTAATAGGAGGAGTTATAGGGAGCGGTTATATGGGGTAATAGGGGGGGGTAAAGAAAGCGGTTATATGGGGTAATAGGAGGAGTTATAGGGAGCGGGTATATGGGGTAATAGGAGGCGTTATAGGGAGCAGTTATATGCAGCAATAGGAGTTATAGGGAGCGATTATATGGGGTAATAGGAGGAGTTATGTGGAGAGGTTATATGGAGCAATAGCAGGAGTTATAGGGAGGGGTTATATGGGGTAATAGGAGGCGTTATAGGGAGTAGTTCTATGGGGTAATAGGAGGAGTTATAGGGAGGGTTATATGGGGTAATAGGAGGACTTATAGGGAGGGGTTATATGGGGTAATAGGAGGACTTATAGGGAGAGGTTATATGGGGTAATAGGAGGAGTTATAGGGAGATGTATATGGAGCAATTAGAGGTATTATAGGGAGAGGTATATGGAGCAATCGGAAGCATTATAGGGAGTTGTTATAGTGGATGTGGAGGGGGGCGGTGGATGCGGAGGGGGGCAGTGGCCGGTCAGAGGAGTTGCCGCCATGCCCGGCTCTCCCCCGCCGCGGCTTCTCTCTCCCTGTCTGTCCCACGCCGAGGTATCTGAGGCTGACGCACGCCGGGTCTCCCTCTCACGCCGGTGCGCACCGGAAGCCCAGCTGACTTCCGGCGCTGACGTCAGAGGACCCGGTGCGCGTCAGACTCCTCGCCGTGGGACAAACAGGGAGAGAGAAGTCTGCAGCGGGGGAGAGACGGGTATGGCAGCAACTGCCCTGTCCGGCCGCCACACCCCCTGCGTTCAGAGAGAGGTAATACCGGACACATACATGTCCAGTATTACCTTTCATTTTATACCGGACGCAGGGGCAAAATACTGGGCTGTCCGGTTCAAAACCGGACACCTGCGAACTCTATTGATTGGCTAATCAAGAGCCAGTTTAGACTGGGGCACTAAATGGTGCTCAGCTTTAGCATGTCTTAACTTTCATTCATTAGAATAAGAGTTAGGAGTGTAGCATCCTTCAGTGCATATGGGCCTAGTAGGGATGTCATCCTTGTGTAACCCCCACTTTTGGATTACTAGGGCCTTAAGGGGTTAACTTTGTGGGCTCACACAGAGTAACGCCCCTTCCCTATCACATGGTGCTGGGGTGATTCAGTGGAAATTAAGCCTCGCCCCCTTCCTGCCTGGATACAGTGACATTATGCTAGGCTATAAATAGATGGGGGAAGCTTCTGGAAGGCAGATCCCAGGAGGAGCAGAGACGAGGTATCTCATTGTCAAACAGTTATGTAAGCCCCTATGTATAAAATAGGTCCCCCAACTATTTTATTGTTTTCAGTTAGGCAAAGTACCCTGTTTATATAGAGTCCCACCAGTATGGTCTGGGCCTGGCATTACTCCAAAGATATACCGAGAGACAGACTTTGCCCAGAGGGGGTTTCCCAAGCCACAGCCCCATGTATAGTTGAACCCACGCCACCGGCGGGTCCATCACTGGCTCTCACCCACAGGCCATGTAGTGGCAGGCCACCCTGAGAAGAGGTGGCGTATCACGGATGGAGTAGTACAAGGCCCGCCAGGGGCTCCATGGATATGGAGCGCTACCAGCACCCTAGAGCAGAGGGATTCTATAGGTTGATCAAGGAGTACATAGCCTCAGCACCTTCCTAGCGGGTCAAGGTGGTTGCAGCTAGGGAAGCCGTGCAGACAGCATTACCCCATATAACCAGTCCGAATAGAGTTGCCGGCCTGCACCCTGAACAAGGTAATGCATCCTGGGCAGCCATAACACCGATACTCCCTAGGAGCCGTACATGGAGGGTTACAAGCAGGGGCGAAGCTATAGGCCGGGCAAAAGCCCGGAGACCCGCTCTCCCCCCTGGCATTAGCCCTGCTGACCATCTCCCTCTCTCTTCTCCCACAGATAGAGGCAGGTGGGGGGAGATGATGGTACGCAGCGGCGGCAGTCAGAGTGAAGCCGAGGAGCAGCCAGCAGAGGAGTTAAGAGTTGCACGGCGGCAGAGCAGGACAGCCGGGGAGGAGCGCATCACAGCGGTTTCGACCCGGAAGTCTTTCTTACTTCCGGTGTCTATGCTGCTACAGCGCGCTCCTCCCCGGTCGTCCTGCTCTGCCGCCGTGCAACTCCTAACTCCTCTTCTGGCTTCTCTTCTGCTTTACGCTGGCGCCCTGTCGCCCCATCATCTCCCCCCACCTGCCTCTATCACCACCCTGTCCCACAGGTAGGCATGGAGGGGGAGGAGGAGGGGGAGAGAGCTGAAGGAGGGGGAGAAAGTTGAGGGAGGGATGATGAGGAGGGGGAGAGAGCTGAAGAGAGATGATGAGTAGAGATGATGAGGAGAGATATCCTCCCATATAAATCGAGGCAAATTCTCCTGAATCTACGAAATACGTTCACTTAAAATGTGTCCCCGGTCCCCGCGCATGTCTAGCTACGCCACTGGTCACAAGTGCATTTCTAAAGATGTACAGAGCTGGGGGAATCTTGGACTATGAGCAGAAATACATCTGGCTTCCAATTGGGGTTTTTTCACAGGAAGGATTGCCGCTTTAACATTACATTCACAGAAATATCCACAAGCTTTACTCGCCTGCCTGGAATAATCAGAGGGTTTCTCTCCTGTCATTGGTCGGGAAACAGGTTGGGGGGGACGGTCTTAGACGTCTCATTGATAGCACCGCAGTCTTGAGGTTAGTCAGAGATCCACACTCCTTATTTGCTATCAATGTCCATGGTCCTCTAACAGAGGGATGCTCAACACCAGTCCTCAAGCTTCCCCCCAACTGATTGGTGGCTCAATCAGTCCTTGCTTCAGCACGGGTGGCTCAATCAGTCCCAGCTTCAGCACGGGTGGCTCAATCAGTCCCAGCTTCAGCACGGTGGCTCAATCAGTCACAGCTTCAGCACAGGAGACTTGATCAGTCCCTGCTTCAATACAGGTGACTCAATCAGTCCCTGCTTCAGCACAGGTGGCTCAATCAGTCCCAGCTCAGCACAGGTGGCTCAATCACAGGCTCAGTCGTCCACTAAGCCTCTGATTGAGCCGCCTGTGCAGAAGCTGGGATATCCTGAAAACTTCACCTGTTGGGGGGGGGGGGGAACTTTAGGACTGGAGTTGAGCCCCCCTGCTCTAACACCTTCATGTGACGTGGTCTGTGTCTTCTGATCAGCTGACCATAGCCTGCTGCTCACTTATATCCTGTACTTGAGCGATTATGATGTCATAGTGGACCAGGTTGCTTAGCAATGTATCAGGCACATCAAAGGTGACCTGCGCTGTTATACAGTTGTCCCGATGTCACTCTTCATCTGCCATTATGCTATTTAATAGTCCCTCAAGGGCTGTGACTTTGAACTCCCCACTGGTTTCCTTTACATCTACACACTTTATTCCTCCTGTCTCTGTCTATGTACTGTACATATATTCAAAAAATCAATATATGTATCACAGACACACTGAGGTTGACAGCTCGTTTAATGTATACAATTTTAAATATTCTGTCTGGGATGCAGGAAAGGGAAAATAGATAACACGTTGTACCTCATAGAGGTATGCCAGTGCCATGTTATAAATAAAATAATAATTTGAAATAATGTGTACCTTCCCAAGTCTGTAAAATAAAGTTGTAACCACGTTGCTGCCAAGCCTGAGAGAATTGTCCATTACAATGGCCACTTTATCAGTGTGTAATAATGTGACTGGGTTTACTGGCAGTCTCGCTATTTGAGTGTCACTTGCTATAAGGCAGTCTCATTTAATTTGTAATGGATGTTACTCTTTCTTCGGTAGGTTCCCATCAAGTGGATTGAGTGTCACTCTTTGAAGGGCAGTCTCATCTCATTTTGACCGAGTGTCACTCTTTGAAAGACAGTCTCACATTTGAACTGGGTCACTCTTTTTTTCTTTTCAAGGTAGTCTCATCTCATTTGGGCTGGGAGTCACTCTTTGAAGGTCAGTCTTATCTCATTTGGACTGAATGTCACTCTGGAAGACAGTCTCACCTCATTTGAAAGGCAGTCTCGCCCTATTTGGCAGAGTCTCATCCTTCGAGACTGAGTGTCAATTTATATGGCTGGAGAGTCTTCACAAACGTAATCTCACATGCATATTATAGATGCGTGATTCTTTTAAAGATGGTCTTGTTCATTAAGGGTGCCAATTTCAAAGAAGTCTCTCCCATTTGTCTTAAATGTCACTCTCTGAAACCAGTGTCAACCATCGGTACTGAGAGTAACTCTTTGAAAAAGCTTCATCCTCGAACTTTGGAGTGTCCATGAAAATAGTCTGAATGTCACTCTGTGCCACCATTTTGTCCTTAATGTGTTTCACTGGTTGAAAATGTCCCTTTAATTCCGAAAATGTCAAATTTCACAACTTGAGGACATTCTTGGGTCAAATGTAAACATTTCTAACATAACACGGCCTGCGGTTCCTTGAAAAAGTAAGGATAATTTAGTGTGTCAATGTCTTAAAAACCTGCCTCACTCATTAGGTCAGCGATCGTCACCACCTGCCACCATATTGCAGACCTGTCAATCTCTGAGAACTGAAATCAGTTTGGATCACAAAATAGCTTTCTAATGGAAAATGAGTACAACTTACAACAACAAAAATGACGTTATAACATAACCTTATAGCTACAGTATAGTAGTTATAAGTCATGTTGTGTGGATCTATTTCTAATTTTTAATTTTTACAAACGCTATATTTATTTTTTTGCTGACTTTTCACTTGTTTATTATTTTCCTGGCGTCCGCAGTTACCGTGGCAACCTCTGTTCTCTTCATGCGCGTGAATGGCGGCGGCCATTTTAACCTCCCAGGGAGGCAATTTTCAGCAACTACTATCTCCAGCATTCAACTGCAGAATTTAGGAAATTGTAGGGATTGTTAAAACCAAGCGCAAAAGGACTCTAATAGTTTTTTTTTTTTAAAGGAAAGAAACATGTTTTTATAATGGTGAGTAGAGGGAATTGTTGTTTTAAGCACATTCTGAGGTAACATTTGTAATTTTCTAGTCTAGCATTGTTTGTAGCTGCCATGATTAAAGGTTGAGTAGCATAAAAGTGTTATACAGTATTATGTAACTTAATTGATATTAAGACACACAGCCAGTCACTAAGTGCGCATGCGCAAAGACACTCAGCAACTGTCACTCTAATTGCGCACGCGCAGCTCCTCACAGTCCTCCTCGGAACTGTCAACAAGAAGCGTTCCAAGCCTCGCTATGGCGTGACAAAGCCCGCCTTATTTGTGCGTCACGTCATAGCCAAGCCGGAGTCCCATTGGCTGTTCCCAGCGCGAGCGGCTCAGCCGTCAGTCGTTGACCAATAGGATCGCGGGACAAGCGCTGTCACGTGACCGGAGAGGGGGGAGGCCGGCCATCTTGCCGCGGTTGCTCCCTGTCTTGTGTATAGATCCGCCCTGCGGCTCGCGGAAGCGAAGGATCCGGCGGGGCCTGCGGCTCAGGGAGGGAGCCTCGCTGATGAGCGCTGTCCCCGGGTACCGGGTGAGGTGAGGACGCTTCTGTGGGCGTTATAACGGGGACTCACCGCGAGTGAGAGTGCAGCCCGGGGAGGGAGGTTACGCTCTGCTGAGTGAGAGTGCAGCCCGGGGAGGGAGGTTACGCTCTGCTGAGTGAGAATGCAGCCCTGGGAGCGAGGTTACGCGCTGCTGAGTGAGAGTGCAGCCCTGGGAGCGAGGTTACGCGCTGCTGAGTGAGAGTGCAGCCCTGGGAGCGAGGTTACGCGCTGCTGAGTGAGAGTGCAGCCCTGGGAGGGAGGTTACGCGCTACTGAGTGAGAGTGCAGCCCGGGGAGAGAGGTTACGCGCTGCTGAGTGAGAGTGCAGCCCGGGGAGGGAGGTTACGCGCTGCTGAGTGAGAGTGCAGCCCTGGGAGCGAGGTTACGCGCTGCTGAGTGAGAGTGCAGCCCTGGGAGGGAGGTTACGCTCTGCTGAGTGAGTGCAGCCCTGGGAGCGAGGTTACGCGCTGCTGAGTGAGAGTGCAGCCCTCGGAGCGAGGTTACGCTCTGCTGAGTGAGAGTGCAGCCCTCGGAGCGAGGTTACGCGCTGCTGAGTGAGTGCAGCCCGGGGACGGAGGTTACGCGCTGCTGAGTGAGAGTGCAGCCCGGGGACGGAGGTTACGCGCTGCTGAGTGACAGTGCAGCCCGGGGACGGAGGTTACGCGCTGCTGAGTGACAGTGCAGCCCGGGGACGGAGGTTACGCGCTGCTGAGTGACAGTGCAGCCCGGGGACGGAGGTTACGCGCTGCTGAGTGAGAGTGCAGCCCGGGGACGGAGGTTACGCGCTGCTGAGTGAGAGTGCAGCCCGGGGACGGAGGTTACGCGCTGCTGAGTGAGAGTGCAGCCCGGGGACGGAGGTAACATTCTGCATATGGCTTGGTGTGAGTGAGCCTAAGCCTAATGAGTGAGACTGGTGAGTGAGGCTTAGGCTAATAATTGAGACTCGGGAGAGTGAGTGAGGCTGTTGCCCAGTTGGTGTGATTATAATATGAGTAATTGTGTATGCAGCCTGATAAGTGAATGCGTCTAGTGAGTGAGGCCAATAACTGAAACTCCAGCCTAATGAATTTGGCTGAACTCAATGAGTGAGTGAACTAATCTGCAGCCTGATGAGTGAGATTAATGATTGAGTCGGGCTGCTAAAGAGTATGTTTTTGACGCCTGATCAGAAAGAGCGAGTGAGGCTTTACCCAGATGAGTACGTCCACAGCGTAATGACTGAGGCTATAGCCTGATGAATGAGGCTGCTTAATAAGTGAGTGAGCCTCGCCAGTCTGCATCTGTTTTTGTCACGTGTGTCCGCTTGAGATTTTGGGAGTGTCAATAGGGTGAGTTAAAGCCGAGTTTCCCAACCGGGATGCCGCGACCCCAGGGAAACTTATTTTCAGCTGCTCCGCAGGCTTTTGCTGCCTGGAGACAGAGGCAACTTCCTTGTCTCCGGACAGGGAAAAGGTGAGCGTGTTCTGTGAAAAGGGTGAGTGTGTAGAGGGTAAAGGGTAATTATGAGGTGAGAGAGGGGGTGAATGTGGCGTGTGTTAGAAGGCCGCTAGTGTGTTGGGGTTCGAGTAAGAGTTGATGAACAGCGATGCCCCAAGACTTTAAAAATCCTCCAGTGCTGCCCTTGTTCAAAGAAGGTTAAGAACCACCCAGTTTGTGTCAGACCCTCCTACGACAAAAGGGAACTAAGGACAGTGACTTGTTGAAAGGAACATTTCTTTAAAAAATATATTTTTTTTTAAATCCCCCCCCCCCCCCTAGACTGGGAAGCAGGGAGTCTCCATAGTCGAAGTGTGTTCATTTTGACTCCGGGGACCCCCAGCTTCCCGAGATACCTCCGTAGGTCGTGCTGGTATCTCCTGCATGCGTAAAGGTCCCGCGTGACGTGGCCCAGTAGGAAGCCACGATGGATGGTGGCCGGCATCACGCATGACCTTTAAGCCGCCATATTGGTTACCCAGCCGGGGCTGCTACTAGAATGACCTACGGAGGTAAGTATCTCGGGCAGCAGGGGGTCCACAGGGCTGAAAATAACGTGGTTGTTATGGAAACCCCCTGCTTCCCACCTAGTACCAAAACACCTCTAGATGAAAATGCACCTTTAATAGGATAAATGGAGCAAAATGGCACACTTTTTTTCAATTGGTAAAGTATATGTATTTTTAAAGTTACATTTGTGTCAAAGGTAGTTTTTACAATCTTTATCTAGTCACTCATTAGGTGATGACGGTTTATCCATCCACAACTAGAAATTAATTCTAGTCTATTTTTTGCATTGCTTGTATAGTAAGTATGAGGCTATCATTAGTCAAACAGATAAACATAAGCAGCTGCCCTGGAGAAAAGGGAAACATTAATTTTTAACAGGATGCAAATAAGTGTGTGTGTGTATTATATATGACACACACACACACACACACACGTGTGTACATAGTATACATCCATCTCAATATTTATGCACACACATTGAATAAGGAGGTTACATGTTATGAATTCCTTGTGTGTGTTGTCTACACACATACGTAATCTTTGCATACCACTGTGAAGACAAGTGAAAATAATTTCAAGAATGTCTCCAGACATCAACTCCTAACATGGCCCTGTGTTCAAACCGCTTCATTCTCCCTCAGCAGTTCCCTGTGCTTGGGGTGAAAGGGAAAATGTGTTCAAGGTCAAGACATAGGCAAACATTACACTGAGAGTTTATCTGAATATGTTTACCTCTGCCACTGGGAAATGGAACTGGCAAATCTTTATGGCACTGCTCCGTGCTGTGGGGACGGCTAGATTAGGGGTCTGTCTGTTTTGTACACATGGCATATACCACTATGTACATATCATTTTATTTCTATAGCACCAGCCATATACGCAACGCTTTACAATATTACGATAGGAGGTAAATAATGTACATTACAAACAATGGAGATGAGCACAACATAAGGCTAAAGGAGACCCTGCCTAAAGAGCTTACAATCTAAGTTTTATGTTAGGAGTTTTACAGGAGGAGTAGAAGTGCAGATATGGGCGGTCAAGGGCATCTGGAGTCGTGAGCAGAGGCGCAAAACGTTTGATGGGATACGTCCTGTAAGAGGTGGATTTTCAGCTGGGCATTGAATGTGGAACGTGAGGGTGCTTAATACAGTGATTAAACCGGCAGTCCTTCCTGCAGGAACATGTTAAATGGGTTAAGTCTTGCCCTTTTCTTTCTATGAACAAAATCTGACACCGGTAAATATTCTTTAATCATTCTTTTAAAAGTTTAAACACGGTAGAGTGAGCTGTGACTTGGGAGGATTTTATTTCCTCCGGCTGCTCCCTTCTGTCTGACGTCACTGTGTGTTCAACAATAGTTAGCACAGACTAAAAGAATCGTCTCTCTCCCCCCCCCCTTCCCTTTTTTGACTATATTTAGAGCTTTGCCTGTGCAAACTCCTGCCCAGCACACTCTTATCACAGAAGGGAGCTGCCAGAGTAAAAAAAACATTACAAAAATGTAATGTATTTATAGTCTTATTGTTTTTCTCTTGTAAAAAAAAGAAAGAGAAGGCGTTGGTCACACAGATTGAATTCCTTTAACGTGTCACTGGTTGGTTTTGTTCTCTGGAGGGGCCGCACCTAACCGGCCTGGGTGTTCTTACACTTATTTCATTTTGTGACTCCGTTCCCAATGGTTACCGTTGCAGGCATTGAGGTCAGAGAAGCCGTCGCCATGTACTCCGAGTGGAGGACCCTGCACCTCGTCATAAAGAATGACCAGGGCCACACCAGCGTGCTGCACAGCTACCCCGAGAGCGTGGGCCGTGACGTGGCAAATGCCGTGGTCCGACCCCTGGGACAGGCCCTCAACGCGCCGTCCACGGCTGGAAGCGAGAGCATATTAAAAACGGACAAAGAGGTGAGCGCCCCTCGTTCTATTAATAACAATGTTCTTCTTACTGTATGTACAAAAGTGCATTAACGCCATGATTATTATATTTTTAGCAACAGTATAATCTGCAGAGTAATCTATTTCAGGGGTGCAAAAACTTGTGTCTGTGCCCCTTGCCTGCTCTTCCCCTCCCCCCCCCGCCCCGCCCCCCACAATAACTTTTCTCTGATGTCACGACTATTTAATACAAAGACTCGTTCATACTTTTTGCTTTTATAGTCTCCCAGGAAGGGATACAAAAGTAAAATGGAAAACCTGTTGCCAAAGAAAAATGAAATAAAAAATGTTATCAAGGTGCCTCTGATGGAGTCACCTGTGCTGAAGCACTGATATCCTGGAATCCTGACCTGTTGCAAAGAGGGGGGGGGGGGGGGAGCTTGAGGACTGGAGTTGGGCACCCCTGCCTTTGGTGACCGAAAAGTCAGGATACTTTGTGCTCATTCAATCTGTAAAACACCATTTTCTTGCTTGTCACATTTGTCAGTGCTGGTACTTGGTGTGTACTCTGCTCTGCACTTACACCTATCTTTGCATTAGCAGTTTACTTGGCACGACAGTCGGCCTTTAAGGTCAGTTTTATCTTGCGAGTGCGGCCAGTTTTTCGTCTGCTTACAGATCTTGTCTTGACACAAGAAGCTCGATGACGCGTCAGCTAGCGGGGAAGCCGTCTTCCCGTGCGGCGACGTGGTCACGTGGTGTGTGTGGAGCTAGTGGCGGGGAGGGGGAAGGGGCAGCATTTCCATGTTTTGCAAAGCGAGATTTGCCTCCCAAGCTGAGAGGTCCGGTAACAGAGTGAGAATGGAGGGACCTTCTTAGTGCAGCCCCTGCAGGGAGCCTTGTATGAGGAGAGTTGCTTGTTTATCCATTCCAAGCTGAAGCTCTGAAAATAGAGGGGTGCCCCCCATCTCCCCCCATTTTGGCCATCGCTCCCTGCAGATTGCCGCTTTAAGCTGTGCACGTGCTGCCAGGACGCCAGGCGCGCGTGCAGCAGCCAACTCTGCGGCCGTAGCCTTGGATCGCTCCAAGCTGCAGTAGCCGCGTTGGTCCTGAGAAATGCTGATTCCCGGTTGTGACACCTTTTTCCAGCGGACCGGCCTTGGAGTTATTCATAGGTGAAATTCTAGCATGGTAGAGCTTTCCAAACCTCTTGGGTTTCTTCCTAAAATGGTCTACTTTTAATTTCATCCATGGAGAACATGTTTGGGCTGCTAAAAGTTATCCCAACCTCCAACAAATCTGCTATTCCCGTTACATAAACCCAGTGGAGCAATGCCCTCTACTCGCCATCAAATAACGCAATGTCCTTTTTACTGCGGTCTCTTTCCTGCTGGTATTTAAATAGCAATCCAAGACATTTTGTTTATACAGCATTGAAGCAGGGGGTTTCCGGGGACCTCCTGCTTCCGCAGATACAGACCTCCTTACGGGGTGCCGGTAGCCACTCGGCTAGCTGGGGTTCACGTAATGGCCGCTTTTCAAAGCTCCCACGCCAGTAGGATGTCGTGACGTCATCAGGTTCGGTTTCCTATTGTCCCACGTGACGCGGGAGCGTTAAACTTTTGCCGAGACACCAACACCCGTCTCAGAGGTTTGTATCTTGGGAAGCATGGGGTCTCTGGAACTGAAATTAACGGGGTTCAGCCCCAGAGACTACCTGCTTCAAACCTATGTAAAAATGGCACGAATTGCTCCTTTAACCTTGTATTGACCTTAATCTGTCAATGCATTTCTCATTTGGTACAGTGCAGAGTATGTTGTTCATTGCTCCTATAAAGAGTGAAAAGCCTAAATGAAGTCTGTGTGTATGTAAATCAGGCAATAACATGTGTTGTATTCACATTCCAGGTGAAGTGGACCATGGAGGTGATATGTTACGGGCTCACCTTGCCGCTGGAAGGGGACACGGTTAAGTTCTGCGTGGATGTTTACACAGATTGGATCATGGCTCTCGTGTGTCCCAAGGATTCCATCCCTCAGCCAGTCATCAAAGAGCCCAACATGTACATCCAGATCATCCTCAAGCACCTGCAGAACCTCTTTATACCAAGGTGAGCTGCGGCTGACCGAACGCTGCTCAAACCTCCGTGCTCCCGGCCACACCAGGGGTGTAACCTTTACCGTGCCGGCGTCCCGTACCTGGTACATCCTGCGCCCTTGCTCGTTTTTGGAGGGGTAGACCGGTCTGACTGCTCTGCTACACTTTCCCGCATCCAGCAGCGTCAACGGGGTGCACTCAAAGGCAGGGGTTCTCAACTCCAGTCTTCAAGGGCCGCCACTAACAGGTCAGGTTTTCCGGATATCCCTGCTTCAGCACAGGTGGCTTGGTCTTTGACTGAGCCACTGATTGAGCCACCTGTGCTGAAGCTGAGATATCCTTGAAACCTGACCTGTTGGGGGTCATGACTGGATTTGAGAACCCCTGCTCTAAGGTTTAATGTACCAACCGATATCCTATACAAATGTGACGCGTGCACCTTTTTTCAGGTGACATTTGGGGTTATCAGTCTCCACCTTCCCCACCCCCCTCCTTCTTTCCACATGTCATCGCTCCTCCCCTTCACCTATGCATATGCCCACACACTGCACTACTATTTACACACCTAACAACTTCTACACCCCTCCAATAAAAAGCACCCCACATATCCTCTATTCACCTCCTCTCCCCCCTCTTCCGCCTCGCTGCTGTAGATATCTCTCCTAATCCTGTCACATACCTCGCCTCGCCCACACCTCCCTGCCACCTCTTCCCCTGCTAATGGTGTTAACCCATCTAATTTACTATCGGTCACCCTTAAAACTCATCTCGCAAAAGAAGTGTCCCAATAGCCTGGACTCGTGGCTACTGCACCACTCTGTCACTCTTGCCAACCACTATGGCCAAGCACTGTCATCTACTACACATAACCACCATCAAGACCAAACACTGCCATCTACTGCACTTATTCCCTTACCTGCTGTCTCTGTAACTCTCCCAACATACCAAGCTCTCCGGGGCAGGTATTTCCTTTCCTATTGCCTGACTTTACCGTGCTTATTGTATTATAATTCCCTGTATTGTCTTTTGTAACGCGCTGAGTACACTGTCGGAGCAATATAAATACATACATGTCTCCCGGCTTTACCAAGCTCATCACATAATATGGTTCCATAGGAAAGGATGGGATTTTGTGCTTTGATTTAAAGGTGCGTTTCTAGGAGTATGTAACAAAATACAATGCGCGCACCTAAAATTAAGTGATTAGTGAATCTAAGCGATCAATAAGTGATGATTAATACATGTGGAGAGGTGCAGCTAACAGAAGGGTGTTTCTCAACACCTTTTAGAACACCACAAACAAACCTTAACGCAAACTCTCCTCATGTATAGCTTTAAAAAAGTGTAAGTGAATAAACAGGGAATGCAATCAATGTAACTCACTCCAAGATGTTGATGGGAGGGGTAAGATCAGAGATACTGATCTAAGGAGGATAGGATAATCGGGAACTCCCCAGGTATATAAAATAAAGAGGAAATCTATAGTACCGTTTATAATACAGCACAAAGTGAGCAGTGAGCCCAAATACAAACTCGCATGGTGACCACGCTGGGTGTACGGCGTCGGCGCTCTGCTCACAAGCAGCGGGTGATGGGCAGCAGCAGGCGCTCTCCTTTCCCTGGTCTCACAGTTCACGCAGGCGAATCGCACTTCCGGGTTCCCCCAGCGGATGACGTCACCGCGATAGCCAGCCAATGGGAGCCTTCAATCCAGCCGGAGCTTCAATAATGCAGGGAGCAACAGGCACAGCACACAACGCTTCAACTTTTGAAGCGTTGCGTGCCTGTTGCTCCCTGCAAGGGACGTCCAAGGGTCCTGTATTACTTCTGAAGCGTTGTGTGCTGTTCCTGTTGCTCCCTGCATTTATTGAAGCTCGGCTGGATTGAAGGCTCCCATTGGCTATCGCGGTGACATCATCCGCCGGGGGAACCCGGAAGTGTGATTCGCCTGCGTGAACTGTGAGACCAGGGAAAGGAGAGCGCCTGCTGCTGCCCATCACCCGCTGCTTGTGAACAGAGTGCCGACGCCGTACACCCAGAGTGGTCACCACGCTTTTTTTATCCTTGGGCGCATGCGATTTTGTACTTGGGCTCACTGCTCACTTTGTGCTGTATTATAAACGGTACTATATATTTCCTCTTTATTTCATATACCTGGGGAGTTCCTGATTATCCCATCCTCCTTAGATCAGTATCTCTGATCTTACCCCTCCCATCAACATCTTGGAGTGAGTTACATTGATTGCATTCACTTACACTTTTTTAGCTATACAAGAGGAGAGTTTGCGCTTAAGGTTTGTTTGTTGCGTTTCTAGGGGTGCTTTTTTTTTTTGGTACTAGGTGGGAAGCAGGGCGTCTTCAGTGCTGAATCTAGTTAGTTTCAGCTCCGGGGACCCCCTGTACCCCGAGACTCTCGCCTCCGTAGGTCATGCCAGTAACAGCCGGGGCTGGCCACACAATATACCGGTTTAAAGGTCCTGCGTCATGTGGGCCAATAGGAAGCTGCCCCCTCATCTGTCGCGGCTTCCTATTGGTCTACACGCTGCGGGACCTTTCATTTTTATTATTGTGTAATATGCAATAAGTTGGCAAGATTGCCGTACTATACAACATGCATAACAGGTAACATTGTGTAAGAAGATAGAATATAACAATGATTCGATTCGATTTTTATAAGACCATACCAAACGGATTAGGAAATAATAAATGTTTAATTTATAATTTTTCTGGAAAGTGGATGTTTCCGAACTGATTAATGAGAGATCTATAATAACAAAGGAATAGGCGTGTTGGAGGGAAAGGGGAATAGATTTTATTAAGTGTGTGTATATACTTTTCTAGAATAGTAAAAATGCAATGGTCTCCAAATATTGTGTATATGTACAGTATACATGCATACATACAACTCTCCATCTACATATAAGTGCCACCTACGTATTTATAACACCATTCGTATATGCAACGTTACAGGGTTAGAAGCCCTTTATTTGCAGGCAGTGATAATAATATACAGGGGGATAACACTGAGTATGAGGGGAATGTGATGTCCCTCGGGCAGGAATTCCAGCCTAAGTGCTATGCTCGGAGACTTTAATAAAAGAGGGTAAGTGCATTTGCTTTGAATGGAAGACCAAGACGGGCAAAGTGTGTTTTTGAAGAAAGCTGCATAATAAATGTTTTCCAAGCTTCACTAAAACGGTGGTTCAGCAATCACATGAAATATAAATCAGATCTGTGCAAGAAAGGAACTATTGCAGAAAAATGCCCACAACAGTAATGTAGCTTTCGTGTGTAACCTCAAGCGTGAGGCTGTGCAAAATGTGGGGTTCACTTCCTGCTCCCGTTCGTGTTTCCCGCCCTTTGTTGGTCCTTCTCACCGTTCCCCTATATGTTTTCGCTAGTTCCTGGTTGTAAGTCTGTGATGGGGATCCTCCCTAAGTTCCTACACCCGCTCTAGTACAGGCATTAACGTACGCAATGGGACCGGAGCATGTATGTAAAGCAAAAATGTACTTAAAGTGAAGCACTACCTTTTTTTTCCCACTTATCGATGCATGTACAGTACTGCAAACATCATATACGTGCATAACTGATGTAAATAACGCATGTGTAACAGGCTCTATAGTCTCCCCGCTTGCGCACAGCTTCGGTACAGGTAGGGAGCCAGTATTGCTGCTCAGGACATGCTGACAGGCGCATGCGTGAGCTGCCGTTTGCCTTTTGGGCGATGTGTTTACTCGCGAGTGTACTTAAAGTGAGTGTACTTAAAGCGGGGTATGCCTGTACTGCGTTTCTTGGTGAGTAGCGCGTTAGAAAAAGTTGGAACTAAATAAATGGAGACAGTGATGGCGGATACAGTAGATGTCTGGGAAAAAAAGGTTGGACGTTTTTTAGAAAGGAAAGTTATACAGGGATATACCTAATAAGTAAACATGGGAAGGATGTTGATCCAGGGAGTAATCTCATTGCAAATATTGGAGTCGGGGGAATTTAATTTCCCCTTATGAGACATCATTGGGTAATGTGTCGCTTTAGGTGGACGTGGCCTTGACATCACCCTGCAGGTTTGCCCTCATTGGCTGAACCGCCGAGGGGCGTGTCCTAGAGCTCCGTCACGACTCCTGATATCAATTTTCTTGAGAGCAGGAGTTTGTTGGCGCGGCACGGTGGCCCCATTGTGGGGCGGCTCTTGTCCCTGCAGCGACCGCCACAGCGGGCGCTGCAGTAGCCAGCGGGGACCTGGCCTAAGTGGCCGGCTAATCATGGACTGAGCTGGTTAATAGATTGTTTGTTGTTGATGTATCTTTGTCACCTATTCTTTGTCAGCTAGTGTTATCTTCTCTGTATAGCGGCCAATATATACACGGGAAGACAGGCCCAGCGCCAGCCTGGAGCAGGTGATCTAATTGTCCGTATTGTGTGACATTGGCCCGATATCTGCAAGTAACTGGAGTTTTAGCGAATAAGCAAATAGCTGTTAGTGACTCGTTTGCATAAGCAGCTGTACAACGGCCCTCGTCCCTGCTTCAACCCATATCCCAGGGGCTCCACTACAGTCCTCAAGTAACCCACCCCTCCCCCCCAACAGGTCAAGTGTTCAGGATATCCCAGCTTCAGCACAGGGGGCTCAATCAGAGGATCCACCTGTGCTGAAGCTGGGACTGATCCACCTGTGCTGAAGCTGGAACTGATCCACCTGTGCTGAAGCTGGAACTGATCCACCTGTGCTGAAGCTGGGACTGATCCACCTGTGCTGAAGCTGGGACTGATCCACCTGTGCTGAAGCTGGAACTGATCCACCTGTGCTGAAGCTGGAACTGATCCACCTGTGCTGAAGCTGGAACTGATCCACCTGTGCTGAAGCTGGGACTGATTGTGCCACCTGTGCTGAAGCTGGGACTGATTGTGCCACCTGTGCTGAAGCTGGGACTGATTGTGCCACCTGTGCTGAAGCTGGAACTGATTGTGCCACCTGTGCTGAAGCTGGGACTGATTGTGCCACCTGTGCTGAAGCTGGGACTGATCCACCTGTGCTGAAGCTGGGACTGATCCACCTGTGCTGAAGCTGGGACTGATCCACCTGTGCTGAAGCTGGAACTGATCCACCTGTGCTGAAGCTGGGACTGATTGTGCCACCTGTGCTGAAGCTGGGACTGATTGTGCCACCTGTGCTGAAGCTGGGACTGATCCACCTGTGCTGAAGCTGGGACTGATCCACCTGTGCTGAAGCTGGGTCTGATTGTGCCACCTGTGCTGAAGCTGGGTCTGATTGTGCCACCTGTGCTGAAGCTGGGTCTGATTGTGCCACCTGTGCTGAAGCTGGGACTGATTGTGCCACCTGTGCTGAAGCTGGGTCTGATTGTGCCACCTGTGCTGAAGCTGGGACTGATTGTGCCACCTGTGCTGAAGCTGGGACTGATTGTGCCACCTGTGCTGAAGCTGGGATATCCTGAAAACCTGACCCTGTGTTAAGGGATACTATGGAGGGGTATGGATCCTCTATGGCAGGGGTGCACAAACTGGGGGGTGCGGGGGATTTTTCTGGGGGGGCGCGGCTGTTGCAGAGGCACCGTGTGCTTCTCGAGGCATTTAAATGTTGGGGGACCGCGCAAGGCCTCTGCAACCTCAACTTACTGGGATTCAGCCGGCTTCCGTAAGCGTCGCCATGGCAAGGTGGCATCATGTGATGTGACGCGCGTCAAATGATGCGGGGTCACGTGACGTCACATGACCTGCGGCCTCATTTGACGATGGTTCACAGGAAAGGGGGAGAGCTGGGGCTGGCAGGCAGTGGGGTGCAGCGCAGAAACTTTGCGCACCCCTGCTCTATGGGATATTTTGACCTGTATGCATACATGTGCTCATATACTATAGATATATATACTAATCATCATCAGTTAAAGCTTCAGAGACGGTAGAATCCGTCCGCATGACGGCAGAGGAGGAGCTGGTAACAGGGTTCACTGACAGTGCAGAAGGGTTCATCACCCTGCAGTCATACTTTGTAACTTCAGGAGAATGTGGCGGGTCTCTGGCGCCCGTCCATACCTCGCAGATCGAGACGCCACAGGAACTGGGACGGTCTGTTAAATTAAAAACAATTTAGAGAAGGATTAGGACTTTATACAGTGCCGGAACTACAATGAGACGCCAGGCTCCTGCTGCTTCCTACGCTGAGCTATTTTGATTGCAGACCATATACATTTACTTGCCGGAAATAAACAGTGTCGTTTGCGAGTCAGGCGTGGGATTGGCTTTGAATGTTTATTTGGATTAAACGTGCAGTCCTATTGAGGCTACTGTGCACTAATGGCAGTGGCATGTTTAGTAGGTTACGTGTTGGTGAATTACATCTTTTAAAATAAAGCGTCGTATGCTATGAAATGTTTTCATACGATCTGTATCGGATCTCTCGGCGCTTATGACTTCTTCCTTGTTCTTGGTTTTGAACCACCGTCATTGTTTGGCAATCGTTATCAGATTGCTGTTCGTTTCCTGGTCCTCTGCATTTCCGCAGGAATCAGAGATTCGGAGGGGGTCGGGGGGGGGGGTGGCAACTCCAGTGCACAAGGGTTTACAGGGTCAGGTTTTCTGGATATCCCTGCTTCAGCACAGGTGGTGCAGTCTAAGACCGAGCCATTGATTTCCCCTGTCTTCAACTGCACCACCTGTGCTCAAGCAGGGATATCTGCAAAACCTGGCCTGTTCCGGGGGACTTGAGGACTGGAGTTGGGCACCCCAGGTCTAAGGAAGCGGATGACTGATTTCTTTTTGCATTTGTTCCGTCCGTGCAACTGTATGTGAAGAGAGATGAGGGGAACGATTGGTAGATCTCATCTTATACGGTATATAGCAGTGCATACAAATCTTTCCACTACAATCCTACATTTAGATATCCGTGTCCCCCCGCTGAGGACATGTTATAAACACACGGTGTGTCTGAGCAGTAGGATCTGGTGCTGGAGCGGCACTGCGTTACCTGCATTATATCCGTGTCCCCCCGCTGAGGACATGTTATAAACACACGGTGTGTCGGTGCAGTAGGATCTGGTGCTGGAGCGGCACTGCGTTACCTGCATTATATCCGTGTCCCCCGCTGAGGACATGTTATAAACACACAGTGTGTCTGAGCAGTAGGATCTGGTGCTGGAGCGGCACTGCGTTACATGCATTATATCCGTGTCCCCCCGCTGAGGACATGTTATAAACACACACTGTCTCTGAGCAGTAGGATCTGGTGCTGGAGCGGCACTGCGTTACATGCATTATATCCGTGTCCCCCCGCTGAGGACATGTTATAAACACACAGTGTCTCTGAGCAGTAGGATCTGGTGCTGGAGCGGCACTGCGTTACCTGCATTATATCCGTGTCCCCCCGCTGAGGACATGTTATAAACACACGGTGTGTCTGAGCAGCAGGATCTGGTGCTGGAGCGGCACTGCGTTACCTGCATTATATCCGTGTGTCCCTTCTGAGGACATGTTATAAACACACGGTGTGTCTGAGCAGTAGGACCTGGTGCTGGAGCGGCACTGCGTTACCTGCATTATATCCGTGTCCCCCGCTGAGGACATGTTATAAACACACAGTGTCTCTGAGCAGTAGGATCTGGTGCTGGAGCGGCACTGCGTTACCTGCATTATATCCGTGTCCCCCCGCTGAGGACATGTTATAAATACACGGTGTGTCTGAGCAGCAGGATCTGGTGCTGGAGCGGCACTGTGTTACCTGCATTATATCCGTGTGTCCCTTCTGAGGACATGTTATAAACACACGGTGTGTCTGAGCAGTAGGACCTGGTGCTGGAGCGGCACTGCGTTACCTGCATTATATCCGTGTCCCCCGCTGAGGACATGTTATAAACACACAGTGTCTCTGAGCAGTAGGATCTGGTGCTGGAGCGGCACTGCGTTACCTGCATTATATCCGTGTGTCCCTTCTGAGGACATGTTATAAACACACGGTGTGTCTGAGCAGTAGGATCTGGTGCTGGAGCGGCACTGCGTTACCTGCATTATATCCGTGTCCCCCGCTGAGGACATGTTATAAACACACGGTGTGTCTGAGCAGTAGGATCTGGTGCTGGAGCGGCACTGCGTTACCTGCATTATATCCGTGTCCCCCGCTGAGGACATGTTATAAACACACGGTGTGTCTGAGCAGTAGGATCTGGTGCTGGAGCGGCACTGCGTTACCTGCATTATATCCGTGTCCCCTCGCTGAGGACATGTTATAAACACACGGTGTGTCTGAGCAGCAGGATCTGGTGCTGGAGCGGCACTGCGTTACCTGCATTATATCCGTGTCCCCCCGCTGAGGACATGTTATAAACACACGGTGTGTCTGAGCAGTAGGATCTGGTGCTGGAGCGGCACTGCGTTACCTGCATTATATCCGTGTCCCCTCGCTGAGGACATGTTATAAACACACGGTGTGTCTGAGCAGCAGGATCTGGTGCTGGAGCGGCACTGCGTTACCTGCATTATATCCGTGTCCCCTCGCTGAGGACATGTTATAAACACACGGTGTGTCTGAGCAGTAGGATCTGGTGCTGGAGCGGCACTGCGTTACCTGCATTATATCCGTGTCCCCCGCTGAGGACATGTTATAAACACACAGTGTGTCTGAGCAGCAGGATCTGGTGCTGGAGCGGCACTGCGTTACCTGCATTATATCCGTGTCCCCTCGCTGAGGACATGTTATAAACACACGGTGTGTCTGAGCAGTAGGATCTGGTGCTGGAGCGGCACTGCGTTACCTGCATTATATCCGTGTCCCCCGCTGAGGACATGTTATAAACACACGGTGTGTCTGAGCAGCAGGATCTGGTGCTGGAGCGGCACTGCGTTACCTGCATTATATCCGTGTCCCCTCGCTGAGGACATGTTATAAACACACGGTGTGTCTGAGCAGCAGGATCTGGTGCTGGAGCGGCACTGCGTTACCTGCATTATATCCGTGTCCCCTCGCTGAGGACATGTTATAAACACACGGTGTGTCTGAGCAGCAGGATCTGGTGCTGGAGCGGCACTGCGTTACCTGCATTATATCCGTGTGTCCCTTCTGAGGACATGTTATAAACACACGGTGTGTCTGAGCAGTAGGATCTGGTGCTGGAGCGGCACTGCGTTACCTGCATTATATCCGTGTCCCCCGCTGAGGACATGTTATAAACACACAGTGTGTCTGAGCAGCAGGATCTGGTGCTGGAGCGGCACTGCGTTACCTGCATTATATCCGTGTCCCCTCGCTGAGGACATGTTATAAACACACGGTGTGTCTGAGCAGTAGGATCTGGTGCTGGAGCGGCACTGCGTTACCTGCATTATATCCGTGTCCCCCGCTGAGGACATGTTATAAACACACGGTGTGTCTGAGCAGCAGGATCTGGTGCTGGAGCGGCACTGCGTTACCTGCATTATATCCGTGTCCCCTCGCTGAGGACATGTTATAAACACACGGTGTGTCTGAGCAGCAGGATCTGGTGCTGGAGCGGCACTGTGTTACCTGCATTATATCCGTGTCCCCGCGCTGAGGACATGTTATAAACACACGGTGTGTCTGAGCAGCAGGATCTGGTGCTGGAGCGGCACTGCGTTACCTGCATTATATCCGTGTCCCCTCGCTGAGGACATGTTATAAACACACGGTGTGTCTGAGCAGTAGGATCTGGTGCTGGAGCGGCACTGCGTTACCTGCATTATATCCGTGTCCCCCCGCTGAGGACATGTTATAAACACACGGTGTGTCTGAGCAGCAGGATCTGGTGCTGGAGCGGCACTGCGTTACCTGCATTATATCCGTGTCCCCCGCTGAGGACATGTTATAAACACACGGTGTGTCTGAGCAGTAGGATCTGGTGCTGGAGCGGCACTGCGTTACCTGCATTATATCCGTGTGTCCCTTCTGAGGACATGTTATAAACACACGGTGTGTCTGAGCAGTAGGATCTGGTGCTGGAGCGGCACTGCGTTACCTGCATTATATCCGTGTCCCCCGCTGAGGACATGTTATAAACACACGGTGTGTCTGAGCAGCAGGATCTGGTGCTGGAGCGGCACTGTGTTACCTGCATTATATCCGTGTCCCCGCGCTGAGGACATGTTATAAACACACGGTGTGTCTGAGCAGCAGGATCTGGTGCTGGAGCGGCACTGTGTTACCTGCATTATATCCGTGTCCCCCGCTGAGGACATGTTATAAACACACGGTGTGTCTGAGCAGTAGGATCTGGTGCTGGAGCGGCACTGCGTTACCTGCATTATATCCGTGTGTCCCTTCTGAGGACATGTTATAAACACACGGTGTGTCTGAGCAGTAGGATCTGGTGCTGGAGCGGCACTGCGTTACCTGCATTATATCCGTGTGTCCCTTCTGAGGACATGTTATAAACACACGGTGTGTCTGAGCAGTAGGATCTGGTGCTGGAGCGGCACTGCGTTACCTGCATTATATCCGTGTCCCCCGCTGAGGACATGTTATAAACACACGGTGTGTCTGAGCAGTAGGATCTGGTGCTGGAGCGGCACTGCGTTACCTGCATTATATCCGTGTCCCCTCGCTGAGGACATGTTATAAACACACGGTGTGTCTGAGCAGCAGGATCTGGTGCTGGAGCGGCACTGCGTTACCTGCATTATATCCGTGTCCCCGCTGAGGACATGTTATAAACACACGGTGTGTCTGAGCAGTAGGATCTGGTGCCTCACGGTGCTGGAATGGCACTGCTTTTCCAGCCCCCCATTGCCACTGATGGGTTTAAAATCCTCCCCCCCCCCCCCTTGAATCTGAGATCTTTCTGAATCTGAAAAGCTTTCCACCACCCTACAGTTAGTAGGGTCTGTGTCCCCGCTGGGTGGAATTATACTGCGGCTGTGTCATTCGGATGCAGGGCAATTAGTTTATACATTTGTTTTATTAGCTCGTTGACATATTTAAACACTTCACACCACCAAAGGTCCTCACGGAAAAGGTTTGTTTTACGGTCACTAATTCTACATTTTGTTTATGGCTGCCCTAACCTCGTAGTAATACTGTGCGTGTGTGTGTGTCAGACCATATTATACCCATTAATGCACAAAATAACGCAGTAACTAATGCACATTATCTCCTTAACCATTGTGTTCAATAGCACTACTGTTAAATACCGCGCCAGGCTTTACACAGCGGGCTGCGTTAACGGGAGCAACAGCGTCTGCACATCTAGCAGAGTTTTGTGCCCCCGCTGGGGCGTTATGGTGGGAGATTCTGCTTTGCACCCATTGTGTGTGTGTGTGAGAGATATCTAACATCCTTTCTCTAGGATATACTCGCATAACAATGATCACACTTGCCTGGTGCACTGTAGTAAAATTACACACAGGTGTTAGCAGGCACTCTCAGGAACTCA
Organism: Ascaphus truei; assembly: GCF_040206685.1. Taxonomy (NCBI): domain Eukaryota; kingdom Metazoa; phylum Chordata; class Amphibia; order Anura; family Ascaphidae; genus Ascaphus; species Ascaphus truei. Next base: position 21,876,662 of record NC_134497.1, read on the forward strand.
ATATAATGAAAGTTTTATTCAAAGATCAATCTTTTCGGGGGGGGGGGGGGGGGGTTTCTTCGTTATATTGAGTTCCTGGGTGTCTGTTTAATATATATCTCTGTGTGTTTGTATCATTAGCATGTCAGTAGGTGCTAGTGTGTTTTGTGGTCTTCTAAATGTTGTGTAATCATACTCTCTATTTCATATAATTACCCATTCATTCTGCATTAGGGGTCAGAAATACTCTGATCTTATTGTGCAGCACGTGTATGTGGTGCTCAGACCAGCCACGTGAGACCTTACACGGGACAGAGTTGGTGTGTGAGCTCTCTGTGTATGTATAATGTATGTGAGGTATATCATCCTGCAGCCTGGGTTGGTGTGTGAGCTCTCTGTGTATGTATAATGTATGTGATGTATATCATCCTGCAGCCTGGGTTGGTGTGTGAGCTCTCTGTGTATGTATAATGTATGTGAGGTATATCATCCTGCAGCCTGGGTTGGTGTGTGAGCTCTCTGTGTATGTATAATGTATGTGATGTATATCATCCTGCAGCCTGGGTTGGTGTGTGAGCTCTCTGTGTATGTATAATGTATGTGAGGTATATCATCCTGCAGCCTGGGTTGGTGTGTGAGCTCTCTGTGTATGTATAATGTATGTGAGGTATATCATCCTGCAGCCTGGGTTGGTGTGTGAGCTCTCTGTGTATGTATAATGTATGTGATGTATATCATCCTGCAGCCTGGGTTGGTGTGTGAGCTCTCTGTGTATGTATAATGTATGTGAGGTATATCATCCTGCAGCCTGGGTTGGTGTGTGAGCTCTCTGTGTATGTATAATGTATGTGATGTATATCATCCTGCAGCCTGGGTTGGTGTGTGAGCTCTCTGTGTATGTATAATGTATGTGAGGTATATCATCCTGCAGCCTGGGTTGGTGTGTGAGCTCTCTGTGTATGTATAATGTATGTGAGGTATATCATCCTGCAGCCTGGGTTGGTGTGTGAGCTCTCTGTGTATGTATAATGTATGTGAGGTATACAGTATCATCCTGCAGCCTGGGTTGGTGTGTGAGCTCTCTGTGTATGTATAATGTATGTGAGGTATATCATCCTGCAGCCTGGGTTGGTGTGTGAGCTCTCTGTGTATGTATAATGTATGTGAGGTATATCATCCTGCAGCCTGGGTTGGTGATATAAAGGCCGCAGTTATCCTAACCTCGTAGTAAAGACGGCTTTCCTTGTTGGGTCTTTTGCAGGCAGGAGCAGATCAGCAGCCACATCCAAATCCGGCTCTGCTTGCAGGTCCTGCGCTCCGTCCAGAAGCTGGCCCGGGACTCCCCCAGCACGGCCCGGGACTCCCCCAGCACGGCCCGCGACTCTCCCAGCATGGCCCGCGAGACCTGGGAGGTCCTGCTCCTGTTTCTGCTGCAGATTAACGATGCCCTTTTGGCCGCTCCGACCGTGACAGGTTGGTTGTATGCAGCCGCACGGCTTGTTTGTTACGCAGAGAACGGGGGCCATGGCTGGTGGTTTAGTCGAGGGGGGCCATCTCCAGTCCTCAAGCCACCAACAGGTTGAGTTTTCAGGGTATCCTTGCTTCAGCACAGGTGGCTCAATCAGCCCCTGCTTCAGCACAGTTGGCCCAGTCTTTGACTGAGCCATCTGTGCTGAAGCTGAGAGATCCTGAAAACCCGAACTGTTGGCGGCCTTGGACTGGAGTTGGCCGCCTCCTGCTCTAGGTTACTCTCGGAGCATGGGAAAGTACTTTACATTAACCCATTGAGTACCAGATGGGCCAGCAATGCATGGCTGAGGGGGGATATTTGTTGCTGTTATTGACATAACTGTTTTCCTAGCAATTTCATTTTGTTTGTTACCAACATTTTTATTAATTTGTACTCGGATTTACTGGGTAAATCTTACATTTTATGTGTCATTCAGGCTTGGGAAAGTATCTGAAGCTTTTAGAACTCGCTCCATACAAAGCGCCAACAATATTTGTTACCCTGGTGCTCACCGTGGGGCCGGGGCTAACCGTGGGACCCCCGGGGTGCCGGGGCTCAGATTGGGTTCCCATCTTTGGGCCCAGCTTGGGTTCCCATCTTTGAGCCCAGCTTGGGTTCCCATCTTTGGGCCCAGCTTGGGTTCCCATCTTTGAGCCCAGCTTGGGTTCCCATCTTTGGGCCCACATATGTAACTAAATCCATCACTTTGCAACGAAGTTTCAAGCGTTGAACACGATTAGAAGTAATGGTGATTTTGTATATTTGTTAAACAAACAAAAAAAATAAGCATTTCAAGGCATTGCTGAATTGTGCAAAAATATATCTGTCTATCTATCATCTGGCTACGTGTCCATCAGGATTACCGAAGCTTCACTCCAAAAAGCAACACTTTATATTCTGCTTTTTGAGCCGAAACGTTCGTACGCCCGACGTGGACTGGATGTGGCACAATAAAAGTTTTTGATTTATTTTTTTTAATTCATTTTTTAGCACAATTCAATAAAGTGCCTTGGACTTTTTCAATGCTTTGATACTTCTACTTGGCGCTCGCAGAAAGCCCCTCCCCAGAGCGCCCCACGTATTCGATTCTTGTATCTTTCACGTTTAATATTCTGCACAGATCACCTTGGCAGACGCCCAGGAATTTGAGGCCGTTTTTTTTTTTTGAGGTTTCAAGTTGGTCACTTCCCTGACCTAGAAGGGATCAGGCCAATACGCGTTCTGTGTCGTACGTAGCACAGTGCTGTGCTTGTCTCTCTGGCAGTGACGGGGTTAAAGTTACAATGCATGGCAGCGCGCTCTGCACATGAAAGGGTTAACACAACTCTGCCGACATCTGTCGCAGGCGGCATCGCCGAGAGCCTGGCCGACAAGTTGATTGGTGTCCTGTTCGAGGTCTGGTTCCTGGCCTGTACCCGGTGCTTCCCGACACCGCCCTACTGGAAGACGGCCAAAGAAATGGTGGCCAACTGGAGACACCACCCAGCCGTGGTGGAGCAATGGAGCAAAGCCATCTGTGCACTGACATCAAGGTATGGGAAGTGCTATAAGGTGATGGGTCCCAATGGTCCTTAAAGAAGGGGTTTGCTGTGCTGGAAGGGTGCCTCCGAAAGCTGGTTGGACAGGGCCCTTAGAGTAGGAGTGGCCACCAACAAGCCAGCTTGTAAGGATATCCCTGCTTCAGCACAGGTGGTCCAGTCAACGACTACAGCCCTCGAGAACCACCAACAGGTCAGGTTATAAGGATATCCCAGCTTTAGCAGAGGTGGTTCAATCAGTGACGGAGTCTTTGACTGAGCCACTGATTGAGCCACTGATTGAGCCGCCTGTGCTTAAGCGGGGATATCCCCAATACCTGGCCGGTTGGTGGCCCTGGAGGAGAGGAGTTGGCCAACCCTCCCTTAGAGCCGTGGGGAATCCCAGCCAGACCGCGGTATGTACAACTAACCAAGGCTTGCGTCACACAGTCACATTCGCGCTAATGACGCTAAAGATGCAGTTCCCCTGGCGAGTTTATTTCCGCGCTTTACGGCAGGGTCTGTTCCCCTAGTTTTAGTGCTTTCCCTGCTCACCGATTTTATAAGTTGTGAGCCCAAAACTGACGTGTGTGACATCACTGGACTTTAAATAAAAAACCACGTCAGAGAAGCTCAGGAGAAGAGTTCCTGCGGGAAGTCTCTGTGATTTGTGCATGGGAACCGGCTCTGTGCTGCCAGCTGGGGTGTGTTTGAAGCATTTCAGGCAGTAAAGGGGGTTAAAGTATACTGTGCTTCGGTAACGTGAGTTTCTTGCCGACTTTCCCTCAGGTTGCTGCGCTTCACCTACGGCCCGTCGTTCCCTCCATTTAAAGTCCCCGAGGAGGATGCCAGTCTGATTCCTGCCGAAATGGATAATGAATGCGTGACCCAGACCTGGTTCCGCTTCCTTCACATGCTGAGGTACTGAACCCAACACTACCGCGCCTCCCCTCCCCCCCCCCCCCCCCCAATGGTGCCAATCCCAATAAAGTCGACGGTAGCTTGCATGCGACATCGGCCCAGTCGGCACCATCGCAGTTTAATGAGTAGCCCCCTCCGGGTCACTTGGTAGCATTGTGCCTTAGATATGGGGGGGCTCGAATCCAGTCCTCAAAACCCCCCACAGGTCACGTTTTTCAGTCTATCCCTGCTTCAGCACAGGCGGTGCAGTCTTTGACTGAGCCACTGATTGAGCACCCTGTGCTGAAGCAGGGATATCCGTAGTACCTGAACTGTTGGTTGTCCTTGTTTTTAGTGGATTTCACCCATGATAACGAGACAAATGTAATATTCGGTTTTCCACAGCAATAACTAGGGCTCTAAACTTCAGGGGTATAGGGATGTTAGGGACTGTAATACAATGACATGGGCAGTGGGTATTTATGGTGATAGTGACAGCTACATTTTCAGCTCTGGATCCCCATATACTTAGTTTTAGGTGCCTGTGTTAACCCTCCCCTCCCCCCCACCTTCCCGGTGAAAACAAAATGGACGCTAAACCGCGAGCCAATAGGAAGCCACAATGGAAGATTGGCTGCCTATTGGGTGACTGCTGGAGCCATCTTTAGAAGACCCAGGAAGTGTGCCTCCTGGAGAAGAGAATAGAGATTCAGCACCAGACAACCCGCTCTCCTCCCCCTCCAACACTCAGATTCAAATGGTTACAAAATCGTTTTCAATCTTGGATGTACTTACTGCTTTTAACCTTCAGGATTTGCCTTTTTTTTTATCCACTTTATTTAGTGCACAAATAGGCATTTATAAATAATGGCTCAATGCTTAATCAGATGGTTTTTAGAGTCCTTGATGAAAGCTGTGAAATGTGTCGGGGACACGGGTCATTCCCCCCTCACCTTGTCCCATGTTCTCTAATGGTTATGCATGTTGAAACATTGAAACACCTTCAGAACGGGTTATAATGACGTACCTGGCCCAGACAAGTTTTTGCCAATTGAATGCCAGTTAAATACCCTAATAGTAAAAGTTTCTATACGTTGAGCACGATGCGGTTATTTAACCCTTTCAGTGCTGCCGAGCGTTCTGACCATGCAAGGACTCGAGGTTCTCCTCTTCCATTCAGTGACATCTCTAGGGCCACCAGTATGACGTCCAGCGGGCATCAGTAGGGCTGCCCATTGGGTCAAATGCCAAGGGTTGCAGGATTGCTATGGTGTGTGTGTGACCCGTGTCAGCTTAGCGTCTCCTTATAACAGCAAAGAGGGTAATCGTTGTTGTGTGTCGGCCTGTGGGAGTATTGCCGTATATACCTGCTTTGTGTCTTCCATTTACGCCTGTCCCCTCCGTTGCAGTAACCCGGTGGACTTGAGTAACCCAAGCATCATCGGCACGACCCCCAAGTTTCAAGAGCAGTTTCTGAACGTGAGCGGGATGACCCAAGAACTGAACCAGTACTTGTGCCTCAAACAACTGCCTCAGATCTTCTTCCGGGCCATGCGTGGGGTCAGCTGCTTGGTGGACGCGTTCCTAGGTAATTCTGGGATCCGAAGTCGGTTTGTCTCTCGGCCTCCTAGAAACGGCAGTAGTTCTTGTTGGGTGACGCCCCTAAAACCGTACATTACTATAAAGTAACAGTAGTGTAGAGTGTATTTGGTTTAGAGAACAGAGACCCGGGCTCTGTAAGAGTTTGCCTCTCCATGTTGGTGTCTTGACCCCTGAGCAGGTCCTGTTTCCCCCGCCCCCTTTTTATTGTTGGGGTGTAAGGTTTTCTAGTGTTAAAAGGGGGTTTTCTTCACCTCTAGCTTCTGCGCTGTTAACCTTTAGACTGCTATGGGCTCTGGGGAAGCCTCCATTTTAACCTCCCGGGCACTTCATATTTCAAACACTTCTATCTCCCGAACGAAACATCCGCTTTTAACAATAAAAACAGCTCTGGAAAGGGCCAGAAGAGATCTGTTACAGCAAGTAAAATGTATGAAGCGGGGGCTGGACTGCTGCTGTAATGTGAGTATGCGGAGTCTGTGTATCAAATCTGCGCTGTGATGTTCTGCAGATATTTCCTCATCTGAAAAACCACAGTCTTCCCTCTCCCCTCGGCCTTAATGGCACTAAATCACAAATAAGCATATACTTCGTTTATTTAACCCTTCTGGGCCTTTTCCCATATTTCACACAGTTTAGTCCATAGGACAATAAGAAATTACATATTCAGTGTAGGTACCTGCTAAACGGAGGTCACCGTGACGAGGTTGGCAGCTTGAATCATCATGTGTTCATCAAAAGATGCAACCAAATGACTCCTTTGTCACACCGACTTGGGTTCTCAATGTAAACACGTCACTAGTGTATTTTAGCCCAATTGGTAGGAGCGCAGGAATTGTTCTTTGTTCTTTGTTTTTTCCTTTTGTGATTGACAGTGACTTGGGGGGAGGGGGGGGGGCTTGGGGAACCCTGTATTGATCACCAACCACTGGCATATCTGCAGGTCAATACTTGGACACTCTTGGGATTTTCTTGCAGTTCTACCTGTTCGGACTCGGTTGAAATGTGGAAGTGGTCCAGGACCTATCTCCGTATTGTTTGTACGATTTGAGATAATTAACTTGTGGTTCAGGCTGGTCTCCTCTATCAAATGTCTGATTATCGGCAAGGCAGCATAGTATTCCTCTGCACAGGATGACGGGTGAGGGGGGTGATATGACAATGTAACTAGAATACTGCTTTAGGAAGCAATCCACACAGATAAGCACCCTTCTCTTTCATGTCGTGAACCAGGGGGCCCTGGGAGCTGATCCGTGCTACTGAGAAGGAATTGTGTGTGTGTGTGTGTGTGTATACCCACATCACACTCGCACACCAACCCCCCTCCCCACACACCACCACCCCCTCCCCACACACCGCCACCCCGTCCCCACACACCGCCACCCCCTCCCCACACACCACCACCCCCTCCCCACACACCGCCACCCCCTCCCCACACACCGCCACCCCCTCCCCACACACCACCACCCCCTCCCCACACACCACCACACCATCCCCACACACCGCCACCCCCTCCCCACACACCACCACCCCCTCCCCACACACTACCACACCCTCCCCACACACCATCCCCACCCCCTACACCAGGCCTGCACAACTCCAGTCCTTGAGGGCCGCAAACACAAGCTGGCTCAATTAGTGGCTAAGTATGACACAGCCACTAATTGAGCCAGCTGTGCTGAAGTAGGGATATTTAAAACCAGAGACAGAACATGAAACACAGACAGAGATCAGTGCTATATATCTATATATCTTTTTAATAAAATGGTCTTTTAGTTTAACTCTTTGGCCAACGTGTTGTAAGCCCTTGAGCCCCTCCAAGGCAGACCACGTCTCAAGGGTCCTAAAACTCATATAAATTCTTAATAACCTGTGCATTACCAGGAAGAATGATTTATAATAAATCTGTCAAAATTAGTTGCATAGTTCTAAGTCTGATTGAAGCTCTTATTAACCTGTATAATACCAGGAAAAGCACTCTGTATTAGATTTGTCGCAATCAAACTGCCTTCAAGTTCCCATGAGAGTGGAAGGTGAGATGGAGTGAGCTTTTAACTATGCAACTAATTTTGACAGATTTATTATAAATCATTCTTCCTGGTAATGCACAGGTTATTAAGAATTTATATTAGTGTTGGGACCCTTGAGACGTGGTCTGCCTTGGAGGGGCTCAAGGGCTTACAACACTTTGGCCAAAGAGTTAAACTAAAAGACCATTTTATTCAAAAGAGATATATAGCTATATATCTGTTCTATATCTCTATCGCTGTACCGTGTATTTGTGTCATAGGATGTAGCACTGAGCTTGTCTGTGTTTCTTGTTCTGTCTCTGGTTTTAAATATATATTGCCATGCTCAGTAGCACTCCTCTTTGACACTTATACGCATATATATGTTGTGGTTATTTTGGGGGTTCAATATGAGCTTGTAGGGGTTCTGTGTGTTTTGCTGAAGTAGGGATATCCTGAAAACCAGGCCCTCGAGGACTGGAGTTGTGCAGGCCTGCCCTACACCATCCCCACCCCCTACACACGCACACACCACATACATTTGTGACCTGGTATGGCTATGCTTTATAAAAGTGTGTAGCCTGCTTTTAAGGTATGTTGTCTTTTAATAGACCTGCATTCTGCTTTTTGTACCTCTGTTAACCCCTTCGCTGTCAGGCGATCAGCCCATTGCAGAGCGCTCTGGCAATGAAGGGGGATTAGCCAGCGTGAAACATACAGCAGCCAACTAATATCTTTCTTCCCCAGGCGTTGCAGTCTATAAGAACATTGGGGGTGAAAGATTACTCATATATGGTATCCAAAACTGTTACTTATCGTGCACTTTGTTTGGTACAAAGAATCTGGTCAAATGGGCATTAATATCCGCTGATTCCTTACTTTACCATCGGTGTGGGATATTACATGCACCAAGCTGCAGTATTCTGTTTGTGTTCAAGTCAGATTGTGTTGTGCAGGTAAAATAAATCAAAACACTTCATATACACAGCACCTTAAACATCGTGGCTTTCGTAGGCGGCCGAAGTCGCAAAACATAGGCTAAACTGCAATTACTGTGCAAGCCAGTTAGTAACCAGAGTAAAACTAGATCTGCATTCTTAGGCCCAGGTGTACAACACGGTGCTACGGTTTCGCACGGTTTTACGGGGAATAAAGCTGAGGCTTTACACCGTTTTCTGGATCTGGGCCTTCATTGGTATTCTCTCCCCCACGCCCTCCCTCCCCCCGGTCATCCTGGGACAGGGGTGGCCAACTCCAGTCCTCAAGGGCAACCAGCAGGTCAGGTATTTGGGATATCCCTGCTTTAGCGCAGGTGGCTCAGTTATTGGCCAACTCCAGTGCTCAAGGGCCAGCAACAGGTGGGTCAATCAGTGGCTCCGTCTTTGACTGAGCCACCTGTGCTGAAGCAGGGATATCCCAAATACCTGACCTGCTGGTTGCCCTTGAGGACAGGAGTTGGCGCCCCTGTCCTAGTAGAGAAGGGTCACATTGCAGTGGAACGGAGGCTCTCCTGGAGGTGAGACCTGGATTCTCATTCTCCTTCTGGTTCCGATGTAAAGTATTTAAAAAAGTGTCTAGCATTGCAGATTTCTTATTGCTGTTAATGGCTGTATGCATGAAAGCTTAATCTGCCCCAAATATATCATGAAATAGCCATTATATACTACTCTTTTCGAGGCTAGTTAGGGAGACACACACACACACACACACACACACTACGGTGTTGTCCACTTGAACACGTCCCTGTTCTTGTCCGGCCTTAATGTTTCCAAGTTTAGGATCAGACCTGTAGAGAGGGGTAAAGGTTCTGTGAATAAAATGGTTATACCACACAGACCGACAGCCGCCCCGTCCGCATTCCCCAGCCTCTCAACCCCTCGAGCGCTTCCTCCAGGGACTTAAATACCCGGAGTCCAACTCCTGGTTGGTTGTTGCCGACACAAATCTTTGCATTTATACCGATTTGCTGAAAACAGAATCCTGCTTCTTGCTGTAACGGTGTGGAGATGATTTCCCAAAGCTGTCATTTGGAAGCATGTTCCCGTAAAGATTACACAAACTCGAATCGTCCTTCAGGGGTAGGTTGTCTTGCAGAGGGGTTGGTGATGGTGAAATTTGTAATCAATGTACACACACGTGTCTCAGATTTAACGATGACGGGGTGATTATCCACGTACATGTCGCGTAACTGGTACATTTATTGTTGAAGGTAAAAAATAAAAATAGCACTTGAGCACATTCACATGGGATGTGAGGGTGTGTGGCCATGACGGGGGGTGCGGCCATGGCAGGGAATATCTGCCCTTCCATTGGCTGCCCGCCGAGCACGTGACAACATTCTTGTCTTCCCTGCCAGCGTACATGTCACAGCGCTTTACACACACACACACACACACACACACACACACACACACACACACACACACAGCCTCTGGGGGCCTGCCCCATAGAGGGCTGTGGTGTGTGGTGCACGCGCCGCAGCGGCCACTGGAGACCTGGCCTTAGCATGCAATGCTTCCACAGCAGCTAGGGATTCTGGGATTTCCCAGGCTGCAGTGGAAGTATTGTATGCCAAGACAGCGGTGCGCAAAGTGGGATGGGCAGTTGCAGAGGCCCCGTGCTCTTCCCTGCGGCATTTAAATTAAATGCCGGGGGATCGCGTTAGGCCTCGGCAACTTAACTTACCGGGGTTCCGACGCGTTGCTGTGACGCGTCGCCATGGCAATGCAACGTCAAATGACGCTGCGGTGTCATGCGGAGTGACGTCACGGCTGTCTCCATGGCAATGGGGTCACATGACCCCCGTGGCGTCATTTGACGCCGCCAACCAAGGTAGGTGGCGTGAGGGGGAGCAGGCAGTGAGGCGCTGCTCCAAAAGTTTGCGCTCCCCTGCGCTAAGAGATAATGGGGAAAGACCGGGCTGCAGACTTGTCTGAGACGTGAATGTGCTCAAGTGATGTTTTTATTTGCTGTGTGGTGGAGGCTTTTTGTGACTATTTTGCGCACCATAACTTATGTGACCGTAAAAATGAATTCTGCTTGAGCAATCTCCGTTAAAAACCCTCAGTCCTCATTGGTAACCTCTATAGAGGTTGCAGTAAAGTGAGATGACTCCGGCATTTATCAGCTTGCCTGTCATATCGTATTTATAGTTTGCCTCCTGTCTTAACTTTTCAAATTTAGTACTAAATGCATTGCACTTAAATAAAGCACTACAGCCAATCCCAGAGGATAAATTACAGATTAGGGGATCATCTCTAAATGGAAGAACATGTGTTCCGCAAGTTGTCTTGGCTGAGACACAAGGTGTTTATGTACAAAATTTCCAGTGGAAGCCATATTTGAAAGGCCCCCAAAAACACTTCACATATTATTTTGTTGTTGCTGAATGATGTTTCACTGACGGATGTAACTAATAGGAATACAATGGGTGAGGACAGTGACACACAGCCAGTAATTATACACCGTGTGGTGTCATTGGCCGGCACCTTTTTGGTCGAAATTCACCATTGACTTGAATAGGAATGTTTCGTCCGACGACGGCCTGAACGGCAGCTTCGCACTGTACAGATTGAGACCCTAAATCAGGGGGCGGCCAACTCCAGTCCAAGGGCTAACAGGTCAGGTTTTCAGGATATCGGCTCAATCAGACCCAGCCTCGGCAGAGGTGGCTCAATTCGTCCCTGCTTCAGCACAGGTGGCTCAATCTGAGTGCTGAAGCCGGCATATCCTGAAACCCTGACCTGTTGGTGGCCCTTGCGGACTGGAGTTGGCCGCCCCTGGGTTAGATGCTGTTGGAAAGCGGTAGCAGTAAGCATCTCGCCCTTGTAAAATGTGGTTGGAAATGCACTTCATCTCTGCATGTGGAGCGTCGCACGGTGCCACGGAAACCTGCACTGAGCTTGCTGATGGAAACACAGTGATGCTCACAATTGGTGTACACAAAGCAGAATAAATGGGCGATCAGGGGTATCTAAAAAAATCAGTCAGCAAAGGGAATCTGGGAGCGTTCCAATCTTACACTAACCAGAACTTCTCTAGACCAATGTCTGGTCCTGTAGGATATAGAGAAGGGGGCCCCAGGTGACTTCTCTGTCTCCCACCAGGTATCTCGCGTCCCAGGTCCGACAGCGCTCCTCCCACTCCGGTCAACAGGCTAAACATGCCCCAGAATACAGCCACCAACACCACCCCTCCACACAGCCGCAGGCACCGCGCAGTCACCGTGAACAAGACCACCATGAAACCCAGTGTGGTAAGTCCGAATGCCTCGCCCCTTATTGCTTTACTGATTATCTGATCATAGTATACCCGGAAGCCTTTTGGCGAGCACTTCACGATAGCGTGTGGCTTTTCTATACTCTCTACAAAAGCAACTGGTGTATCAATCGGGTATTTGGCTGTTACCAAAGAGGAACAGAACCATGAGCTCTGACAACCGGCTGAGTGAAAATGGACTGAAACAATCCACAAAGGGGGAATCCAGCTTGTGTGTTTGTGTACGAGTCTGAATGCAAATGTGATCAATGAAGAATTGAATTAAAAAAAAAAAAAAGAAAGAAAGGCCCAGCATAAGACAACCACTAAAAGCCAATTTTAGTACCAGTGAAGAATAAATGAAAGCAATACCTGGAAATAATTTCGGGTTTGCGACAAGATCTATTGCTGTACAAACCGCGCATGGCTCCCGCTCCCGCGCTGGGCGACATTCCCAAGGTTCTCCTCCAACAATCCTGAGCATAACCACCTGTATCATGTGTGAGTGTATGAAAACATCCATCTACAGTAGCTTAGTTGTAGTAATCCAATTCTTTTAGTGTAATGTATATTTTTAGCCAATAAGTCCAGTGTATATTGTGATGCTTTTTGTTATGAGTCATTTGCAGAGATGGAATTATTGTGTACAGAACGTCTTGGTTCCCTGAAACGTATCACATCCTACAATGGGTCTACGCTTCTCGTGAACCAATATGGGTACTAGAACTTTTTATCCAATAATAGCATGACGCGAGCGAAGATTGACAATGGAAAACCACTGTTTATATGCCCGGGCGTTTCCGTTTTTCTCAGCTTCTCGACTTGTGTGGAGATGTTGGTATGCATCAAGATCCATATGCACCCATTGACTATCTCCCATGTTAATTGTTCTATAGGTTAGCACAACCCACAGCACAAAGGTTCAGCAGCAGGCGCCTTCCACCTCCCCGCTCTCCAGCCCAAACCAAACCTGCTCCGAGCCGCGCCCCCTGCCGGCCCCCACACGGCCCAAAGTCAACAGCATCTTGAACCTGTTCGGCTCGTGGCTGTTTGACGCGGCGTTGGTCCATTGCAAGCTGCAGAACGGCGTGAGCCGGGACAGCAGCATGACGGGTAAGTGCCAGTCGCCGAGTCCAGGAGAGCCGTCCATCATTCCCATATTTCCTACCTGCAAGATTATTATTGCGAATGAACGGGGAGGTGGTGGGGATATATACATATATATATATATATATATAGCCATTTAATCATTTTACTTGCGGTCATGAAATAATGTTTAACCAATCCCAGCTATATTTACGCCAATGACATACCAGACGTTTTTCGTTATTCCCGGCTTGTTCATATGTACGGATAGGTGAGCTCCTCCTAAAGACGAGAAAGCTATGCGAGGGGGCACTTTTGGGGAAACGGGTATTCGCAGGGCTAAAACCTCTAAAAGCTTCTCGGAGCAGGGACTCCTCTTCCTTAATGTTAATTTTATGTCTGAAGCACTTATTCCCATGACCTGTTATTTATATTATTTGTTATTTATATGGTATGTATTACTAATGTGAAGCGCTATGTACATTTTTGGCGCTATATAAATAAAGACATACAATACAATAATAGGTTTATTCAGCAGAGTAAAGATCAATGTTTCAGTCCCCGCCTCATCCTTTATCAAAGTATTTGTCTTGATACAGGTCCTAGGTGGGCACCGAAATGTTGATCTCGTTATTAAACAGCTTCTAGATTTAGAAGAGCGTGCGAATGCCTGGATCACGTCACCCCGCACATCCACCACACTTTCTAACACAAGCGTACGCGCACAGTCACCAATGCACAGTGATAACGGGCCCCAAAAATCTTCTAGTGCTCTTTTTTTCCTAAGATGCTCATGAATAGTTACTAGCAAGGGAACTATTAGGCCTTTTGGTACTAGCATTGCAGTTTGTCGATCCTTGTGGGATATGGGGTAGTTATTTCAAATGTTAAACAACTTGTTACTATTGTAGATTCAGTCACCCTTACGGGGAACATTTTACTTTACATGTATACTGTTTATTTATTTAGTGTGCTGTTATTATAAAGTTGTCGTCCACTCTTCAGCTGTTTGGCTGACGGTGGCAGAGGGAAGGTGTGGAGCGCTGGGAGAGGGGTAAAACTTTGCGCACATCCGTAAGACATTGGATACAAAACGTGGATACCCTACTTACGCCTAGATTTAACTCCTTAAACACCGCTGCCACTGGTTAATATTGGTCATGGGTGCAGTTTGGGGCTGTAACATGGCAAGACGTTGCCTTGAGGAGACGAGATTTGCAGCGAGGGGCGTTGCGCGTTCACTAGCTCAAATACGCAAAGGTTTTTTTTTTTTACCTGCATGGGAAATGTTTGTCGCAATAGTGAAATGTGGAGCAGATCCACTAATTCAACATCTTCCCCGGCCCTAGGCTGAGCTGTGAGAGCCGTTTTTAAAGCGGTAATCCAACGTTTTACCCAGGTGTGACGCAGGCGGTCTCCTCGCCGAGGACCCCCTGCTTCTGGAGATAATGTTGATGCAGGGGAAATACGTTCAGCATTCTGCAAGGATGTATAGCACCTGTCCTATATTCATGGCCACTACCTTCACTTACAAGTGAGCTTCAGTGGGAAAAGCTGCACTAGTATTTAAAATTAGCAGGGTGTCCCAAGAGTCACATCAAGGCACATTTGAGATAGTGTCTTCGACTGAGCCACCTGTGCTGAAGCAGGGATATCCTGAAAACCTGACCTGTTGGTGGCTACCCCTGGTGTGCAAGTGTTGTCCTAAGGACCATATGAAAGAGACCGTAGTGCAAAGCTGCTGGCAGTTTGAAGAGGAGGAAGCTGTAAATGAGAGAGCAGGAAGATGAGACGTATAACTCTGGCAGCCCAGGCCTCCGTGTGACTGCAAATCCGTAGAATAGGAGCAGGAAGTGGGGGAGAAGTAGAGAAGCGCGACTAGTACAGGCAAGTTTAGATGGTACCAGACTGTGTGTCTGCAATCTATTCCTCAGATTGAACAGGGTAACCATGGCGATGCGGATTTCTCCCATTATATGGTATTCCTCGCATTCTCTGGGGTTGGGGGAGTCGTAGATGTAAGATCTCCCCTTTAATTTGCTGCTTTTCGCTCACTGTCAGAAACGCACAATGCAACTTTAGTGTGTTGGTCTTGCTTACCATGATATGGAGAAGTGTACTCCGGAGCAATAAGCGGTCTGCAGCGATGCAGTGTGAGAAGCCTTTATTCAGGGCTGGCCAACTCCAGTCCTCAAGAGCTACCAACAGGTCAGGTTTTTAGGATATCCCAGCTTCAGCACGGGAGTCTTATTCAGTGGCTCCCTCAACGACTGCACCACCTGTGCTAAAGCAGAGAGATCCTTAACACCTGTCCTGTTGATGGCCCTTGAGGACTAGAGTTGGCCCCTTCTCTGCTTTAGGAAATCAATCCACTGGCAGCAAACAAACCTGTGAAGCACGTTTTCTGTCCATGTGTTTAGCAGCTGGGTCCCGGCACCAGAATGTTGTGTCCTTCCTGTGTGGTAGCGATGCACAAACTTCATTTATCTTTCCGGGCCCAAAGTATATTTGTGACCTCGAAGCGCGACATGTTGAGGGGCCCAGCTGCGTGCAGATGGACAGGAGAAGCCAAGAATATCGCAAGGGTATAACCCTTTCACTGCCAGAGCAGTGCAAGGCCCTCTGCAATCGGAGGGTTAAACGCTAGTGTGTGTGTGTGTGTGTGTGTGTGTGTGTGTGTGTGTGTGTGTGTGTGTGCGTGCGCGCGCGCGCGCACGCACACACACTCCGTTCTCCTGTCACACCTCACCACACGCCCTCTTTCTTTCATAACCATACAATCCCTTCGATCATATTTAGGTCAGAGATGCTCAACTCCGGTCCTCAAAAAGCCCCAACAGGTCAGGTTTTGAGGACATCCCTGCTTCAGCACAGGTTGAGCCATCTGCTGAAGCAGGGATGTCCTCAAAACCTGACCCGTTTGGGGTGGTCCTGGGGGCTGGAGGTGAGCACCCCTGCTTTAGTTGCCCCTATTAGCCACACCCAGGACACTATTATTTTCAACACCGCACGGGATATAATCGTCTCATTGGCAGCACTGGGAAAATAGCAGCGAGGCTGCTGCTTCTCTGGCCTGCTAGAATCCAGCTCTGTCTGTCTTTCTTTCTCTATAGGTCTCCAGATAAATAAGTTCATTCTAGTGCAGCGCTCTCACTCATTTCCCAAATGGCCTGGATTGCAAACCCCTTGCAAGCAAAAGAGCCAGAAGTGTTTTTCCATCTAATACTCCATGAAGGAGATAGAAGCGTTTGAAACATTACGTGTCGGGGAGGTTTAAATGGAGCTCTCCCCAGTGCCCAGAAATGGAAGGGCCCTGTCCTAGTGCACAAACGTGCTGGGTATTGTTCCACCGCACTCCACGTGTAAACGAGCTGGGAATGGTTAAATACACTTCATTGGACCAAATAAACCCCATAACTGAGACCGCTCCTCGCCCTGTGTGTAATGATTTAGTCATTGTTGTGCGCGGCTGCCTCTCAAACTCACACTTACGTTACACACATCTCCATCTAATTATTTTCTTTATAAAAAAAAACACTAAAAAGAAAGGCTTCTTCTCTTTATGTGAAATTCTCACCATATTTAAAGTACTTTTTGTAACAACTTCTGTCCTTTGATTTCTTTCCATTTTATTTCTGTTATCTTGCAGCATCTTTTATCCAAATTCTTCTTTCTTATAAATCTTGTAAGTAGGAACCTGTAGCTTTCGCCTCGATTTTTGCCGTCCTGTTCCTTTTTATATCGCCCATTTCCCCGTAACCACGTGCATTTGTGTTTTCCGTTCCTTCCTAACATCCTTTATGGTCTTGTTGCTTTTTATTTTTGTTTTATGTTGCATTTTATGGGGAAGAAACCGTTCATTTCTTCTGGGCGTTTCTGTGTCCGAATGGGAACGATTGTAGGTACATTATCAAACTAATCTGGTTCAATCTTCCCCATTTTATTTCATATCAAGGACTTTTGCACTAACATGTTTGTTTTCATTTGTCACTCATTGATTTCTTTCTGTTGTATCTGGATGTACTGTTTGATATTTGTGCATGGTTTTTAATTATTTAATTTTTTTACATTGATATTTTATTAGTTGTTCCTTATTGCTGGTGGCTGCATCAGAAGCGGCAAAGGCTCATGGGAAAAATGCACACAGATTTTGCACTCGTTTTCGATCCTGGCCTTTTATAGAGGTGTCGGCGCTAACCGGCTTAGCCGTGCGACCAGGGGTTCCCAACGTTTCATGTGGCGACCTAGTAAAAAGAACGCTTTTCCGTGTGTGTGTGTGTGTGTGTGTGTGTGTGTGTGTGTGTGTGTGTGTGTGTGTGTGTGTGTGTGTGTGTGTGTGTGTGTGTGTGTGTGTGTGTGTGTGTGTGTGTGTGTGTGTGTGTGTGTGTGTGTGTTAGTGTAAGGACCACTCTTATTGGCATCATAAAGACATCCATGTTTGTTTTCGGAAAGGTTTGGGCAGCGTACTTCCACACACCGTTTTTTGTTTAGGTTTTCCCTTCTCATATTTGTCTTTGGATGGGAAGCCGCGGTGCGGAATCGTGTCCATTTCAGTTCCGGGGACCCCCTGGTTCTGGCTGCCTGCCGGCACTTTCTGGTTATTTGAAATAGCCAGAGTCACGTGGGCCAATGAGAAGTGTCCATCTCTGGGGACCCCCTGCTTCCCATCCACGTAAAAGAAAAAACACGACACCGTTAAACTGTGTTTTATTCTTTACAGAGAAGCCTCACACTGAAATAGCTCCATTTGATTGACGTTCTGTGGGATTTCAACCGTGCATGGGGTACCTATGAGGGAAGCTAGGGGTGCAATGGGGTCTAAAGCTTTATAGCAGGTTGTGTGTGTGTGTGTGTGTGTGTCTATTTATCGGGTAGTGTACCCCCCTTCCTGACACCTTTTCCCTTTTCTTTTCATTCCGGTTTGAGAATTACTGGAACCCAACCCTTCAAAATCTTCTCAATGGCCACGCATGCTGGTTTTCTTGGTCTCTCCCACATAGCAGCTGGAGGCTTAGGCTAAGGCCCCGCTCCCAGAGTCAGCGCACCTGCGCTGCTGACAGGCGGTGCGCTGAGATACACAGACCGCGATCTGCGGTCTGTAGGAAGCGGGAGCCGGAGCGGGAGGTGGGCGGGAGGTGGGAGGTTTGATCGGGAGGTGGGCGGTTTGACAGGGAGGGGGGGCGTGGCTTGAGCGGAGGGACCCGCTACTCTCCCCCCCCTCCCTCCACGGACTCGGGCTGGAGCTGGAAGGTAAGTTTAAACACACACACGCAGGCACTCATTCATACACGCGCACACACACACAGGCAGGCACTCACGCACTCATACACACACACGCGCGCACACACAGGCAGGCACTCACGCACTCAGACACACACACACGCGCGCGCGCACACACAGGCAGGCACTCACGCACTCATACACACACACACACACAGACAGAGGCAGGCACTCGGGCACACACACACACAGACAGGCACTCACGCACTCAGACACATACACACACAGACAGGCACGCACTCAGACACACACACAGAGAAAGGCACTCACCTGCTTTCACTCACCGCTCCCCGAAGCCTCTCCTGCTCCCGAAGCCTCCCCTCCCCATTGGCTCACAGCCACACACGTCACGCGTCAAAGCTAGAAAACACCATTCTCTGGTGTCTCCAGCGGCTGACGCGCGACAGCGTGTAGTCAGCTGTGCCGCCAGTGGGGACCGGGACCGGCTCGCGAGGATTCCCCTGCTGGTGGGGAACTCGCGACATTGCCGCCCGCGCCAACGAGCGCAGCGGGACCGAGGCCTTAGAAGCCAGGGGTTGTATGCCATTTGTGTAGCACCAGTGGATACACCTCCCTGCATGATTGGGAAGTGGAACATGGACATGCTATAGGTAGAGCTCTCTAACCAGGCACGGGTCCACTAACTGCATGCTTCTCTATTAGCCCTTTATTCAAGTTCTTTATGGGCTGCTAAAAGTAGACGCCTTTCTCTAGACTTCCATGAGTCTCCCCTGTTCGCCATTTGGGGAAGGACTGCACCTATAGCGTGTTTAGCCCATGTCACACATGTATACTGCACGTTCTTGGTCCCTTAACTCACCTCAGTCTTCTCGAAAGCTTGAAATCAGGGCGACGTAAAGAGGTGTATTTGTGGGTGCACACTATAAATGCATCATCTTCAAAACGTAAACATTGGCTGTAATAATTCTTCTCGTTAGCCCACCTTGTTGCTTTAATTGCAATTCGTTAAACTGTGTGAGAATGTCATATTTCGCAGCACTCATTAAGTGTGTATCACATGAGCAAACCATGCAAGACTGTCCTGTCCACCTGAACAGACCGCACGGCGCCTTCCAGCGCCAAAAACAACGGGTCTTGCGGAATAGCACCTCCTTATTGTTATTATTATTATTCTAAAAGCCCTTTCTTTTCCCGCGCTGTACGCACACAAAGTTCTGTAAAGTCGGCTTACGTGGGAGAATGTCACGCCACGCTCTGTAACATCTATAGTCGTGCAATGCTGCATTTACAGAGCGCCCATCACCATATAAACACCACTGGTAGAGAAGTCATTTATCTCATTGAAAGTGCAATCCCACATAGCCGCCCAGATGATAACCGTTCTTAAAGGGTTTAACGCTGTGTTATGGCTTGCCGAAACAAATCTAACCATGCCAATAGCAGAGATTTGACTGATTTTCCTATGTTGAGGGGGAAATGAATTACAAGCTCAATTTCTTTGGGGCCCCTAAATCTCCCGGCTCTTATGAGAGAGCCCACAAAGACGAGGGGAGGGAGTGAGGGGGGTGGTGTCTGGACTTGCTGGGGGACATCGGACAGAAGAAAGCGTCAAGCCCCTCCCAAATCCCTGCTCACCACGGATTACAAACTAGTGTAAAAAATACTTCTAGGTGACTGATTTGGGCAAGGAAGTCATCAACTACCCAGACGTGACCCCTTAAACACGTCGCTGGCATTAGCTACTATTTAGTCCTTGTACGGATTTCCCCTTTAAGTCAATTGGCTAAAATTAAACACCAAACCCATTTCAATAATAAGGTTTTCCTTAATGGGCGAAGGAGCGGCTCAGTGAGTAAAGACACTGACTGGCACCGAGTATGAAGCAGGAGAAGGAGCGGCTCAGTGAGTAAAGACACTGACTGGCACCGAGTATGAAGCAGCGGAGTCTGGTTCAATTCCCAGTGTCGGCTCCTTGTGACCTTGGGCAAGTCACTTTATCTCCCTGTGCCTCAGGCATCAAAACATAGATTGTAAACTCTACGGGGCAGGGACTGCAAAATGTCTCTAAAGCGCTATGTAAAACTAGCAGCGCTATACAAGAACACGCTATTATTATTGTTATTATTATTATTACTTTAATGTATCACAAACATTTGACTTTAGTGATTTATTTGGCAATGAAACTTTACCGTGGTCTTATGAGTAGGCTGGCAAATGATGGCTCATTTTGTAGGGTTAGATCGGGCGGCCCTTCCAATCCCACCTGAAGTGGAGCTACGTTCACTTGTGTCTCCGGCATCCGAATGTCAGGCACGTCGTGATGGCTCTAATATCGAATGTGCCGGGGAACCCCTGGAACTGTAAAGATGAAGCCTTTCATTCAGCAGGGGTCCTGAAATTGACACACTCAGTCCCCTCCCCCCCTTAACCCATCGCATACCTAATGGGTGAGAAGTAAGAGAGAAGAGGTCCATTTTCTCTGCTCAACACACTGTGACTTCACACACACATCACCAGAAGTCCTTCAAAGATCTCCCAAGTTTCAGCTTAACCATCTTTAAAAATGATTATATGGAAATTATATTATTATAAAATACTTTGGTTATCCGATTTATTTTTATATATATATACTGTATGAAATGGATTTAAGTTGTCAAACGTCTCTGCCATTTTGGTCCTAGGTGGGGCTGCAGCTTTTAAAATATCGGCCATGTTGTGATTTCATGGCAATAAGGTTGGGGATCACTGGTCTGGATGGTTAATGAGTGATGGAAACAGTTAGTGATCCTACAGCAGGAGTGGCCAACTCCAGTCCTCAGGGGCCACCAACAAGTCAGGCTTTAAGGATATCTCTGCTCCAGCATAAGTGGGTCAGTGAACGACTTGGCCACCTGTGCAGGAGGCGGGGATATCCTTAAATCCTGAGCTGTTGGTGGCCCTGTAGGACTGTAGTTGGCTACCCCTGCCCTAAAGTGACTTGGCCAATCGCCCCCTCCTCACCCAAGCCCCCTAACATCGTCCAACTGGCAACGCCAAATCTGTGTGTCCATGCTTCCCATGAGCCGGAGCCCGTTACTTTGCAGGAGTAACGTCCGATCAACTGCTATCTTCTCCCTCTCCGCAGCGTTGGCAACGCAATCCGCCGTGGAGTTTCGCCGGAAGGGCTCCCAGATGTCCACCGATACCATGGTTTCCAGCTCCATGTTTGACGCCAACGAATTGCCAGAGAATTATGAGGCGGGACGGGCAGAGGCCTGCGGGACCTTGTGTAGGATATTCTGCAGCAAGAAGACTGGGGAGGAGATACTGTCTGCATACCTCTCCAGGTATCCGTGTGTGGCCAAAGCTTTCTCCTACCTGCTACGTACCTACCATGGATCCCCCATCCCAGGAACTCCCGATCCACCTTGACTGTTCTTCAACATGCCACCTCCTAGAGTAGGGTTTCCCTACCTGGGGGGCTTGCTGGGTTGAGGGATGGGAGGGATGTATGGATACTGGGAAGTTCCAAAAAAAGGAGGGCATAGGTACAAAAACACAGCCGAGGTAAGAGTGACAGGTGCCATTAACCAATTGGTATGTTACATGAAAGCTAGGGAAAACGTATCTTGTTTTAAAGAGGCAATCCAAGCATCTTTAAAAAAAAAATATATATATATATATATATATACACACACACACACACACACACACACACACACACACACACACACACACACGTTACCATCCAGCAGAGCAGCAGAACAGCAAAGTGAGACAGCACTCAGAGGTAAGTCAGCAAAATAATGTATTGAAACAGTTTCAATACATTATTTTGCTGACTTACCTCTGAGTGCTGTCTCTTTGCTGTTCTGCTGCCCTGCTGGATGGTAACGTACTCTTTACATTATTTATGGGACTAGCACCAGGCCTCTCTGGATATCTACATTTGAGTGCTTGCTGCTTTTTTACCTGTATGTATGTATGTATGTAAAAAAACAAGAAAACGGGCGCACTCATGGTGTAGTATATCAGAAAACTTATGTGGGACTGGAAAGGTAAAAATTGCGCACTCACAAACGTGACAGGAACATAAGCATGTATGAGTATAACTCAATCGCCAGCGGTGACAGGAAAAGCAGGGTACCGTCCTGGGGCTCCACCGTGTACTGCAGGTGTCGGTAGCTGCGTAGCCTCTGTGTACCGAATATTTCCTCGCTCCAATCTCGCGAGAGTTTTGACGTCGGCGGGAGTACTTAGGTAACGGGAGCTCTTGGATAGTCTCTTGTCTCCTCTCCCTGCATCCGCAGGATACAATGTATACATGCAAATTGCTCTGCATAAAGTCCGATAATAGCAAGCTTGTGAAAGTGCACAAATGTACATAAAATACAATTTTGTTGGTTCCAATGATCCGAAACACACCCTACGCGTTTCGTCCTTAAGACTTCGTCAGGGGGTATATGATATACTCCCCCCCCCCCCCCCCCCCTGAATATTGGCTGGATTGCGCCTTTAAGATTTTTGGGAAACCAATAATTTGGTTTTACGCAGTGAATACAGAATGCGGTGGCCCCATGCAGCACCGTGGCACGTGGTTCCCCCCCACCCCCTCCCCCCTCTTATCTCTACCCCTCACACCTTGTACTTTCTTCCTCACCGCTTTCTATTAATAAAGCTGCACCTCTCCTCCAGTTCTCTCTCTGTGTGGCCCGTCCGTTCCCTATCCCCCCTCCCCAGCTTATTTGCCTGCCTCTCCCCCCACAGGTTTTACATGGTGCTAGTCCAAGGTTTGCAGATCGGAGACTGTATCTGCCACCCCGTGCTGGCCAGTATCATCCTGAACTCCCCTCCTCTCTTCTGCTGCGACCTGAAGGGCATTAACGTGGTGGCCCCTTACTTCATCTCGGCACTCGAAACCATTTTGCCAGACAGGTAAAACCCTTCCCTGGGCAATTCCACAAAGTGTACTACTGGGTCACACCCGGGTGACTGGGGCCTTTCTGTGTCGGTTTATAAACACGGAGACTTGGAGAGGTGCGATTTCCTCTTGCTGCTCCCCTCTGGGTGATGTCACACTGTTCAACAAGAGTTTGCACAGGAACCCCCCCCCCCTCATTCTATTTATTGGCTCTCTGATGAAGGGGAGGGGATTAGGGGAAAAAACACTTCCTTCATTCAGTGGCCCCTAAGAAGAGCCATTGGTACTTAATGTTCGAATAGCGGAAAGCAGACCAATCTTTGCTAGTAGCATGGTTAGATTTGTTTAGGAAAGGCAGGAAGACTGTTAAGTTCTCTACAGAAGCTTGCTTTCTGGGTGGCTCTGTGAGATTGTACCTTTAAGTCCGATGACCTTTATAAACGTTTTTTTGGCGTGGTGACCCCGGCACTTCCGCGTCGTGATCGCTCCAGGAGAGATCACGCGACCAGGACTCGGGCGACAGAAGGGGGCCCCACTTCTGTTTTCAAGTGAGTTAATCGCCCCTGAAACCCGGGCTAAATCACGTGGCCTATCTGGCACATCATATGGGCACTATGGTGGTTAGAGGACCTTTCCACCCTCACTAACCCCATGGGTCCAGCGTTGAACCGTACTATTTTCAGCTCCGATACTGGGGAAGTTTCCGGTATTACTTACTGGTATTTAAAGCGATTTTAAAAGGCCATTTCATTTCTTTTTGCTGAATCCCCCAGAAGGCAGCTGCAACGTCATAGGTTGTACAGTAGCTGTACAACCTATGACGTTGCAGCTTCTGGTTGGCCTTGGATTTGGCAGCCATTTTGTTTCCCCTGGATGGAGATTTAAACTTAAATTCACTAGTATGTATGTAGTGAACAGGGGAGTTCCTGGAGCTGACAATGGTGGGGTTTGGCTCTGGCGGATCCAGAAAAAATAATTGGGGGGGGGGGTTGGTGTAAGAGTAGAGGAGCTTCTCTAAGTTGTGTGTTTTGTGGGGCAGGGGCGAGGTTGCTGGCTACAAGTGGTTGCCTCCATAGCCACCTAAAAACCTGTCCTTTTTCTCCCCCATGTTTTCTAGAGAGCTCTCGAAGTTTAAAAGCTACGTAAACCCCACCGAGCTCAGGCGATCGTCCATCCACATCTTGCTGTCATTACTGCCCCTGCCGCACCATTTCGGCACGGTTAAGTCCGAGGTAACCGCACGTCCAGCTTCTTTCTCCACTCGGTGCCTGGTGCTTTCGCTCCTGTAACGGCTCGTACCTCCACCTGGTTTTGGGGCTGTTTGTTGGAATGATGTAAATTCACTTTTTCACCGCTAGACGGCGCTGCAACTCCTGGGTATACACACTGTGCTTGTAACCAGACGTCTGCCATATTTTTAAATGATCGTTTGCCTGAATATTTGGGGGTGGGGGGGTTTGTGTGGCTTTTTTTGCCCCATTTTATATTGTAGTCTTTCTTTTTGCCAGACTAATTCCTACTTTCTGCCCATTTTACTTGCAGAGAATCCAGTTCCCAGCATTAATAATGTGCAGTTTCTCCCCCCCCCCCTCACCCACCCCAGAAGCCTTTAAGAGGTTAACTCCTATGTTAGTGTTTTGCCCCCTGAGTGCGGCCTGCTCTTTAACCCTGTGAGTGCTGGAGGGTGGCGGCCCCTTCCGACACTCCCGATCACGACTGCTTCGTCACTAGGGGAAACCACTTCCTGACAGAACGCGTCTGCGCAGAACGCGGTCTCCCCTACAAACGCCAGCAGCAAGGTTGACATAGCTACTAAGTCATGGGCCCCCTTGAGTGACATAGTAGCTACGTCCATCCACAACCAAGGGTGTGGGCTGCAAGGGGCTCTGGGGGGCTCCATTTTAACTTGCCGCTTACAGAAAATAAGAAGAGGTTTCTTAGAGGCAATTCAAGCACGAGTGTTTTTTTGCTGATTTTGGTTTGTTTTTTTTATATACGGGATTGAAGCAGGGGGTCTCCAGAGCTGAACTCCATTCATTTCAGCTTCGCGGACCCCCTGCTTCTGGAAATACAGACCTCCATAGGGGGTGTCTGTAGCCTCTTCCCTCGGCGAGCTGGGATCACTTAATGGCGGAGTTTCAAAGCTCCTGCGCCCTGCTAGCCAATAGGAAGCTGACACATCATCCAGTGCGGCTTCCTATTGGCCCACGTGACCCGAGAGCTGTGCTGAGATATCAGCGCTCCCCTTCGGAGGTCTTTATCTCTAGAAGCGGGGGGTCCCCAGAGCTGAACGTAATGGGGTTCACCTCCGGAGACCCCCCCTCCCCCCCCGCTTCAATCCTGTATTTAAAAAAATAATAAACAAAAAAAAAGTGACTTAAAAGAAAATGGCCACCTCCATGAACGTGTCGCGGTCTGTTTTTAGGTTCTCCTGGAAGGGAAGTTTAGCAACGACGAGAGCACCGCCGGCGACAAGCCAGTCACCTTCCTCTCGCTGAAGCTGAGACTGGTGAATATCCTGATAGGGGCGCTCCAGACAGAGACCGATCCCAACAACACGCAGATGATACTAGGTGTGAATGAGCTCGTGTTTCCGCCTTGTGGTGGCCGCGCGCGCGCGTGCCAGCAAAGTACGCGTCTCGGAGGCGGTGGGAAGCTCTGGGCGCAGGGGAACCGTAGAGACCAGCGGGGTCGAAATAATTGCCCTGAAACCACACATTCCTGTCCATTTCTTTACCTTAAATACAGCAATCTCCACTAATCCTTTTTCTAAACCAGGGGTGGGGGGGCGGTTTGGCATTTTTGGAGATTTTAAAATGGCACGTTTCCCCCCCCCCCTCCCCCCACCATTTTAATTATTAGTTTTTATTACTTAAACTACCAACAGTTCAGAGCTGAAAGCTGTATGTGAACAGGATAGCGCGATTTAAGGATGTGTAGTCTTGCTCTAGGACAGGTGGCCAACTCCAGTCCTCAAGGGCTACTAACAGGTCAAGTTTTCAGGATATCCCTGCTTCAGCACAGGTAGCTCAATCAGTCCCAGCCTCCGCATGAGTGGCTCAATCAGTCCCTGCTTCAGAACAAGTGGCTCAGTCTTCGACTGATCCGCTGATTGCGCCACCTGTGCTGAAGCAGGAATATCCTGAAAAACTGACCTGTTGCTAGCCCTTGAGGACTGGAGTTGGCTATCCCTGCTCTAGGGGAAGTTTTAGCGGGGTTAGCGTTGGCGCGAGGGTGGGGGTCGGACCTGGATATAAGCAGGACGACAGGAGTGTAGAGATCTGTGCCGGTTTCTTATTAAATTCTGTACTTATTATCCGGAGCGGCGAGGCTGGAGCGGTCGTCATGCGAAAACACTGGATCGTGCGGTCTAATTTCTGCGTCTTGTGTTCTGTGTTTTCCAGGCGCGATGTTAAACATCGTTCAGGACTCTGCGTTTCTTGAAGCGACCGGTAGTCAGGTGGAAATGGTAAGGAATATTTCAGCCGGGGGAGGCCGCTGGCTTGATACGATCTGCGCTCCTGGGGAATGTCGCCGTCCTGTTCCGTGCATGTGATTTTAATGCACTGTGTGTCACGTTTGCCAGATGTGCCTGCAACTTTCTTTGGCATTGAGGGGCCGGCGTGATGGCGCAGAGCCACTGCGCCGATCCCCTCGGTTAGTGGCCCCCGCACTCTTCCCCTCAACAATGACACAGATTGCCGGGAGAGCGCATGGGGCCTCTCTATCTGCCTGTTAGGTGACTCCAATTGGAGTCTGATAGATAAATGTGAGTGCGGCACACAGGTGTGCGGGGCTGTGTGATGGGTGTATCGGACTGTGGGTTCGAAACGTCGGTTCAATGTGATATTTTTGACAATATAGCTTTTTGATGGCATGCGTCCAAGTTCAACCTGTGCTAAATTTAGACAACAAATACTTTATCCTATATCTATACTTGCTTATTAATCAGGAGAAAGGCAAACAAATCCCAGTGTCATATCATCCAATGATATCTCATGACGGGAAAATAAATTCCTTCCTGACTCAAGAATTATCAATCAGATTACTCCCTGTATCAACACCCTTCCCATGTTTACTTATTTGGTATATCCCTGTATACCTTTCCTTTCTAAAAAGATGTCCAACCTTTTTTTGAACAAATCTATTGTATCTGCCATCACAGTCTCCATGGGTAATGAATCCCACACTGTAACTGCCCTTACTGTAAAGAACCCTTTCCTTTGTTGCTGGTGAAATCTCCTTTCCTCCAACCTTAAGGGATGGCCCCCGACTCCTTAGTACTGCCCGTGGGATGAATAGTTCTGTTAAAAGCTCCTTGTACTGTCCCCGGATATATTTGTATATAGTAATCATATCCCGTCTTAGACACCTCTTTGCTAATGTAAATAAATCTAATTTAGCTTGCCTCTCCTCATAAATTAGATTGTCCATCCCCTTTATTAATTTGGTGGCTCTTCTCTGCACTCTCTAGTTCCATAATTTATTTTCTAAGGAGTGGTGCCCAAAATTGTACTCCATGTTCAAGATATAGTCTTACTAATGCTTTGTAAAGGGGAATAATTATGTTTACTTCCCTTCCATCCATTGCCCGTTTTGATGCAAGATAAGATCTTGTTTGCCTTTGCAGCTACTGCATTACTTTGGGCACTATTGCTAAGCCTGCTGTCTACCAGCACTCCTAAAGCCTTCTCCAAGGATGCCCCCAATTTATCCCCAAATAATTTGTAAGTTGCATGTTTATTCTTGCTTCCAAAATACGTAACCTTACATTTATCTATGTTAAACCTCATCTGCCATTTACCTGCCCAAGTTTCCAGTCTCTCCAAGTCCTTCTGGTGAGAAATTCCATCCTGGTCTGATTCTACTACCTTACACACTTTAGTGTCATCAGCAAAGATGGAGACTTTGCTCTCGATGCCAACCTCAAGGTCATTAACAAACAAGTTAAAAAGCAGGGATCCCAGTACCGATCCCTGAGGTACTCCACTCACAACTTTAGCCCAAAATAAAAAAGTTCCATTTATGTCATATTGGACTTAGTAATAAAAATATATGCACCTGGATTGAAAAATTGTTGAAGAATAGACAGAGGGGTGTCATAAATTATGACAACCCTCCATCTATTCTTCAACCAGTTTTCAATCCAGGTGCATATATTTTTACTAAGTCCAATTTGCTTTATTTTGTACACCAACCTCTTTTGTGTGAAACCGTATCAAAACCCTTTGCAAAATCTAAGTAGACCACATCAACTGCATTACCCTGATCTAAATTCCTACTTGCCTCTTCAAAGAAACAAATAAGGTTAGTTTGGCAAGATCTATCCTTCATAAATCCGTGCTGACTATTACTAATAATTTTGTTTTCCTTTAGGTATTCCTAAATATTATCCTGTATTAAACCTTCAAGTAGTTTCCCTACTATTGAAGTCAGGCTTACAGGTCTGTAATTTCCCGGTTGTGATCTAGCTCCCTTTTTAAATATAGGCACCACATCTGCTTTACGCCAATCTTGTGGAACTGAGCCTGTGGAAATGGAGTCCTTGAATATTAAATGTAATGGTTTGGCTATTACTGAACTTAACTCCTTGAGAACTCTTGGATGTATGCCATTGGGGCCAGGTGCCTTATTTACTTTCATTTTTTCAAGCTGCTATGAACTTCTTCCTCAGTTAACCAATTATTCATTAATATGGAGGTTGTGGCTCCCTTCTGCGGCACTGCTATTGCAATAGATTCTTCCCTGGTAAACACAGAGGCAAAGAATTTGTTTAATACCTCAGCTTTTTCCTTATCTCCAATAATCTGTCTGTCCATCTCATACAGAAAGGGTCCTATATTTTATTTTCTCATGTTTTTTTGTTATTAAGGTACTTAAAGAACATTTTAGGGTTGACCTTACTTTCTATTGCAATCCTTTTTTCATTATCCATTGTTGCTAATTTGATTGCCCTTTTGCAATTTGTTACATTCCTTATAATTCTGATACGATGTCTCTGTCCCTTCTGACTTAAAGAATCTAAACGCCTTCCTCTTCTTGTCCATTTCCTCCCCTACCTGTTTATTTAGCCACATTGGTTTTGACTGATTCTTTTATACTTATTACCCAAGGGTATATACACTGACGAGTGTGCTTTTCTAACAATGTTTTAAAGACTGCCCATTTATCTTCTACATTTTTCCCTGCACAAGAAATAAAAAATAAAATATATATGTATGTGTTTTTTTTTTTTCAGATAGAAAATAATCTGCTGAAAAGCCACAGCCGCACAAACAGTGGTATCAGCACAACCAGCGGGGGCAGTACTGAGCCCACCACACCTGACAGCGAGAGGCCGGCACAGGCACTGCTTCGGGATTACGGTAAGTGGGGCAGCAGGGTCTCCAACCCCTCGCTGCGAGAGAGATTGGGGGGGGGGGGGGGTCGGGAGGGTGCCATGCAAGGAAACCGTTAATCCATTTGCTGCCAGAATTTGCACCTCACCGCATCGATGTTGTGTACCTCTTACCCGAGACGGGCTAGTAAAACAGTCAGATTGAAGCCCTGTCCTGGTTTTTGAGCCTCCCTTCTACATGCAGAACCAATGTGAACGGGGACTAAAAGCACGGGCGGCCAACTCCAGTTCTTAAGGGCCACCAACAGGTCTGGTTTTCAGGCTATCCCTGCTTCACCACAGGTGGCTCAATCAGTGGCTCAGTTGAATAGCCTGTTTCGGCACAGGTGGTGCAGTCGGAGTCTGAGCCACTGATTGGGCCACCTGTGCTGAAGCAGGGATATCCTGAAAACCTGTTAGTGGCCCTTGAGGACTGGAGTTGGCCGCCCCTGACTTAGAGTGGAAACCAGAGCCCAATCTATCCTGATATTTACTCCAGTTACTGAGCGGGTTTCCAGGTGTACCTGGGGCAGTTAGAGCGCTTTCCAGGTGTACATGGGGAAGTTACTGAGCGCTTTCCAGGTGTACCTGGGGAAGTTACTGAGCGCTTTCCAGGTGTACCTGGGGAAGTTACTGAGCGCTTTCCAGGTGTACCTGGGGAAGTTACTGAGCGCTTTCCAGGTGTACCTGGGGCAGTTACTGGGCGGTTTCCAGGTGTACCTGGGGCGGTTTCCAGGTGTACCTGGGGCAGCTACTGGGCGGTTTCCAGGTGTACCTGGGGCAGTTACTGGGCGGTTTTCAGGTGTACCTGGGGCAGTTACTGGGCGGTTTCCAGGTGTACCTGGGGCAGTTACTGTGCGCTTTCCAGGTGTACCTGGGGCAGTTACTGTGCGCTTTCCAGGTGTACCTGGGGCAGCTACTGGGCGGTTTCCAGGTGTACCTGGGGCAGTTACTGACCGGGTTTCCAGGTGTACCTGGGGCAGTTACTGGGCGGGTTTCCAGGTGTACCTGGGGCAGTTACTGAGCGCTTTCCAGATGTACCCGGGGCAGTTACTGGGCGGTTTCCAGGTGTACCCGGGGCAGTCCCGCTCTGCACAGGGCTGTGGAAAGTGCACATTGAATGGAACAGAAGCCTTTTGCGCTGTCTCCCGTGTATCCTGGCAAAACCGCAGCTCGCAGAGGAAGTCTAATGCGATTTGGGCACCTCCACAGGAGGGTACATGTGTCACAAACGGCAGCGGGCGGGAAGGGGCAATGATGAGCCTGCTATAAAATCTCGTGCCCGTGTTGTACCCACAACGTCCGTAGCTATGTTGCTTTTGTTTTACTTTAACACCGCATGTGTCTATGAGCATGTGGATTTCCTGAGCCGTGTGCGTTTTGTGTGACGTCCTATCCGTAACGGCACAACCGCAGACCTGTCGGGAAGTACTCTTGGTGGTAGTCACAAAGTTGTCGCAAAATTTAAATTAGTCAAGGGCAATTAATATAATTCTGGGGCCAATAATATGTAAGCGAATAATCTCTATCAGGGGGATCACATTTTTGACGTCTGGTAATACACCCCCTGTTCACCACAAAGAAAATGGCCCATGAGCCTCTCGCTGTCTGACCAGCAAACCTTGAACACTAATATCTTCTGCAGCGGCGGCTTTCAGGCTAAGGGGCTCGTTCTATATGTGCCAAAGCAGCCATAGTAGTCGATGGGGGAATTTTGGCCGTAAACAGCCAAATCGTCCTTTTCGGCACATATAGAATCGGACCCTATAGGGATCATTCTTTAAGCTCTGTGCTGGGAGTTTTTGGCAGAAACTCTGCATTGACTTCCATGGGTATTTTTGCCTGCAAACGACCCGGTCATCTCCTTTCTGTCGCTCCACACGAAGGGGTTACAGTATATTACCGGGCACCCGTACAGAAGGGTGTAGCGTGGTTGGAGTGGTGTCCCATAGTCTGTAATAGATAGGATGCCCCCCAATGCTATGATTTTGCTAAGAAAGCAATAACTCTTAACGATCTTCTTTGCTGTTGTGTCTCCCGTAGGATTCTCAGGTACTGATCCCGGCACCCCCTTTTTATTGTAGCCCGTTTAATTTCCCCCGCGCATTACACCCACACGCCACCCCCAGTGTTTCTTCAATAAATGAACTGCTAACAATCACAGGGATGGGTTTGTGGAATGTTTCACACCGCTGCTAAATCACGTGATGTCATTGAGCAAGATTTGTGTTGCATGGGTCTGCATAGCGTGGGCGCTCACAGGGCCGTTCCTCATTCACAGCAGGTTTCAGCGGCCCGGGCCCCCCCCGGGACTAAACCACCAATTACTAAATATTATCACTTGTCTTTATTTGAAAAGCGCTTGGCTAAAGTCTGTTATATATACTATACAGCGCGTGCGCGCACACGTAGGGTTGCCAGGTGGTGTGTCCAAAAATACTGGGCACGATGGTGAAAGGTGCGACGCGCGAGAATCGTTGGTGGGGAAGAATGTTATTCATAAATGACCTGACTGTTATGTCATTGTTTCTAAATTTCACTCCAGGTATTCACCAATTTGCACCAATTTTATACTCTGTTTCGTAAAGAGTCTTGGGAGGGAGTGCACTTCTGAGGATTTTTTTAGGAAATAGACTATGAAATAGTGCAAATTGGTGCATGCTTGGAGTGAAATTTGGACAAATGATGTGAAGGTCAGATCATTTATAAATTACTGACCTGCAGTCATATTGTACACGGCGAGCAATACTAATCTTACTGCTCCCCCACAAATTCCAAGATTGTTGCACCCCTCCTCATCCTCACCCTCATCCCACTTCCCTCACCCTCTCACCACCAACCTCATCATCTCACTCCGTCCCCTCCTCCTCTCACCCCGTCCCCCTCATCCTCTCTCGCCCCCTTCCTTCATCTCCTCTCACCCACCCCCCTCCTACCTCCCTGTCATTTTCAACCCCACAGAACAGCCAGGGAAAACACACATACACACATACATACACACACACACACACACACACACACACACACACACACACACACACACACACACACACACCAGTACACATATACACACACACCAGTACAAATATATATACACACACCCCAGTACAAATATACACACACACACACACACACCAGTACACATATACACACACCAGTACAAATATATATACACACACACACACACCAGTACAAATATATACACACACACACCAGTTCAAATATACACACACACCAGTTCAAATATACACACACACCAGTTCAAATATACACACACACCAGTTCAAATATACACACACACCAGTTCAAATATACACACACACCAGTTCAAATATACACACACACCAGTTCAAATATACACACACACCAGTTCAAATATACACACACACCAGTTCAAATATACACACACACCAGTTCAAATATACACACACACCAGTTCAAATATACACACACACCAGTTCAAATATACACACACACCAGTTCAAATATACACACACACACCAGTACAAATATACACACACACACACAACAGTACAAATATATACACACACACATAAGAACAAACATAGGCAGTAGACACAGGACACAGCCTCACCCCTCTCTGCGCCATGCTTTTCCTCTGCTTTTTGGCCCCACCTCCATGTGTAATGCAGCCAATCAGGATGGAGGAAGCTGCCCAGCCCCCTAGCAGCAGCAGCCCTGCTCTATCTCTTTAGGGGAAATACCAGAAACATAATACCGGCATACACATACATGTCCCCCCCTCTCCCCTCCCCCTGCACACATACATGTTGTCGTCGTCCCTCCCCTCCGCCCGCACACATACATGTCCTCCCCTCCCCCTGCACACATACATGTTGTCGTCGTCCCTCCCCTCCGCCCGCACACATACATGTCCTGTCCTCCCCCTGCACACATACATGTTGTTGTTGTCGTCCCTCCCCCCGCACACATACATGTCCCCCCCTCTCCCCTCCCCCTGCATACATACATCATGTTGTCGTCGTCCCTCGCCTCCTCCCCTCCGCCCGCACACATACATGTCCCCCCCTCTCCCCTCCCCCTGCACACATACATGTTGTTGTCGTCGTCCCTCCCGCCCCACCCCCCTCCCCCCGCACACATACATGTCCCCCCCTCTCCCCTCTCCCCTCCCCCTGCACACATACATGTTGTTGTCGTCGTCCCTCCCGCCCCACCCCCCTCCCCCCGCACACATACATGTCCGGTATTATCTCTAATTTTTTACCGGACAGAGTAACCAAATACTGGGCTGTCCAGTTCAATACCGGACACCTGGCAACCCTACACGCACGCACACACACGCGGTGCCCAGTACACACACCCCTAAGTAAAAAAATGTCTGGTCAAATGCAGAACCAAATTGAACTAATGACACAAGTTCAGTAGATTAAAACTACGCGTTTAATTCCTTATAAAAAAATTACTTGTTTTTTAATGTATCCTAAAAATAATGACATGCACTCTACTATGAAAAAATGTGTGGTCTAACATCGGAGCAAATCTCCATCACATTGTGACTCTGTTAACCCGTTCCATGCCGGAGCCGCTGCAGCTCCGTGTGGTAAACGTGCTGTGAATGAGCTTTCCTGGCAGCGTGGTGACTTGTCGGCTGATTAACACTGCGCCCCTTACCGGCTGCGCGTGGGACAGGGTGACGGCGCCTGGCTTGTCTCTGTGCCTCTGCGCTAACGTTGGCTGCACCAGGCGCCTGGGCTGTCGGCTTCCGGTTACTAATGCCTGGTTGTTTTCCCTCCCTCGCTTTGCGCCGGTGCTGCGGTTACATCCTAGCTCTTCATACAGATACAGCCGCCGGTCTTCTCATGCGCAGCATCCACCTGGTCACCCAGAGGCTCAACTCGCAGTGGCGGCCGGACATGAGCATCTCGCTGGCTGCCCTGGAACTGCTGTCCGGACTGGCCAAGGTCAGGACCTGCTGTTTTACATTGAGATTGTGCATACAGGGGTAGCGGCGTTTTGGTCCTATTTAAAGGCTCTGTTCCGCCTGTGTTTTTCTTTCTTACATTTTGTTAGTTAATAGGAAGCAGGGGGTCTCCGGAATCTCGTTAAACCCTGCACTGGGGACCCCCTGCTTCCCTGAGATACTTGCCGGGGGACGTGCTGCTGCTACAGTCCCAAACAAAATGGAGGTCATCAGTCGGGGCTTCTCAGTGGCCTGTATTTTATTGGGGATGAGGGGGGGGGGGGGGGGTTATACCTCCATGATGTGCTGGCAACTCCTCCGGTAAGTATCTTGGGGATTCAGGAGGGTTCCCGGAGCAGAGGGTCAGCCCCAAAGACCCCTCTAGTTCAGCGTCTACGTTTTGTATCTCATGCACAGATGTGGGTAATCTGCTGGCAATTTAAACAAACCTTCGACCCCGTTCTAGACCCAGCGTAGAAACGTGAGCTCACGTTTTCCCTGCAGGACAGGGGAGCTGGGATCCCACCGCCGTGCGGGGAAACCTCCGCGCGTTCCTTGGTTCACTGACCTCCCGCCTTGCCTTTTCCCCAGGTCAGGGTGGGCATTGACTCCTCGGACAGGAAGCGGGCGGTGAGCTCCGTGTGCACGTACATTGTGTACCAATGCTCGCGGCCAGCTCCGCACCACTTGCGGGACTTGCACTCCATGATCGTGGCCGCGTTCCAGTGCCTGTGCGTCTGGCTCACTGAGCACCCGGACATGCTGAATGAAAAGGTGACCGTGCATGTGTCTAATGTATAAAAAATATATATATTATGTGCACGTGCGTACACACTGTATAAGAATATGTATATG
The DNA here is from genome assembly GCF_040206685.1 of Ascaphus truei. Classification (NCBI taxonomy): domain Eukaryota; kingdom Metazoa; phylum Chordata; class Amphibia; order Anura; family Ascaphidae; genus Ascaphus; species Ascaphus truei. Next base: position 21,911,836 of record NC_134497.1, read on the forward strand.
AACTTTCAAAAATTCAAGAATTGTTGGTATTGCACAATTTGATGTATCCATTATAAAATGCGCTATGTAACCGCTCCCTATAACGTTTCCTGTTGCTCTATATAGTGCTCACTATAAATCCTCTCTAATTCCTTGTATACTGCCAATAACTGCTCCCTATTACCCCATATAACCGCTCCCTAGAACCCCTCCTATTATCCCGTATAACCGCTCCCTATAACTCCTCCTATTACCCCATATAACCGCTCCCTATAACTCCTCCTATTATCCCGTATAACCGCTACGTATAACTCCTATTACCCCATATAACCGCTCCCTATAACTCCTCCTATTACCCCATATAACCACTCCGTATAACTCCTCCTATTATCCCGTATAACCGCTCCGTATAACTCATATTACCCCATATAACTGCTCCCTATAACTCCTCCTATTACCCCATATAACCGCTCCCTATAACTCCTCCTATTATCCCGTATAACCGCTCCCTATAACTCCTCCTATTACCCCATATAACCGCTCCCTATAACTCCTCCTATTACCCCATATAAACGCTCCCTATAACTACTCCTATTACCCCATATAACCGCTCCCTAGAACCCCTCCTATTATCCCGTATAACCCCTCCCTATAACTCCTCCTATTACCCCATATAACCCCTCCCTATAATTCCTTTACTCCATATAACAGCTCCCTATAACTCTTCCTATTACCCCATATAACTGCACCCTATAACTCCTATTGCCCCATATAAGCGCTCCCTATAACTCCTATTACCCCATATAATTCCTATTACCCCATATAACTCCTATTACCCCATATAACTCCTATTACCCCATATAACTCCTATTACCCCATATAACTCCTATTACCCCATATAACTGCACCCTATAACTCCTATTGCCCCATATAAGCGCTCCCTATAACTCCTATTACCCCATATAACTCCTATTACCCCATATAACTCCTATTACCCCATATAACTGCTCCCTATAACACACGGCAAGAGAGCGTTCCTTGATGGATTGTGACGAGGAGCCGCCGGATGGAAATGCCCCTGTGCGGGGGAATACATCATATGGGGGTTTACCCGCTGAGAGCCTGTAAGGTCCCCCCTCACACCGAGCCCTTCCATCCCTTAGGACTGCCTGAAGGAGGTGCTGGAGATTGTAGAGCTGGGGATATCTGGAAGCAAGTCTAAAAACCCCGAGCAGGACGTGAGATACAAAGGGGACAAGGAACCCAATCCCGCCTCCAAGAGGGCGAAGGACGCCGCGGAAGCCACGTTAACATGGTACGCCAGGAAGGGGCATCCGGAGTCTCATTTACTAAGCTCCGTACGGCACTTTGTCAGCCATTCATCTCCCCGGGCCAGAAATTCCCCTAAAGGGTCAGCCCCACGGAGCCCGCCAAGAAGAAAAAAACCTAAAGAATTGAAGTCGAATTGGCTTCTCTAAACTAATCCGACCATACTAATAGCAAAGATTTGGCTGCTTTGATTTGTTGGATATCATTTCCACCTTACATTTCACAGGAGCCCCTGATGCGCAAGTGTTTGTCCAGAAGAGATTTTCTTTACCCTTAGCCCACCTTGTCCTTATCAGAGTCAGTGAGTGAAGATAAGGGGTGGAGGAGTGGGGACTCTGCCTGTGCAAACTCTTGTTGATCACACACAGAAGGGAGCAGCCAGAGGGAAATCAAACCCCCCCCCCCCAAGTCTCCCCTCACCACGCTTACAAACTAACTTAAAAAATGGTTTAAAAATACTTGTCAGATTTTTTTTTTTGGGGGGGGGGCGCAAAGGCATCACTCACCAAGATGTGACCCATTAACCATGTCACTGCCATTAGTACACTGTCCTTCTAGGGGGGACTGACCCTTTAAACATGTCACTGCCACTTTGCGAGATTTTTATTGGGGGGGGGGGGGGTGGCGTGGGCAGTGCAGAGGTCCCACGCTCTTCCCCAAGGCATTTAAATTAAATGCCGGGGGACCGCACAAGGCCTCTGCAACCTCAACTTACCGAGATTCAGCCGGCTCAGGACGCGTGACCATGGCGACGCAGCGTCATGTGACATCACTCCACATGTACCCGCGGCGTCATTTGATGCCACATTGCCATGGGAACGTGATGTCAATTGACGCCGCGAGTGACGTGATACAGGACCCCGCAACGTCATTTGACGCCTAACTGAAGTAAGGGGGGGGGGGGGCGGGAGAATGGAGGAGAGCAGGCAGGGGGGCGCAGCAAGAAAAGTTTGCGCACCCCTGCCTTAAGACACTGCTTAGTACATAATACATGTTTCCCTAAAAGTGGTCTTATGTAAGCAACATTTACAGAAGTTTCAGAGCAGTAACAAAACTGCCATGCAATGCATATTTGGAATGTCCGTTTCATCATTTTAAGAGGAGTTAAATAACTCTGCAAGTTAAGGCCTGAAAACATAACGTCATAAAGCAGAATGCCGTGCGTTCCAGCGTGCGCGCCGAACGTTCCAGCGTGCGCGCCGGGCGTTCCAGCGTGCGCGCCGGGCGTTCCTTCGTGCGCTCCGGCCGTTCCAACGTGCGCGCCGGGCGTTCCAGCGTGCGCGCCGGGCGTTCCAGCGTGCGCGCCGGGCGTTCCTTCGTGCGCGCCGGGCGTTCCAGCGTGCGCGCCGGGCGTTCCAGCGTGCGCGCCGGGCGTTCCAGCGTGCGCGCCGGGCGTTCCAGCGTGCGCGCCGGGCGTTCCAGCGTGCGCGCCGGGCGTTCCAGCGTGCGCGCCGGGCGTTCCAGCGTGCGCGCCGGGCGTTCCTTTTTCTCGTACAGAGGGAGTAATTCCCGACGGATTCCAGCATGGGATCAGGCCGTGTTTAGGAAATCACAGCAACAGAAAATCAAAAAAAGCTTCCCACCAATATTTAACCCCTTCACTGCCACAGGGTCCCGCTGCGCAATCCTGCATTGAATGAGCACATGTAGAAAACTAGGGATTAAACAAGTCATTGCAAAACTTTCCTTTACGTTCACTTCTGTTACGGGACAAGTGAGACTGTAGTGTTAAAGGACATGACCTTCATAAAGCCCTCCCAATTTGCAGAGAGTCAGGCTGCAGCAATGACTGGGTTAACCTGTCCCCTCTCTCTCTCACTCTTTCCCCCCCCACCCCCCCTCCCAGTATCATGCAGGTGCTCGGAGCGTTCCCCCCTCCCAGCGGCCCGGCCTCCCCCTGCAGCCTGGTGAACGAGATGACCCTGATCACCTACTCCCGCCTGCCCAGTGTCAGCCAGTCCAGCTTCCGATACTTCGTCCTGGATAACAGCGTGGTCCTGGCCATGCTGGAGCAGCCCCTGGGGAACGAGCAGAGTAAGTCGGGGGGAGAGCGAGAGAGAGTCTGCCTTGTATCGTGACGCTAGCACTGTCACATACATATGTCACAGCACGGGTTTCCCACGGGATTCAGCAGTGCAGTTATACAGCGGCACATTGTCCCCTCCGCCCAGTTATAACGCCGAATATCAGTGCGCTTCTATAGCATTTACTGGCATTGTGGTGAAAGAATATCATATAATATGCACAGACGGGCAATGGCTACATCTCTACTGTGTTTTGCTGCACTGTCATGACATAACGCAGATCGCGTACAGTTCAGATCTATGTTGGGACATTGGCACGTATTGCAGAATCATGTAAAAATGTGTTGACTTGATGGGACCCCTTAAAATTTACAGTGACTTCACTAAGCTCCTGGTTACTTATCGTATGTACAGAAAATACTGTTGCTAAGGTAGGAGTTATTTTTAATGAATTTATAGTGATCTATATGATATTTCTAGCACAGACTGTCATTTATTAACGCCGTGAAATCACTCGTTTATTTATTTTTAAAATATGACCACAAACGAATTTTGGGGGTTAAAGCGTGATATGTCATTCCTATTCCGGTGGAATCCCAGCTCCGGGCGCCATGGGTTGGAAACATTATGCAGTTGTGAAACGGGCGGAGAATAATATGTCGCGTTCCTTTCCCTGGCGTAGAGGTTACTGCGTCGTTAACGCAACAGTCCGCAGAAGTATTTACCAGCAGAGCACTGATTTTTTTCCGAAGGTTTAAAGATTAAATGATTAGTCGCTGCATATGCTTCCTTTATACAAAGAAACCATGAAGGGAAAAGAACGAACGAAGAGTAGAGGATGAACATAGTTTGGTACTGCGTTTGCTGTAACGTATGTGTTGACAAAATGAAAGATGTCCTATAATCTCGGCATCCTTTTAACGTTCCCCGTTGGGTTTCCTGGTAATGATCTGCGATTTTAGCGTTGAGATGGGGAAGCGGAGGCAATCTGTTCCACGCACATTCTCTCCGCCCCCAGCGCGTGGCTTCTGTCGTAGTATTGGGGGTTGAGCACATTTTTGGCCTTGCCTGTTATTTTTCAGGTAGCCCCAGTCCATCCATCACGGTTCTGATCCGTGGCACGTCTGGCCGTCACGCGTGGGCTATGCAACTCTGCCACCTGCCCAGGGCAGCCCGAGCCAATCAACGGGTAAGTTTTACTTCTAAATGGTCAAAGACATGAGCATCATAGTCAGAAAGATCAATAAGACTCCAACAAGGATGCTCAGAAATATACATATATATTCAGTGTAAATGTCACATTGTAAAAAGATCGCAGTCAACAGTACTGAACGGATTATGCCATACATACGGAGGGACGGGACGGACGGACAGAGAAATATACATATCTGAGATTATAATGAAGGATAATATGTTACAAGTATAGCCGGCAGACATCCTAGTGAATGAGACGCAACGTCCCGGGCTAAGCACTTGATAAAGGGCAGTCCTTAGCCTGGTGTCGTCTCATTCACTATAGGGAAGGGGTGGCCAACTCCAGTCCCCAAGGGCCACCAACAGAGCCACCTGGGCTGAAGCCGGGAGAGCTCGAATTCCTGGCCTGTTGGTGGCCCTTGGACTAGAGTTGGCCTCCCCTGTCCTATAGTGAATGAGATGTCCACTCATTCCCTAGGGTGTCATCCTTGTTAGTGTCTCATTCATCTATTTGACTATATTACTAATTTCTTTGGGCATTTATATATTTGTTATAGCAATGAGCGAGAACATCTGCGCAATTATCCAACGTTTATATAGTACAGTATATATCCATCTCAAACTTGTTTAGTTCCCACACATTACCAGGTAGGAAGAAGCAGTTGATGTTAATCTGTTCGATTCATTAAGTTATATCTCTATCCACACCGCAGTCAACCTGGAAGCTCAATGGCCGGTTAAAGAAGTCGGTCGCCTTATTTCGGCGAATGAGGTTTTCTAAATGTTCTATTCTAATAATAAATCTTAATAAATAATTTGGTTTTCCTGTAAATAGAACCAACGTGTAATACAGGTCTGCAATGTTTGATTTGTTGCCTCCTATATATTTGACGGACAAACACGTCTCCAGTATTATCTTCCTGCGTAGGCGCCAGGCTGCACTGTAGAAGATACACATGGTATGAATGGTAGAGTGGTTAATGTACGGCTGATTTCAATCGGGCATTGTAGGACTTGGGTTATAGATCTCTGGCCCGGCAGGCCTATTACCGTCGCCTGTATTGCGATTCACATCCCTCTACTTTTAACAGATGTTTCTCCCAGAGCCAAGACCGGGGCCTAAAAATGACGTGGGGATCAAGCACAGCGTGAAGCACCGCCCGTTCCCAGAAGAGGTGGATAAGATTCCCTTCGTCAAGGCCGACCTGAGCATCCCCGATCTGCATGAGATAGTCACGGAAGAGGTAAGGGAGTCTGGATTTCTCCGGCTCGCTGACACGGCAGTCCCTGCTAGGACCCGGCTCGGCTGGAAGCAGTGGGAGGGGTCCTGGGATAGAGGTGACTGGCACCATTTAAATACAAAATGTGGATGTGTTTTTAAACTTTTAATGCCTCCATAGGTTTAAAAAGCTTCAGGGTGTTTTTACGAACTTGACCCAATATCTTTGGTGATGAGCTTTTTTTTCAGGCAAATAGTTTGCACAACCAAGTCAGCGGTGTAAGTCTGCTGCCATCATTAACCAAAGAGATAAAAGGGAAGAACTAGAAGGACCAGATAAGAATTACGCAGACCCAAAGAAAATAAAGTTACTCAGTTTTAGAAGATCTACTTTGTGGAATGATGGGACCTTTCTATGATGGCTAATTAAGTGATAAAATGTAAAAAATAAAAAACATGTTACTTTCTGTGTGTCTGTCTGTGTCCTAAATGTACACAATACATTTGTACCGGATAATATGGCTCTTTGATATTAAATATATATTTTAATTTAAATGAACACGCTTGGGGTAGACATACGGAAATCCTAAACATCAGAGAGAGCCGAGGATCTAATAGGTTGTGAGGAGTTATAGCACGTAGGAGAGTGGGGGGCACGGGGTTCTCATCTGTCATCACATTGTATGCTTCTATATACATATAGTGTGTGTGTGTGTGTGTGTGTGTGTGTGTGTGTGTGTGTGTGTGTGTGTGTGTGTGCGTCTGTCTCTGTGTGTGTGTGTGTGTGTGTGCGTGTCTGTCTCTGTCTGTCTGTCTGTCTGTCTGTGTGTCTGTCTGTGTGTCTGTCTGTCTGTCTGTCTGTGTGTCTGTGTCTGTCTGTCTGTCTGTCTGTCTGTCTTTCTGTGTGTGTCTGTCTGTCTGTCTGTCTCTGTGTGTTTGTGTGTCTGTCTGTCTGTGTGTGTTTGTGTTTGTGTGTGTGTCTGTCTTTCTGTGTGTGTGTGTCTGTCTGTCTCTGTGTGTTTGTGTGTGTGTCTGTCTTTCTGTGTGTGTCTGTGTGTGTGGTGTGTATCTGTCTCTGTGTGTGTGTCTGTCTCTGTGTGTGTGTCTGTCTCTGTGTGTGTGTCTGTCTCTGTGTGTGTGTCTGTCTCTCTGTGTGTGTGTCTGTCTCTCTGTGTGTGTGTCTGTCTCTCTGTGTGTGTGTGTGTATATATAGTAGTAGATGACATAGTCAAGTGTGTGTACTATGCTTCGTGCAATTGTTATAGAATGGTTGATGAAGTGAAGTTATTTTTGCTGTCACTGAGGAATTGGTGTTTGCTTTGTGTTTATTATAAGTTGGAAGTGAGGCATGAGAAGCTGAAGCTTGGAATGGCCAAACAGATCGCGTACGAGACGGGACTTGATCATCTGAAAGAAGAGGAGTGGAGGAAGAAATGTTACCCAGACCCCGTCACAGAGTGCAAGCCCCCCGCCGCGGCCCAGGAGTTCCAGACCGCTCGCCTGCTCCTCTCGCACTTTGGTTTCCTTTCCCTAGAGGCACTGAAAGTAAGTGGCGCGCACATCACTCGTACAGCCACCTCCAGGGTGGAATCATTGTGGTACTTTGCTGGAAGACAGGTTTCAAGGGGTTATTCTGAGACCGGGAGATGTGCACAGACGCACATTGTGACCTTGCCTGTTTGCGGCTGTAATTGAACCCATAAGTTATTGTATTGAGGCCTGTGAGTGCTAATTTGCATATCATTACCCAGAATCCCTGGCTGCAGTGGAAACATTGTATGCCAAGAGATAATAGGGAGAGGCAGGGTTGCAGACCTGTCAGACTAGTGACATTTTATTTGCTGTATTGAAGACAAACTCCCCACCTTACTAAAGGTGCCCATACCACTTTCTCACAGATAAAACACAATGGTTGTATGAGGCTGGCATTGAACCCATGGTCTTATTAATGCCTTGTTAAGCCAGAGCTGGTCAGTACGGGGAGATACAGGGTGAGATTATACGGCCCAAGATCAGACTGACTGTAGCTGCAAATGGTTAATTTTAACTGTACCAGTTGAGGTAACATTAATATGTTCTATAATGATCCCCTAACCACCATGATTCAGAAATGAACCCCCCAGTGAGAGCTTCCTTTATAATACTTGCCTCTTGCTTTTGGGTAGGAACCTACAAACAGCCACCTACCTCCTCACCTCATTGCACTGGACTCGCACATCCCTGGTTTCTTCGACGATATCGGGTACCTGGACTTGCTGCCTTGCCGTCCCTTCGATACGGTTTTCATCTTCTACATGAAGGCCGGGCAGAAAACAAGCCAAGAGGTAAGAGCAAGACCATGCGCTGGCAAACCAAAGTGAGCGAATGACCAAGGCATCTACAAACATGTGCCTTCCATTGGTTCCATTTGGTACAAGTATGGTCTACTTTATATCACACTTTCGTTAACCTCATTGAATGGAGCCAGTCCTGCCCCTCAAATGACGTAATGGGAAGATCCCGTAACAGGTTGTTGGGTGAAAGCCGGTTTTGTGGGTTTTAACGCCAACGTTGGCACTTCTGCAGATCCTGAAGAACGTCGAGTCTTCCAGTAACGTGCAGCCTCACTTCTTGGAGTTCTTGGTTTCTCTGGGTTGGCCGGTGGATGTTGGGAGGCACCCAGGTTGGACTGGCCATGTGTCCACCAGCTGGTCAATCAACTGCGGCGGCGAGACTGAGCAGCAAGAGAAAGGTAAGACTGTAAAGCAGGGGTGGCCGACTCCAGTCCTCAAGGGCCACCAACATGTCCGGTTTTAAGGATATCCCTGCTTCAGCACAGGTGGCTGTCAAGTGCTTTACACCAAAGGGAAGAAGTTTGTTTTAAAAGAAAGAATGATGTATAGTGCAGAAGGATAAGCGCATCAGTTCTTAAAGGGGAACCTGAAATTCATGCCCCTACTATAATAACAGTGGCTTGTCCCACTCTACGTGTTGGGTGAAATGTTGTTGAACTTCTTTGTAGATGAAGTGGTTTCCTCGGAAGACACGGGTGGAAGCATGTTTAACGGGGAGAAGAAAGTCCTGTATTACGCGGACGCACTGACGGAGATCGCGTTTGTTGTTCCGTCGGCTGTTGATTCTTTGAGTAAGCGCAAAGTGTTTCACATGACGTTTGCCGCATAGTGACGGCTCTGTTGCTGGTAGAAGACTCGTTCTTCAGGCGGGGTTTACGGTTAATTGTAGTTGACTGCGGCGGTATAGATACATTCACGTGTCTGATGTCTCTTTCCACCAGCGGACTCCTTGGAAAGTAATGTGTCCGAGTTGGATGGAGACTCCAATATGGATCTTTTGCCGGGGATATTGAAGCAACCTCTAACACTTGAACTTTTCCCTAACCACACAGACGGCCTCAACTCCGCACAGAGGGTACGCATTTATTTTCACCTACGTAATGATTATTGGGGTGCTAAGGATATGTAGATTCATGAATAGGATCATGTCAAGTTTTGGCGTGTGTCAATCAAGTGTTTACTTGATCATTAGCCCCCCCCCCCTGTCCCTGTTAGAGCCAATAAAGAGGAAGGAGGGAAGGGGCTTTGCCTGCGCAAACTCCTGCTCAGCACACAGTGATATCACACACAGGAAATCAAACCCCCTCCCAAGTCTCGGCTCATCGTGTTTACAAACCGAGTTTAAGAAATGATTCAAAAACACTTACAGGTGTTTCTATTACACCGGTTTAACCTATTAAACATACCACAACTGTTGCTTTGTGTTTGTCCTACTGTATGAAGGACTTTACCTTTAACCAAAAATATATTTCCAACAATAGTCTATGCTATAAATGGATCTAGACGCGCGCCCTTCAGCCAGTTCCCCAAAAGGCATCGGAAAACAAAATTGGGAGTAGAAGGTCCACGAGAGAATCGCAGCTTAGTTTAGATACGTTTGAATGCTTGGATATGCTCGCAGAACGTTATTACGAGTATTGAAAGAAGGATAATTCTGACACTGAGACGTTCCTTGAAGTAACTTCACTTTAGTAGGCTCAGTATATAATACATGGACACTGGACAAGATCATCTAAAAGCGCTTTTTCCCCGAGGAAACAACTCTGCAGAGACTGAACTACAATATAGTACTTGTACTGTCCCTAAAAACACCGTTCCATGAGAACAGTCCCAGCCAATCAGGGCTATGTCCACTATGCGATATCGGCTATATGTCTTGCAAGATCAGCATACACACAACGTCCTGTAGATGTCGCTGTTGACCATAGTATTAACCTCCATTATGAATCTGTTCCATTAACAGATCAACACAGATGAGTAGGGGTTAAAGCTGCAGTTCGAGCAATATCCTACATGTGCGGTTCTGTACTGTGAGAAAATACTTGTAGCATTTAAAAGTTAAAACAAAAATGTTTTAAAGACATTTTTAATGTTTCTAATGTAGGAAGAATTTCCAAAGTGACAGCCCCTTCCCCTTCTGATCGGCTCTGGCTCTTGAGATCCGCCCCCTCTCTAGCAGTGAACCAATTGTATCTAGTAACTGCCCAGTCAATCATATTCCAGGAACTACATTGCCCACAATGCTGTGCAAAAACTGAATTAAATAGCCCAGAGCAAGCGATTGATTATAGGTGAACGGATCGATCTGCAGTTTAGCGAATCACTTGTCAGGTGTGGGGATTGTATTCATGCACATATTGAATGGCGAAAAAATATATATATATATTTATTTTTTTAAACGGCAGCTTGAACTGTGACTTTAATCCCTGGCCTATGAACGTATCTCCTTGTGCTCTTCTTTGAACGGCACCTTGGCTGCTTGGGCCTCTGCCGCTTATCTTCCTGTAGCATGACTTCTCCGTGTCTTTCCAGAGAATCAGCAGAACATGTCAGGAATACTAAGTTGGCAAAAGATGCGATAGCAGAAATGTGTCTCATAGATTCAATTCTGTATTACATACAGAATACATATTCCTTACAAGTATAAAAGTGTGTGTGTGTGTGTGTGTGTGTGTGTGTGTGTGTGTGTGTGTACCTGATCTTACACAGGAGTTGACTTTACAAAATTGCACTTGGCTGCCTGAGCAGCTACAATGAAATCAGCAGAAGCAGAGACTCCCAAGGTCCGCATGGCGGGTCAGATGTGTCCTGCGGGTTGCCAGTCGGAGAACCCGGACTAATGCGTCAATGTTCTCTTGCGATCGGTACCCTGAGCATGCCGCCGTTTCACCACATGCTTTATCCTGTTTCAGCTGAGTCCCACGTCTCGCACGAAGAAGCTACCGCATGGACGGACTGTCCCACCCATGGGCCCCGAGACCAAGGTGGCTGTTGTGTGGCTGGAGCAATACGACGATCTAGGTATTGGTTTGTACTCTCTCTGATTCTGATAACACCGAATTGTCACATTCCTATGTAGCATGGATGGCTGTCTCCAGGGGATTAACATTGCGGGGCTTCTGATCCAGAAGCATGGACACCCTCCACCCCCATCTCCCCTGCCGCCTAGCGGCGTGACCGCGGCATACACCGTCTCCGAAGCCGCGGCTTTTTGCTCTTTCGACTGCGGTTCCTGAGACTGGAAGTCTCTTAGATCTGTAGGTTATGATCAGGAAACATTAGGAGGGCACTTACAAGGCATCAGGAACATCATTTCCAATCGATTTAGAAGCCAGGGACACATTGCCACTGAAATCCCGCTTGTGTGTGAAGTCTGCGTTATTAGTAGGAAACTGGCATGGGATTGAGCAGCAGCCACCGCGTAAAATTCCCCACGCTGGTAAATATTTGGTTACAAGGGAAGTGCAGGAAAGAATGGATTGACCCGGCAGAACTTAAAGTTCTGAAAAGGAAAAGCTATTCATTTCTCAAAAAGTAAACATTCCACTCTAAGAATTTACTTTTCTTTCTCATATTGCTAAGTTTTTATTATCATTTTTTATTATGTGAATGGAACTTGAAACAGTGCAATTCTTCTTATCAAAAAATAATTATCTTCTATAAACAAATGTAATCAAATATCTACCAAAAATGTGTCTGTTTGGGTTTCTTTGCAAATTAAAAATAGTTTTCCTTTTATCTGGGTCTCTGAACAGGGGGCGCTTGTTAATCAAGTGTTTGCTCCGCCTCTCGCCCACCCTGTCCCTGTTAGAGCCAATAAAGATAAGGAGAGAGGGGGCTTTGCCTGCGTAAACTTCTACACGGCACATAGTGATATCACTCGGAGGGAATCAAACCCCCTCCCAAGTCTCGGCTCATCGTGTTTACTAGCCGACTTCAACAAATATATATATTTAAAATACTTTTAGGCGTCTGATGCTCGTTCCAACATGTCGCTGCCATTAGTTCACTTTGGTCCTAGGACGGGCATCACTCACAGTTGCAGAGAACCGCAGTCATTTTAAATGCTCCCAAAAACCAGTACAAGCCGGTACTAAGGCATAGCAACAGGTAGAGGACTACGTAACTCCATGGGACCTGCAATGCATTGCTTACACAGTGACACTTAAACCGACTTCATAATGTCTATCCCACCTAGAAAACTTCCCCCTGTCGGACCTGACTACAGAAACCAGCACTGGGATAGAGGCCACGGCAAACAGCAGCACTTCTCTCAGGTAATCACACCTAGCTAATCCACGTCGCCCTGTAACTGCCACTAACCATAATCGCTGCATAGGTGGCCCATGTCCTGAGCTCATTCCCATCTCGCCAAAAACAAACTCCGGTCTCCCGAATGGATCAGCGGTCCCAGACCGAAGGGGAAAGCCCACCGGTGGCTCTTAGAATATAGCATGTATGCAGGCTGCAGCCGTGTCCTAACCGGGCGTAAAACATGTCCTTGTTATTTAGGAACAACGCACCTGAAAAAGAGGTCCCTGTGATATTTATCCACCCCTTGTACACTGGCCAGTTCCGGGTCAAAGTACACGGAGCTGCCGGGAAGTTCAACATGGTGATTCCACTGGTGGATGGGATGGTGGTCAGTAGGAGAGCCCTGGGTGAGATTAAGAGCAACCATTTAAAGTTAATCTATCTGTCACTCGCACTCTGTATATACCGCTCCCTCTCCTCTTCTCCCCCCCCCCTCACTAACTCATATGCTTTCTTTACACCCCCTTTCTTTTTATCCTTTCTACTCGCCCTATATATCTCTGTACGACCAAATCTCTCACACTACTATTTTCACACCCTCTCCTCTAGATGTCCTTCCCTTCAGTCACCTTATGTCCTTTAATCTCTCTAGCGCTGTCTCTATCCATGTGATCTCACTTTTCTCGTTGTGTCCGCTCGTCCCGCCCCATGAGATGCAGAGAAAATTAAAAAAATGGTGGCCTATTTGCCCAAGGGTTTTCAAATAAGGGAAAGGGACACGGTGTACGGTCCTTTGTGTGCATTCACTCTGTGCTTGTGTAGTGTCTGCATCTTCTCCTTGAGGGTGGCAGATCTGAATATCTAATCTTTCCGTCCCTTGGGTTTCCAGGCTTCTTAGTGAGGCAGACGGTCATCAACATCTGTCGGAGGAAGAGACTGGAGAGCGACTCGTACAACCCCCCGCACGTCCGCCGGAAGCAGAAAATCACCGAGCTCGTCAACAAATACAGGAACAAGCAGCTGGAGCCCGAGTTTTATACCTCACTTTTCCACGAGGTCGGCCCGAGGAGCTGCAGCCCTTAATCCGGACCGTTCCAGGGCCCGCGAGGTTCAGGACCACCGCCCTGACCTGGGTATCTACGGCAGAGTTTGGAAACCAAAAAACAAAGAGGAGATGATGCACTGGGACGTCTGTTGGAGCCGCCATCCTTCCCAGGCCGCTGGTAATCCAACCGACCGTGTCTCCTCGCAGAACATTTGCACCGGTGGTGGATGTCGGGGGGGAAGCCACCCCACCACCCACTTAGACTCGTCTGTTATGCTGCATGTGGATCCTTAGCACAGTGTGACCTGCAATGTAGAACATCGTCCTCTCACGTAGCCGAGGACACACTGCGCCCCAACAGGCTCCGGCACAGGCTTTCCCCAGTCTGACACCCCTTCCTTACTAGAGGGGGGCCAGCAAAGCATTGGCCGTATGCGATTATTACTCAGGTTGAGAGAGGCTTTAATAGTCCGACATGCAGATGGCACCCGGTGTTTGATCGAAGGGATTTAACCCCTGGGTTACTGAAGAAGGTTGCCTGACGAGCATCACGACTTGTATACAATCTTGTTTTTCGAAGCGTAGGGGGCGGAGTTTTCTTTGTTAAACTACCCGACTTCTTCGTATGGGGCACTTTACATTAGGCGGCCATTCATTACAAATAAAAGGATGCAATCTGCCGACGGCAGCTTTTCTATTCTGCACCGCGTGACTAGCCTCTCTGGCAGGGAAGGGGTTAAAGACGGGTCTCTCCAAGAGATCCCGATCTCTCGACCGAAACGTCTCTACCTTTTTTTTTTTTTATAATCCCGCGTTCTAAGCATTTTGTCTCCTGGTCCAGGCGCCTCCGTCCATATCTTTAGGCAGCGCCTACGGGAGGTCGCCATCTTAACCCCGGCCTGCGGCAAACTGCTATGTTACTTGGCCGTATTGCAGCAATGACATTTTGTTTTTTTGTATTTATTTTCTGTTTTTTGTTTCTTGGCGGTCTATAGGTTAAAGCCACCCCTTCGTCCTGTCAAATCCTAAATTGTACCTTTTTTCAAATTCTGCACAACGTTAGAACTTGGAAATGAGATCTATGAGAACGGAAATCCCCATAGAGGCCAAATGACATATATGGCGGGGATATGTTGAAGCCTTTCACTGTCGCGGGGCTGGACCCCTTGGCAGCAATAGGTTTAATAGGTGACCGATACCAATTTATTTTTATTTTTTCTTTGAATACCTTTTTTTCATGTTTTTGTAAATACCTTGAAGTTTAAGCTGGATTTACTGTCCTATCAATCTTCGCTATTCCCTTCTCCTTCTCTCACTTCCAAATCACTCCATAAATCCGACCTTCCTTGTGACCGTGGCAGAGAAAGCGAGATTGACAATCGCCCCCTTTTTTTGTCCCCAGGCAAAAGGAAACAAAACCCAGCAACGTTTTCAGTCCTTTCCACAATGATTTAAAAACAGTCCAACTTGGTATCTTCGAAGGCATAAAACACCTATTTAATCGTATTATTACTTCTTGGTAGAACTGCAACTTTAATCACCTACCGTGTACAACTATCAGAACGTGACAGTGGGAGAGGGTTATTCTGGTCTTTCATTTTCAAGCCTTTGTGTACACTGGATGAATTTCTGTGTCCTACCCAGACACCCCTTGTTATTTTTTTCCCTTCATTCCCACTGACTGTATTTTTCTGTACATAGGATCTCGGGGCAGAGTTGTAAAGACACTGTACATATAAAGATGTGGCTGTTCCCTGGTCTCCAGTAATCTCTCTCCAGTTAAGCCACAGAAGGCTTATTTGTATTTATGCCGGATTTTTTTTTTTTTTTCCTTTATCCAAAAGGAATCACATCAGATATTGAATGTAACACATTTAGTCAAAATAAATTTTAAAGAAATTCTTATTGAAATGCAGTCGTGATGTTTTCTATGAATACTTTTATTTTCAGAACCCTTTTGCCGACTGTGGGAAATTGGTAACTAGTGGGGGCAGTCTCGCATTGCGGGTCCAAGCCTTTTGTTAAACAACATAGCAGTGTAAGGGTCTTCCTTAGTGGGATTCAATTGCTGTTAAAGTAACTGTTTTACTGGTATCCTGTTAAAAAAAAATGTTTGGCTATTCTCCGGGAGAAGAGGAATTGGCACATCGGTTTATTTTTCCATCAGAGCCAACGTTTCAGTTGCAGAATGCAGCCTTCGTCAAGGACCTAGCTGCAGACCATAGCAATGAGACTCGGTGCAACTTACCCACTGAACCCTCGTTCCTGCGCATGTGCGCTGAGGAGCGGCAGAGTGAGGACGTCGCTCATCGATACGGAGGCTGGGCAGCTCAAAAGAGCAAATGTCCCCACATTCACACAAAAAAGTACCAAAAAACAATAAAGCAAAGTTGAATAAAGTTAAAAACGTGATGGAAAACTGTGTTTAACGTTGGTCACACGGATCAACTACTTGCGTTAACGGAAAGTTGAAAGTTACGTTGTAAGGCTAGAGCTTCCCGTACTGTAATGACCAGCGAAGTGATAACTCCCTGTTCTGCATCTTTGAGAGGGAGACACACACACAGAGGGGGAGGGGGAGACACACACACACGGGGAGAGACACACACGGGGAGAGACACACACGGGGAGAGACACACGGGGAGAGACACACACAGGGGGAGAGACACACACGGGGAGAGACACACAGAGGGGGGAGAGACACACACAGAGGGGGGAGAGACACACACAGAGGGGGGAGAGACACACAGAGGGGGGGGAGACACACAGAGGGGGGAGAGACACACAGAGGGGGGAGAGACACACACAGGGGGAGAGACACACACACAGGGGGAGAGACACACACACAGGGGGAGAGACACACACACAGGGGGAGAGACACACACACAGGGGGAGAGACACACACACAGGGGGAGAGACACACACACAGGGGGAGAGACACACACAGAGGGGGAGAGACACAGAGGGGGGAGAGAGACGCGCACAGAGGCACAGGAACACACTCGCACCGAGGTACAGACACACACTCGCACCGAGGCACAGACACACACTCGCACCGAGGCACAGACACACTCGCATCGAGGCACAGACACACACTCGCACAGACACACACTCGCACCGAGGCACAGACACACACTCGCACCGAGGCACAGACACACTCGCACCGAGGCACAGACACACACTCGCACCGAGGCACAGACACACACTCGCACCGAGGCACAGACACACACTCGCACCGAGGCACAGACACACACTCGCACCGAGGCACAGACACACACTCGCACCGAGGCACAGACACACACTCGCACCGAGGCACAGACACACACTCGCACCGAGGCACAGACACACACTCGCACCGAGGCACAGACACACACTCACACAGAGATAGACACACACAGAGCGAGAGAGACACATTTCTTTGGGTGCAATTCTTCACGAATCCGTGGCAGAAATGAATGAATTGTAATGTGTACAGTACTGTGCTACTGTGTCAATTTGCAGGTGTTTTTAAACCAGAACATTAAAATGCCATTTTCTGCACTAGATAAAAATGAGTCAACACGCGTCTTAAGGCGGTATGGTTGAAAGAAACCGCGCGCCATGACATGGGTATTCCGAGGTATACAATGCGTGAAATGTTCAAATAACGGTCACTGCATCTGTAAATACAATAAGTGTAATTACCAGATGGAGGTCCAGTAAATGAGACCGCCCACATGTTTAAAGTCCAAGAAGTGTATTAGACATACAAGGCACCGCAACCAACGTTCCGGTCCACGTAGAGGGTCCTTCCTCAGGGTTGTGCAGTGGTCAAATGACCGTGACAGATACTTATACCCTCACCAATGTGCATACCATTACCCAAACAACCAATAAAAATCACTAAAAGACCCGCGAAAACACCCAGCTGCAATGGAGTAGGAACACACAAATGGGCATCTAGGTGAGTCACGTGAATCGCTGTGCCGAGGCTGCCTGGACAGCCCTCTTTGGGCAGCGAGACCCGACGTGAGTAAATCAGCGTAGCCAGCTCCTCCGGTAGACAAGGTAACCAAGCGCCGGCGTCCTTGGTGTAATATGCATGTGTGGTGTCCCTCGTAGTCAAGAAGTCCAAGTCATAATGCAAAAAGCGGAGGTTTGCGCATGCGCACAGCTGTCAAGTAAAACAACCAACAGCCTGCAGTACAATAGGAGCGGTACGGAAGGAAGCTGAGGCTGGACAGTGTGCCCTATCCAAGTACCAGTAGAATAGACGTGTGACCTTGTAAATATGCGTAAATAGTGCCGGTGTCCACGATGAACTGCGCATGCACCCCAGACCGCGTCCGATGGTAAGCATGGTAACCGTGTAGCAGTGAAGACCGCACAAACAACTAAGCACAGTGTGGGATAGCGCAGGCGTGTATGAGGGAAAACATAGAACCAAAACAGCAGGGGAGACACTGGGAATAACCCAAAGTAACAGCATAAGTGATCAGGGGAAAAGGGGAGCAAAGAGTGCATGGAAAAGGTAACCATGCAGGATGAACGTGCAGAAATTACATCATGGGAATAAATGATTGAATAAACAGTTTACAAAAAACAACAGAGTTTGAGGTCTTCATTGAGTCCAAAAGGTGACATGGTCTTCAGATCAAAAATTAGCCTAGCTTAATGTTGTAAGAGGAGCTTGCTTCTATCACCTCCACGAGATGAATTTTGTACCTGTAGGATTGGCATACACTTTATCGTGGCCAGAGTGTCTATGTTGTTTAAAATGTCTGGCTTCAGGTAGGTATTTGAGATCTTCATCATACATATATACAGTGCTTGACAAATCACCCAAAAATCTACTCGCCCCCTAGCTCCACTTTAAAAAAAAATTTGAACTCATAAGTAAGAATGAATAACATTCATTTTTGACATAAGTTTTGTGTGTGTGTGTGCGCGTGCCCGCGCCCCCGCTTCACAATATCTAAAGCAGCAATCCCGCCTGGGATCTTACCTGATCCGCAGTCCCTCAATGTTCAGGTGCCCCCATTCCCGCAATGTTATATGTGAGAGGGAAGGTGTTCCCTACCTGTCTTCTGAGTTAGGGGGGATTCCGATGTCTCCCGTGTGAAGCTTGAGAGTCCAATCTGGAAGAAAGCAGTATAGATTATTTCGGTGTAGGTATAGGGCAGTTAAGATATATATAGGGTTAAAAAGATATCCAGATCCAGAGTGTGTGACAGAGAGAGAGGGAGAGTTTGACACACACACACACACACACACAGAGAGAGAGAGAGATTGACAGAGGGTGTGACAGCGAGAATGTGAGAGATGGTGAGGTGGTGGCTGGGTGACTAGGTGACTGACTGATACTCGGGTGGGTGACTGACTGACTGACTGACACTTGGGTGGGTGACTAAGACTGACTGACTTAGTGGGTAGGTGACGGACTGGGTGGGTGTCTGTATTCACACACATACACTCACACACACACTCATACCTGCATGGCAGGGGGGGTCTGCACGGCAGGGGGGCGTCTGCACGGAAGGGAAAGGAAGCATGGGAAGGGAGGCATGGGGCTCACCTTTACTTGCTCATTGCAGTAGAATCAAAAGGGAGGGGCCAACTTCACAGAGCGGGCTCAAATAGAACCTGGCTGCGCGCCAAAAAAAATCCTGGCAGCTGGCCAAGTCGTATCAGTCCAATCGGGTAGGGTTTTTTGTTTTTTTCGGCGCGAGCAGGGGAATTGATTAAAAACCGTGTGATCTGCTTGGCTCATCGCCAGCGGTCAAAATCCTGTCGCCCAAGGCGACTGGGCAACTGGATTTGTCGAGCACTGCATATATACATACATAGAATATCTTTTTTTAATTTGTTATAAATAACTTGGAGTACTTACATCTTCTAGGTAATATTCTGACTTTTGGTACACATGATACAAAAGTGTTTTATCCCTCAGTTTTAACAGTCTAGAACAGGGGTCGCCAACTTCAGTCCTCAATCTGACCTGGTGGTGGCCCTTTTCAGGCTATCCCTGCTTCAGCACAGGTGGCTCAATCTGTACTGATGCTGGGATATCCTTAAAACCTGACCTGTTGGTGGACCTTCAGGACTGGAGTTGGTCACCTCGGTTGTAGAACTAACTCTGCTATATATCTCTATCTCCAAAGGTCTCTGGTTCGATCCCGAGTATCGGAATTTCTCGTTTCCCAGGACTTCAAACTGAGAATACTTGCAAACAAGAGGGATCATTCTATGCGTTTTTTTTTTTTTCCTGGTAAAATGTTATAAATAAATAAAACGTATAAAAATTGGCCCTGTTTTTCACGTTTCTCGCTGTCCCTCGTTCTGAAAAACAAATGAACGGTCCTAAACTTCCCGAACAATCTTCCGATTCCCCGCGAGCCAGGGGGTTCGCCTGAGCTGATCTGCAGCTCCCCAACCTTCCGTGGGCGACAAGGTTCCTGCATCTAGTGCGGTTCTCCAGGCAAGAACAGGTTCTCGTGGACACAATAAGCACGAGATCGGACTCCCCCAGACGGCCAAGAGAAAACGGCAACATCGGGAAACGCCATTGCTACATTCGATCAATGACCCCGCATCCATATTTGTTGGGGTATTTTTTGTGTCAGACAGACTTTGGATTTGGGGACGGACGGGCCCCCAAAGATCATCAGGTACATTTAAAAAAAAAAATGACTGCTATTTTTTTAGGACCTTATTGCACAAAACTAAAATAATTGAGCAACAACGGCTCCGTTACCACTAAAGGGAACACCCACTGTTACATTTAAAACATGAACTAAAAGGGCACGTGGCTTTTTTTTTGTTTGGGTTTTTTTTTTAAGCGGTCATGTCAAATATCATATTCCCATCACATGTTGATGCGTTTGCAGTTCAGTCATCAGAAATAAAACATTGACAACTTCCCCCGATTGTTTTAACCTTTACTTTGCCAGGTGGTTGGGAACCTCCCGCTTCCCATCCTTCACTTCTCAAGCATTCCCCACTTTAAAGGTCACTAAAGTAGCCAATGATCTACATGGAGCTAAATCCCAAGGTCACTTTTCCCTACTAATCCTACTCGATCTCTATGATGCTTTTGATACCGTCGATCACTCTCTTCAGCATATTCTAAACTCTTGGTGTCCGCAACACCGCTCTATCCTGGTTCTCATCTGACCTCTCCCATCTCATATTTTCTGCCTCTGTTGCTAACATGTCTTCTGTTGTTGTGTGTTTGGTTTTACCTCCTTGGCCCTGTTCTGGGACCTCTCCTGTTCTCTCTCCACACGGTCACTTTGTGACCATCAACTTTCTTGGCCTTGGGTATCATCTCTTTGCAGATATATGTATCCAGCCCTTCCCTCGCTGGTCTCTAATTGGCTCCTGGCTATATCCTCATGGATGGTGCTTCGCTGCCTTATAATTAATGTCTAAAACTGAGCTCATATTTCCCCCTAAATCTGACCTAATACACCCCTTTTCCATCACAGTAACCGGTACTACCATCTATCCTGTTGCCAAAGCACTCTGCCTAGGAGTGACATATGACTCTTGCCTTTCACATTCACTGCATGGCCAACATTTATCGCTTCTTCCTCTGTAATGTTGGCAAGATCTGCCCTTTCCTTTGTCAATTTACTGCTAAAACTCCAATGCATGCCCGTATTCTCTCCCATCTGGGTTATTGTAACATGCTTACAGGCCTCCCTGCCTCACAACTTTCTCTCCTGCAATCTATTCAAAATTCTGCTACTAGAATAATTTCCATTTCTCCCAAAACAGTATCTATTAATCTCCTCCTTAAATCCCTCTCCCTGCTTCCCATCAAATTTTGAATCCCCTACGTATCAGCTTTGATCTCTCGCTATGCCCATGCTCGTCTCCTGTACTCTACCCGTAACCGTCTCCTTCCCACCCCTTTCACCTCTACATCTCTCACCTTAAACCTTTTTTCCACTCACTGCCCCTTACCTGTAGGACTCCCTCACATTCAGTATACCCCAAGCACCTTCTCTCCCTACGCCAAGCTCTCTGGAGGCAGGGATCTCCTTTCCTATTGTCTGACTTTATTAGGCTTATTGTATTCTAGTTCCCTGTACTGCATTTTCTTTGTAAAGCACTGCGTACACTGCGGGTGCTATATAAATAAAGAGCTACATACATAGTGTTAAGAACACTGCCTTTGAAGTGAATTTACCTGGTTTGGATGCCAGCATCAGATACTTCTGCGTAGAGATGGGCGAAGGAGTCCAAATCCGTTCTTCAGAATTCTGCAGATTATTTTAACCAAAGCCGTCCTCTTCACTCTCCCCCACCAAAATCCATCTGGATTGGGTAGAAAAAAAAGGTGATCGGATTAATTCCGAGGTGAGTGGTTTTCCCCCCTCAACCGTCCCTCTAAATAAATTAGGGAGACGTACTGTAAAAGGAGCCCACCTGAGGTACCTGACTGGGACATATGCTAATGACTATGCAAAGTATATTTAAATGCGCCCCATCCCACACGTCCTAAAAGGAGTTTTATACTAACTAGATAGTTAATAAGCCTAAGACACCAACCTAATGACTGGAATAGTGTCAGACACAACAGCACTAGAACCCACTATTTTTCTCGGCAGCAGCTCTAACAGTGTGAGCTATACCAGCTGATGGCTAGCAGTGCACACTGTCTACTACTAACAAACCTCCAAGGAATCTCTATTTCGTTGATTGTAACCTTGAAAGGACTTCAAGCACAAAGTAATAAAATCCAGCAACAGATTTCGAATTTCTGTCTCTGGAAAAAAAAAACAATCCGCAATGGCGAATTGGCCTTTTTGATACTGATCCGCGGAAATTCATGGACTAAAGGAACCGGCCAATCCGAGGCGGCTCGAACTCCGCCCCAAAATTTCACCCATCTCTACCTCTGAGTCACTATCTCCCTGTGCCTCAAACAACAAAACATAGATTGTAAGCTCTGTGGGGCAGGGACTTGTCTGCTAAAATCTATGTACATTTTTAACTTTGCAAGTGAGGGAATAAGTGCAGTAGATGGCAGTGCTTGGCCACAATGGTTGGTAGGGGTGACACAGGGTGTGGGATAATAACCATGAGTCCAGCCTATATAGTGTGTGATAGATAGATTAGATCCATTAGATTAGATCAGACCGATTAATTTAGATAAATTAGATTAGCTGGATAGATTAGATTATTTTAGATTAGACAGATTGCTATCTTAGATTAGATATATATATATATAGATTAGATTTGATCGATTCGATAGATAGATATACACATATACTCTCTCACACCCTCTCACACTCTCTCACACTCTCTCACACTCTCTCACACTCTCACACTCTCTCACACTCTCTCACACTCTCTCACACTCTCACACACTCTCACACTCTCTCACACTCTCACACACTCTCACACACTCTCACACACTCTCACTCTCTCACACTCTCTCACACTCTCTCACACTCTCTCACACTCTCTCACACTCTCTCACACACTCACACACACTCACACACTCTCACACTCTCTCACACACTCACACACTCTCACACACTCTCACACTCTCTCACACTCTCTCACACTCTCTCACACTCTCACACTCTCTCACTCTCTCACATTCTCTCACACTCTCTCACACTCTCACACTCTCTCACACTCTCTCACACTCACTCACACTCTCTCACACACTCTCACACTCTCACACACTCTCTCACACTCTCACACTCTCTCACACTCTCTCACACCCTCTCACACCCTCTCACACCCTCTCACACTCTCTCACACTCTCTCACACTCTCTCACACTCTCACATACAGTATATCCTGAATCTTTCCAGATTCCAGGCTCAAATCTCCAAACAACCCAACCCAGGACAATCACTAGTCCTATTCAAATTCCCAAATGTTGACCAATTATTTGGGCGTACAAATGGGGATGTAAAAGAGAGAAGAAAAATAAATAGTGTAATGTTTCAATTTTAAAAGGACTTGTAATGATTAAAAATGTTAATGTTTGTTAAATCCTTACAAAATACCAATGGTTTACATAGAAATACACTGCATATTTTTCTCTTTTACTTCCCTGTTTTGGCACCCAAAGAATTCGTATACATATCATCTTAAGCCCTCGTCTCCCCACTGCTGGATGAAGCCTCCCCAATGATCTCCCAGGTGCTGCGGTTACAGCCTCTCTTCTCCACGTCGCTCCAACATATTTTCTGAGATCATTCTAACATCTTACTTTTGGTCGGCATCTTGGTCTTTTAATTTTCCTTGGAATCCAGTTGAGTTCCATCTTTGTCCAATGATGGTCATTTCTTCATGCGATACATCCGTCCCACTTACTTTTGTGTATCTTTTCTCTTCCATATGTGCTCCATCGCATCTTCAGTCTCCTATTGATTTAATTTGAAAGGTTCCCATCCATTGTTATTTGCCAGCCAATATACAGTAGACATAGTCATCTACTTCCTCTGGTTGTATACAATTTATTTTCAATCTTTGTAGTGTTGACATGTTTGTTGAATATCACTTTGGTCTTGTTGAGATTCATATGGAGACCACATTCTTACTTGCTTCAGCTAGTTCTCTGATTTGTTGTGTATACACATATATTTTTATATATTTATCATATACTGGCTGAAAGTGTCTGTGGCGTTGCTCGAGAATTCTAAGAAACCAACCTCATCCATCCCCCTCTCCTCTCACCCCTTCTCCCGCTCCTCTCACCACCCTACTACCCCCTTCTTCTATCTATCCTCCCTCATCTCTACCTCCTATCACTTTCCTTTAATACCTTATGATGTCCCCAATTCTTCCCCACCTCTCCCTCTCTTTCCTTCTCCAGCAACCTTACTTTCTCCTCACGTCCCAACTCACTTCCTCTCTTTCTTTCTTAGTCTGCTTTCTGGGTAAACTTTACAGCGAGCCGACTTTCCTTATCTGCCACCAGGCTATGTGCATTATGAAGTCACGTGCCAGATACATAACATAGCCTGTATATCTCAATGTCTTGTATGGCGCATACACAGACCGATCCCTGCTCCTATGCGCTATACCACCCATGGGATCTTGACCTCAGAGCCTGCGATGTTGCTTCCTCCACCCCAGCCCCACAACATCCCACAAATAAAGCGCACACACAAAAGGTCTGGAGGTACAATGGCCACAACATTTATTTATATACAGCAAAAGGGGAGGTGCTAACCCTGCCAGAGCGCTCCACCCACAGGAAAGGCCAATGAGACTTAAATCATGGCTCGCCAGGTAAGGCCAATGAGACTTAAATCATGGCCCACCTGCTAGTACCACCCCATGTCCCAGCCACTCAGCTGATCCCACATCGGTCATGAGATGGGCTCCAGGTACTCAAAGCACAACGAGCCCCTGCCCACTCGCCCACCATGCCACCACCAGGCATTACCATAACTGTGCCCCGTCTGGCAAGGTTACCCTGCACTTACCCCCCAACCAGCCTCCACAACAGAGGCAACGTAACCCCAATAGACACCTTAAATATAAATATATTCAATGCAAGTATAACTCACACAAAACCGAATTTAACCAAAAAGGGGAGGGCGGGAAAACACAGTGTGGGGCGCGGCATGATCTCCCCGCCCGTCACTGCCTGCAACTCCTCCAGCCGGCCCCCTCGCCCCTCCGGGTGCCGCCGGTGACCAAGGGGGAAGGGAGAAGGCAGGAGGAAAAGGTGGGGTAAGCCTGGGCCTTGCATCATGCCACACTTTGCCTAAGGCTCCATGCTTGCTTTCTCCAGACAGTCCTGTTAGGGCTAATCCTTTCACTCTTTTATATCCATCTCCTTTTTGCACCCAGGCCAGAAGACCATAGTGCTCGTGAACCCCTTCTAGAGATATATAGATATATACAGTACACACACACTCTCACTTGTACATACACTTTCACACCTCACTCTCTCTCACACACACATACCCTCACACACTCTCTCCTCTCACACACACATACACATACGCTCACACACTCATACATACACATACTCACACACTCATACATACACACTCACATACACACACTCTCAAACACACACACATACACTCTCACACACTCTCTGTCACACACACATACACTCACACATTCTAACACACACACACACTCTCTCACACGCACTCTCACTCGTACACAGACACACTCGTACATAAACTTTCACACCTCACTCTCTCACATACACACACACTCACACACTCACAAACACTCACACACACACACACCTCACTCTCACACTCGTACTTAAACTTTCACACCTCACTCTCTCACACACACACACACTCACACACTCACACACTCACACACACACACACCTCACTCACACTCGTACATACACTTTCACACCCCACTATCTCACTCTCACACTCGTACATACACACACACTCACACTGTTCTGATACTTTACTGAGGGTCGCTGCGTTCTTCGATAGTTCCTTATAACAGCTCTTTCATATATATTTTATAGAACATATAATATTAAATATTTACAAAGTTTTAACTCCTTTGCTGCCCGCAATGCTCTGGCAAGTAATGGGTTAACCTTTACATCACGTCCCCCTTGTGCTGTAGCGATGTGTTGGAGGCAGGCTGGGCTGCGGAGAAGAGCAGGACTCAGAGCGGTGAGTCAATGCAGCGAGCAGATGGCAGGGAGCTAGGATCTAACTGAACGCAGGTGTACGTCAGCTGATGTGTTTAATAAGCTGCGCACGGAACCATTTTAAGCCTGTTTAGCCACTCGCTCCTCTCATATCTGCACCACTGTCAGTAACTACGGGGAGTTATAGGGAGCGGTAATATGGGGCAATAGGAGGAGTTATAGGGAGGGGTTATATGGGGTAATAGGAGGAGTTATAGGGAGCGGTTATATGGGGTAATGGGTTGGAGTTATAGGGAGCGGTTATATGGGGTAATAGGAGGAGTTATAGGGAGCGGTTATATGGGGCAATAGGAGGAGTTATAGGGAGCGGTAATATGGGGCAATAGGAGGAGTTATAGGGAGCGGTTATATGGGGTAATGGGAGGAGTTATAGGGAGCGGTTATATGGGGTAATAGGAGGAGTTATAGGGAGCGGTTATATGGGGCAATAGGAGAAGTTATAGGGAGCGGTTATATGGGGTAATGGGAGGAGTTATAGGGAGCGGTTATATGGGGCAATAGGAGGAGTTATAGGGAGCAGTTATATGGGGTAATAGGAGGAGTTATAGGGAGCGGTTATATGGGGCAATAGGAGGAGGTATAAGGAGCGGTAATATGGGGCAATAGGAGGAGGTATAGGGAGCGGTTATATGGGGTAATAGGAGGAGTTATAGGGAGCGGTTATATGGGGTAATAGGAGGAGTTATAGGGAGCAGTTATATGGGGTAATAGGAGGAGTTATAGGGAGCGGTTATATGGGGTAATGGGAGGAGTTATAGGGAGAGGTTATATGGGGCAATAGGAGGAGTTATAGGGAGCGGTTATATGGGGTAATAGGAGGAGTTATAGGGAGAGGTTTTATGCGGGTAATAGGAGGAGTTATAGGGAGCAGTTATATGGGGCAATAGGAGGAGTTATAGGGAGCAGTTATATGGGGCAATAGGAGGAGGTATAGGGAGCGGTTATATGGGGCAATAGGAGGAGTTATAGGGAGCGGTTATATGGGGTAATAGGAGGATTTATAGGGAGCGGTTATATGGGGTAATAGGAGGAGTTATAGGGAGAGGTTATATGGGGTAATAGGAGGAGTTACAGGGAGCGGTTATATGGGGTAATAGGAGGAGTTATAGGGAGCGGTTATATGGGGCAATAGGAGGAGTTACAGGGAGCGGTTATATGGGGTAATAGGAGGAGTTATAGGGAGCAGTTATATGGGGCAATAGGAGGAGTTATAGGGAGCGGTTATATGGGGCAATAGGAGGAGTTATAGGGAGCGGTTATATGGGGTAATAGGAGGATTTATAGGGAGCGGTTATATGGGGTAATAGGAGGAGTTATAGGGAGAGGTTATATGGGGTAATGGGAGGAGTTATAGGGAGAGGTTATATGGGGCAATAGGAGGAGGTATAAGGAGCGGTAATATGGGGCAATAGGAGGAGGTATAGGGAGCGGTTATATGGGGTAATAGGAGGAGTTATAGGGAGGGGTTATATGGGGTAATAGGAGGAGTTATAGGGAGCGGTTATATGGGGCAATAGGAGGAGTTATAGGGAGCGGTTATATGGGGTAATAGGAGGAGTTATAGGGAGAGGTTATATGGGGTAATAGGAGGAGTTATAGGGAGGGGTAATATGGGGCAATAGGAGGAGTTATAGGGAGCGGTTATATGGGGCAATAGGAGGAGTTATAGGGAGCGGTTATATGGGGTAATAGGAGGATTTATAGGGAGCGGTTATATGGGGTAATAGGAGGAGTTATAGGGAGAGGTTATATGGGTAATGGGAGGAGTTATAGGGAGAGGTTATATGGGGCAATAGGAGGAGGTATAAGGAGCGGTAATATGGGGCAATAGGAGGAGGTATAGGGAGCGGTTATATGGGGTAATAGGAGGAGTTATAGGGAGAGGTTATATGGGGTAATGGGAGGAGTTATAGAGAGCGGTTATATGGGGTAATAGAAGGAGTTATAGGGAGAGGTTATATGGGGCAATAGAAGGAGTTATAGGTTGCAGTTATATGGGGTAATAGGAGGAGTTATAGGGTGCGGTAATATGGGGCAATAGGAGGAGGCATAGGGAGCGGTTATATGGGGTAATAGGAGGAGTTATAGGGAGAGGTTATATGGGGTAATAGGAGGAGTTATAGGGTGCGGTTATATGGGGCAATAGGAGGAGTTATAGGGAGCGGTTATATGGGGTAATAGGAGGAGTTATAGGGAGCAGTTATATGGGGTAATAGGAGGAGTTATAGGGAGCGGTTATATGGGGTAATGGGAGGAGTTATAGGGAGAGGTTATATGGGGCAATAGGAGGAGTTATAGGGAGCGGTTATATGGGGCAATAGGAGTTATAGGGAGCAGTTATATTGGGTAATAGGAGGAGTTATAGGGAGCGGTTATATGGGGTAATGGGAGGAGTTATAGGGAGAGGTTATATGGGGCAATAGGAGGAGTTATAGGGAGCGGTTATATGGGGTAATAGGAGGAGTTATAGGGAGCGGTTATATGCGGGTAATAGGAGGAGTTATAGGGAGCGGTTATATGGGGTAATAGGAGGAGTTACAGGGAGCGGTTATATGGGGTAATAGGAGGAGTTATAAGGAGCGGTAATATGGAGCAATAGGAGGAGGTATAGGGAGCGGTAATATGGGGCAATAGGAGGAGTTATAGGGAGCGGTTATATGGGGTAATAGGAGGAGTTATAGGGAGCGGTTATATGGGGCAATAGGAGGAGTTATAGGGAGCGGTTATATGGGGTAATAGAAGGAGTTATAGGGAGCGGTTATATGGGGCAATAGGAGGAGGTATAAGGAGCGGATATATGGGGTAATAGGAGGAGTTATAGGGAGAGGTTATATGGGGCAATAGGAGGAGTTATAGGGAGAGGTTATATGGGGCAATAGGAGGAGTTATAGGGAGAGGTTATATGGGGTAATGGGAGGAGTTATAGAGAGCGGTTATATGGGGTAATAGAAGGAGTTATAGGGAGAGGTTATATGGGGCAATAGAAGGAGTTATAGGTTGCAGTTATATGGGGTAATAGGAGGAGTTATAGGGTGCGGTTATATGGGGCAATAGGAGGAGTTATAGGGAGCGGTTATATGGGGTAATAGGAGGAGTTATAGGGAGCAGTTATATGGGGTAATAGGAGGAGTTATAGGGAGCGGTTATATGGGGTAATGGGAGGAGTTATAGGGAGAGGTTATATGGGGCAATAGGAGGAGTTATAGGGAGCGGTTATATGGGGTAATAGGAGGAGTTATAGGGAGCGGTTATATGCGGGTAATAGGAGGAGTTATAGGGAGCGGTTATATGGGGTAATAGGAGGAGTTACAGGGAGCGGTTATATGGGGTAATAGGAGGAGTTATAAGAAGCGGTAATATGGAGCAATAGGAGGAGGTATAGGGAGCGGTAATATGGGGCAATAGGAGGAGTTATAGGGAGCGGTTATATGGGGTAATAGGAGGAGTTATAGGGAGCGGTTATATGGGGCAATAGGAGGAGTTATAGGGAGCGGTTATATGGGGTAATAGGAGGAGTTATAGGGAGCGGTTATATGGGGTAATAGGAGGAGTTATAGGGAGAGGTTATATGGGGCAATAGGAGGAGTTATATGACATAGATGAATGAATGGGATGTATACATTGTGTAGCGTTTCTTTCCTGTAATCTCCGGCTGTGACATTGTGTCTTCTGTTTGCATTAGAGAGGGCGAGTCCCATATAGCGGAAACAGTGCGATGTATACAATGTATCCGTGTAACTGGCTCCCCTGGAAAGATTGTGTCACCGTTAAAGAGAAACCTTCGATCCCTTTGGGGGTTATACATTAGTCTGCGATAGTGCCGATCGGGCAGATTCTCACTGAAACGCCCGTTTGACGTCCACGGGAGAATTTTCTCCACGACCTACAATAACTGAATATGTTTCTATTTTCATTGAGCCCGGGTGATTTCGGAACTTGAAGTCCTCCCCTTTTAGCTCGTTGGGTAATGAAAGAATAAATAACGACTTGCCACACCTACAGGAGTCAAGAAGCGCGGAGTAGACGGACGTCTTAAATCCCTCCCATGCATTTAGTTACCGTGAAAACATTAGGGCCCATGTTTACTAAGTGGTGCTATGGCATGTCACCGTGCGGCCCATTGAAGTGAATGGGTTGTACCGTGCCACTGCAATGGGTTGAAATGTTCACGATGATTGAAGAAGCATATTCTTCTGGGGGATTCTTCATAGGTGTCAATGACCTGCTAAGTGCAGGATGTCCCTGCTCTTTGGTCACTTTGGTCTTTGGTGAAATTGACCCATACTAGCCTTTGTAGGTGGGTGGGGTGGGGGGACTCCCTTTTGCCCGGGATAGAACAACATGGCGGGGTTAAACAGATGAAGCTTTTCATGCCAGGCTGATGAGGTCTGGGCCCTCACCCGGAAGGGAGACGGCGATAAACCGTGAGGACGAGACACGCAGGGGATTCTGGGAGAGGGAATCGGGCCTCGCTTGTACCGCCGCCAGTACTTAAAGCAGCTCCCCCCCCCCCCCCCCGTGCCCCCTCCCAACTCTAACAGTAGCCACGGTACTTCCCTGTTTTTAAAACCCCCTGGGTCACATGAGCCAATAGGAAGCCGCAACAGATGGCGGTTGGCCCAGGCGACGCGGGAGAGTTAAACCTCCATTTTGTATCCCCTAGAGAGGGCTGCAGCACGCTACTTTTTACAAGTAAGTATCTCAGGAAGCAGGGGGTCCCCGGATCTTGAAATAACACGGTTTCGTTCCGGGGACCCCGTACTTCCTGTCCAGGTGTGTGTCTGGGACAGCGTGTTGTAATCATCAAATGTACCCAAGTACTCCAAAGCATCCCCGCACCATTTGAAATCAAAGTTTATGGAGATTCATTTAATGTTTTCTTTGGGTAAATTGATTTTCAGGGATCCCACCTTATTATGATTATTATTTCTTTTTGAATCCTGATAGTCCGCTAAATGCTCCGTGTTCTTGTAATATATTTGATAGGTATGTAGTAAAGGGGTTGGATATTATTAGGAGAGCGTCATCTGTGTGAAATGTTGTATAGTTTGTTGTGTACTGGTATCCCATTAATATTGGGGTTGGCCCGAGAAGTGGGAAGACAATGGCTATAGGGATAGGGCAAACAGCAGGGGGGAGAGGGGGCAACCCTGTCTCGTGCCTGCTTTAATCGGGAAAAAAATGTCTCTGGCTGTTCCCGCACACAGTACCCTGGCCGAGGGGGTGGTATATAGAACTAGGATGAAGCTCCGGATTTTTTCCCTCGGAATCCGAATTGTTCCGGTGGCCAACTGTCATGGCGACCAAGTGCCCTAGACCACATCGAAAGCGTGTGATTTCCATGCAAAGTTTGACTATATCCAAAGGCACCGTCAAGATGGTTGCAAAATATGTATATATTTTTTGTTTGCTAAGAGTGATTGCTCCTTTAACATTTCTGCTGCTTCAAAAATGAGGCTATAGCAATTAAAAGAAATAATACAAGAAAGGGACTTTTAAAAAAAATGTATTTTTAATTGTATCTTTTATTTCACCGACATGGATTTGTCTCATTATCTATCTCTCCTCCCTGCCCTCCCCTGATCCCACTCTCCCCATCCCCCTCTCCCACTTCATGCCCTCCTTTTTCCCCCATCCCTCACCTCCTCCTCTCCCTCTCCCTGCCCTCCTCCTCCCCTCAGTCCTCTTCCCCTCTCCGCCTCCCTGCCATCCTGCCCTCTCCATCTCTCTGCCTTCCTCCTCTCCCCCTCCCTGCCCTCCTCCTCTCCCCCTCCCTGCCCTCCACCTCTCCCTCCCTCCCCCTCCCTGCCCTCCTCCTCTCCCCCTCCTTCGCGGGCACTGCAACACCACGCACTGACTCCAGAAGCCAGAGGCAAAGCGCTATATACATGCTGAGCACACGGATACCAGGGGAGGCGTTTCTACGGCAACGGGTACCACGAGGCAAGAACACACAGAGCCCGTCAAAAAGAGTGGTATCCTAGCAACCCAAGCACGTACATCTACGCCGGGCTCTCCCTGCATGGACAACTCCTTCATTTTATTCTGTAATTCTGGTTATTTCCTAACGACGCAGAGCAGTAACGGGGATATTCCTGGGCTGACAAAATCCTGGCATTAAAAACCCGATCGCAGACAAATACTTCACCAATGCACCTTAGGCAATCCGCGGAATTGCTATAATCAGAGCCACGCTGGGAGATATATATGTATATGTACCATATTCTCGATACCATTATACAATGTAGGGTGTGATGCTATGTGTTAAGTTTATTCAAATAGAATATCTTGTTTTACATTCCTCAATTTACCTTTCATGATAAGGAATCCAGCAGAATATTTTGTTCTGTTTATTGTGTGTGTGTGTGTGTGTGTGTGTGTGTGTGTGTGTGTGTGTGTGTGTGTGTGTGTGTGTGTGTGTGTGTGTGTGTGTGTGTGTGTGTGTGTGTGTGTGTGTGTGTGTGTGTGTGTGTGTGTACAGATACTTCCTATATTCGTACAGATACTTCCTATATTTACAGTACGGATATAGAATAAAGGATCAGTCACCTAAATTTAGCATAGGTTGAACTTGATAGGTGTATGTCTTTCTTCAACCTCATCTACGAAATAACGATGTGAAGCTGTAACGAAGTAACGAAGTAGCTAAAAGTAAATAAGTACCTAAGAGTAACTAAGTAACATACATACTTTTGTGTAATTTGTAAATATATATATATATATATATATATATATATATATATATATATATATATATATATATATATAACACCACACACACATATTCGCCAATATATTTCTGCCTCTATATAGTTATGTATACATATTTACATGCATCTCAAACCTCATCAGTCAATCATTTTTGTTTTGAAGAAATACATTGAAAAATGTGGTTTCAGGCTTCTCTCTGGCAGTGAAAGCGTTAAACACGTCCCTGTCATTAGGTCACTTTGCTCCTACGTGGGATTGACCCTTTAACCCATTAAACATATCACGGCCATTAGGTCACTTTGCCCCTACGTGGGACTGACCCTTTAACCCATTAAACACGTCCCTGTCATTAGGTCACTTTGCCCCTACGTGGGACTGACCCTTTAACCCATTAAACACGTCCCTGTCATTAGGTCCCTTTGCTCCCTAGTGGAATCCAGTTCTGCAGCAGGCAAACCAGTGTTACATGGGACAGGTTCTGCCTGTCCCAGAAAACCTTATCTATCTTTCAGACGATTTATATCAACCCAAGGACAATACTGATACAACAAAGAGAACCCTGGCGTGCTCTCGGTATATCATACATATTCTGGACTCCACGCTGTGTAAAAACACTGCATGGATCCTTACCCTATCAGAACCCGGCATTGTTAACCTCGTGTGTTTCCTTTCTCCGTGAACACAGAATCCCAGCAGATCCGCTCCTCCTGTTTCTCTGTCTGACTAACGATGGTCTGATAATTACTTTGAATTGGGTAGAAATAGCTGTGTTCGTCCAGTTGCGATAATGCAGAGTAAGGGAGTACTTCAGTATTAAGTGGTACCTTTTTTTATTTGGACTAACAATCGATATGATAAGTCACATTTTCGAGAGTTCTCTCTCTTCCTCAGGTCCGCCACACTGATTTACAGAGGTTTCATTCCATAATGGCTTTGCAAACAAAACATAGAGCAGCACTTGTTACTGTGAGAACTGACAAACAGTCTTATCACTCAAAGGCGTTAAAATGTTATGTTTACCAAGGAAAAGTTACACGTTTATAAGTATTTTGGAAAGACTAATACTGGTGTCATTTAGTTTTTACGTTGTCAATCAGCCCCACTTACCCTATTAAACATGACAATGTCCTTTGTCCACTTTTGTCCACGGAGGGACTGGCCCTTTAACGGTGCAGTTCCAAGTAGCCGGACATAAACAAAATACATTTGTGAAGAATTCAGCAGTTTAATTTACTTCTTTGGCCGTGCTAATAGCAAAGATTTTTTTTTTTACTTTATATTTTTATTTTGTGTCAGAATGACTTTAAACAGTCACGTATTGGGGGTTACAGACAACAAAATTAAATTATAGTGGTGATGGGGACATGGGGTGGGTGATTGTGGCGGGTACATCACATCAATATCTTTATGATCCATTGGTACAGAATATCGATTCTTCAAAAATCTATGTTGGGTAATCTTATTACAGTAATTTTATTCAAATTTATTACATCACGTACAGACCCAGACCTAGATCCTAGACCTAGAACATACAGTCCCAGACCTAGATTCTAGACCTAGAACATACAGTCCCAGACCTAGATTCTAGACCTAGAACATACAGTCCCAAACCTAGATTCTAGACCTAGAACATTCAGTCCCTGTCCTAGATTATAGACCTAGAACACACAGTCCCAGACCTAGATTCTAGACCTAGAACATACAGTCCCAGACCTAGATTCTAGACCTAGAACATACAGTCCCAAACCTAGATTCTAGACCTAGAACATACAGTCCCAAACCTAGATTCTAGACCTAGAACATTCAGTCCCTGTCCTAGATTATAGACCTAGAACATACAGTTCCAGTCTATATTCTAGACCTAGAACATACAGTCCCAGACCTAGATTATAGACCTAGAACATACAGTCCCAGACCTAGAACATACAGTCCCAGACCTAGATTCTATGTCTAGCTATCTATAAATCACAATGTTCAGAGTCCCAGCATCCGTGAGTCAACCACAAGATCCGCCATTTTGTCTAGCCATGGTTCCAGGACACTTTTAAACAAGTGCATATTGTATTAATATATGGGCTGTAATCTTCTCACAGTGTAGGACCTGCCATATTCTGTTTATTATTTTGGCCATGTTCGGGACTCGAACTTTCCAGTCCACATCTGGTGGCTGCCATTATGTGAGAACTGAGCCTTCACTCATGATAAGTTAGGTTGTTTATATTTGTGTCTACGGGATGGATAATCTGATTTATGAGGTTCGCTCAATTAGATTTGTTTACATTAGAAAAGAGTTAACAATATACAAATATATTCGGGGACAATATAAGAAGCTTTCAAAATAACTATTCATCCCGCGGGCAGTACAAGGACTCGGGGCCATCCCTTAAGGTTGGAGGAAAGGAGATTTCACCAGCAACAAAGGAAAGGGTTCTTTACAGTAAGGGCAGTTACAGTGTGGGATTCATTACCCGTGGAGACTGTGATGGCAGATGTATGTATATCTTTATTTATATAGCGACATTCATGGACAGTACAGTACATAGTGCGTCACAGCAGTAATACATGTGGCAATCATATAAATAACAAATAATACAGATAACACATAATGGTAAGAAGTGCTTCAAACATAAAAGTGACATTTAGGAGAAGGAGTCCCTGCCCCGAAGAGCTTACAATCTAATTGGTAGGTAGGGGGAACGTACAAAGACAGTAGGAGGGTTTTCTGGTAAGTGCATCTGCAGGGGGCCAAGCTTTATGTATGAGGTGTATAGTACGAGCCACAGTGCTACTCATATGCTTTGTTAAGGAGGTGGGTCTTAAAGGTGGATAGAGAGGGTGCTAGCCGGGTATTGAGGGGGGAGGGCATTCCAGAGGTGCGGGGCAGTCAGTGAGAAAGGTTTAATGTGGGAGAGGGCTTTAGATACAAAGGGGGGAGTGAGAAGACATCCTTGAGCAGAACTGAAGAGTCGGGATGGTTTATTGCGAGAAATTAAGGCTGAGATGTAAGGAGGGGCAGAAGAGTTTAACACTTTAAAAGTGAGGAAGAGAATGGAGTGCGGGATGCGGGATTTGATAGGAAACCAGGAGAGGGATTTCATGAGGCGAGACGCTGAGACAGATTTAGGAAAGAGTAGAGTGATTCTGGCAGCAGCGTTTAGGATAGATTGTAGGGGAGACAGGTGAGAGGCAGGAAGGCCGGACAGCAGGAGGTTACAGTAATTGAGACGGGAGAGAATGAGGGCCTGAGTCAGAGTTTTAGCAGTCGAGCAACAGTGGAAAGGGCGTATCTTTGCAATATTGCGGTGGTAAAAGCATTAGGTTTTAGCTACCCTTTGAATGTGAGATGAGAATGTGAGAGGAGAATGTGAGAGAGTAGAGTGTGACCCTCTCACTTGTGCTACTGGGTGTATGATCATAGTTCCAACAGTAATGTGGAAGGAGGTACAGTAGTAGGGCCAGGTTTGGGAGGAGGAATGAGGAGCTCTGTTTTTGCCATGTTAAGTTTAAGTCGGCAGAGGGCCATCCAGGATGATATAGCAGAGAGACATTCAGAAACTTTGGTTTGTACAGCAGGTGTAAGGTCAGGTGTTGAAAAGTAAATTTTTGTGTCGTCAGCATAGAGGTGATATTTGAACCCAAGAGATGTGATTAGGTCACCTAGAGAGTTATAAAAAAAAAACACAGCCACTCATAGCTCAAAGAATAGCACACAAAATACTTGAACTTTCAAAAGTATAGTAGTGTAGTATATAGTTATATAGTCCTGGTACAGTATAATCAGCAGCGCTGAGAATGTAGGTGTGCAAATGCTGGGAATAAGCCCAGCGGTTAGTGATGGAGATTGAGACTGTCAGAGATATGAACCGGAATGAGCCCAAAGGCTCTCGGAGAACAACTGGTGGGGATATGCACTGCAGAGGAGAAATGAATTACCTCTGGAGCCCCGTTCCATATAGAAGTTCCTCCTGCGTCTCTCCGGAAGTCACGGTGTAGAGCGTGGCTGCTCCGCGCAGAGCGCCGTCTCCCTGTAACCTGGCAATGCGAGTCCCGTGTAACAGAGCCGGCACAGCTGCTGCGCGTCACGCCAATCGGGGGGCAGGATTCGCAGAGGCAGCGAGGGATTGGTTGAACAGCGAGTCCTGAAAAAAGCACTTAACAACTCACCAGGTAAGTACAAAAATAAAAAAAAAGTTTATTAAACTACATACGGAAAAACAAAGAACATACTGTGGGCAAAAAAAGGGGATTCTCCTCCCACGCGTTTCACGCTAACAATCCCCTTTTTTAGGCCACAGTATGTTCTTTGTTTTTTTAATAAACTTTTTTTATTTTTGTACTTACCCGGTGAGTTGTTAAGTGCTTTTTTCTGGGCTCGCTGTTCAACCAATCCCTCGCTGCGTCTTTGAATCCTGCCTTCCGATTGGATTGTGGAAAAGGGGAGGGGGAGGAATATCACTCACAAGGGTAGATTTAAAATCAGGCAATTTGTGAATAATATCACCGCCAATCTGGTCACTCTGCGTCCCAAATCCACAATTCGATACACCCTCAGTGCTGTAGAAGGGAGGCGGCTGATGCAGGGATCCAGAGGCACCTTAAAACAATCAAAAACAGTCAATTTGGAGTCCCAGAGACTGTCTCCTAAAGTAGCTGGCCGCAGTTGTATTCTGCGCTCGATGCGGCCTCGTCGTGCGCATGCTTGATAACGTAGTGACGCAGTGACGCTCCCTGACGCGTTTCGCCACATACAAGTGACTTTCTCAAAGGGATGCTCATTGGATGGGATTTAGCTGTGTATTTAAGTCCTCAGGGTTGCCTGGCAACCCGTTTCTGTCATATAATAGGTTTAAAATCGTGAGTGTTCGCCCAATGAATTCTAAGCAAGGCTAATCAATAACAATTATAAAAAATTGAAAAATCTGGCAGTGAACATAAATACCTGGAAACTGAATTAATTAAATAAAGCCCTCTCCCGCCTTAAACCTTTCTCACTGACTGCCCCACACCTCTGGAATGCCCTTCCCCTCAGTACCCGACTAGCACCCTCTCTATCCACCTTTAAGACCCACCTTAAGACACACTTGCTTAAAGAAGCATACGAATAGCACTGTGGATATTCTGAACACATGATACATAAAGCTTGGCCCCCTGCAGACGCACTTACCAGAACTCCCTCCTACTGTCTCTGTACGTTCTCACTACCTACCGATTAGACTGTAAGCTCCTCGGGGCAGGGACTCCTCTTCCGAAATGTTACTTTTATGTCTAAAGCACTTATTCCCATGATCTGTTATTCATATTATCTGTTATTTATTTGATTACCACATGTATTACTACTGTGAAACGCTATGTACACTAATGGCGCTATATAAATAAAGACATACAATACAATAGAATAGCTAAAGATATAACGAATGAATGACTGACTGAAAAAATAAAATGGAAGGGCTGAAACAAATTACATATCTAACACACAATACATATAACATAAATGCAATAAAATGCAATACCACAAAGGAAACATATGAGGATTGTAATAGTGAAAGACATATAAGAATATAATTATTAGTCTTGTGCTGCCAATGTGCTCCTCCTGTGCTGCTCCTGTGCATGGCTTGTGCTGCCAGTGTGCTCCTGTGCTTGGCTTGTGCTGCCAGTGTGCTCTTGTGCATGGCTTGTGCTGCCAGTGTGCTCCTGTGCATGGCTTGTGCTGCCAGTGTGCTCCTGTGCTTGGCTTGTGCTGCCAGTGTGCTCTTGTGCATGGCTTGTGCTGCCAGTGTGCTCCTGTGCATGGCTTGTGCTGCCAGTGTGCTCCTGTGCTTGGCTTGTGCTGCCAGTGTGCTCCTGTGCATGGCGTGTACTCCTGTGCTTGGCTTGTGCTGCCAGTGTGCTCCTGTGCTGCTCATGTGCATGGCTTGTGCTGCCAGTGAGCTCCTGTGCTTGGCTTGTGCTGCCAGTGTGCTCCTGTGCATGGCGTGTACTCCTGTGCTTGGCTTGTGCTGCCAGTGTGCTCCTGTGCTGCTCCTGTGCATGGTTTGTGCTGCCAGTGTACCCTTGTTCATGACGTGTGCTCCTGTGCATGGTTTGTGCTGCCAGTGTGCCCTTGTGCATGGCGTGTGCTCCTGTGCATGGCTTGCTCTGCCAGTGTACCCTTGTGCATGGCGTGTGCTCCTGAGCATGGCTTGTGCTGCCAGTGTGCTCCTGTGCATGGCTTGTGCTATCAGTGTGCTCCTGTGCTGCTCCGGTGCATGGCTTGTGCTGCCAGTGTGCTGAGCTGACACTATTCTTTAAGTCAGCTGTGCGCAAACTGGGGGGCACAAGACTGCCGACGGGGGGGCTCGGGTTTAGAGGCCTTACGCGCTTCCCGAAGGCACTTAAATTAAGTGCCGGGGGAGCTGCAGGGCCTCTGCAAACCTTACTTACCTTGGCTCCGGCGGCTTCCTTCCTGTGTCGCCATGGCAACGCGGCGTCAAAATGATGCAGCGAGGTCATGTGACGTCACGTTGCTAGTTGCTATGGCAACGTGACGTCATGACGCCAGAGCGCGGGTAAGTGGGGGTTAGGGGGGTGGCGCGGGAGAGAAGGGATCGCTGGCAGGGGGGCGCAGGGAAAAACGTTTGCGCCCCCCTGCTTTAGGTGATAGAAATGGGCAACCTGCTGGTTCTCGTGAGTGGTACAACACGCGGCTGCAGCTCTAAGGTTTGTACTGTCACTTAGTCCCCGTCATGTCATGTACATACAGTGTATCCGGGGTCCTCAATGCCAGTCCTCAAGACCCCCCAACAGGTTTTAAGGATATCCCAGCTTCAGCACACGTTGCTCAATCAAAGCACTGATTGGGCCACCTGTGCTGAAGCTGGGTGTAAGAGACCTGTGCAGAGGTATACTCAGGGAGACCCATTTGGGGGAACTTAAACATGGCTTTTATTTAGCCTGTCACTTTAAACAGCAGTTTAAGGCAAAACTTATATACAAAAGAAGCAAACACCTACCCCTGTGTAAGGGCTAACCTACTTCCCCAGTCCCTATCTGCAGGGCTGGGGCGGAAGCCCCTTACCCAACTATCACCCCAAAGTCTCAAGGCTCTTTGTGGCAGTCTCGGAGTCTAGGTGGGTGTCTATTGAGGGGTCAGCCTCTGGCAGGTTCCTGGGTCCTCTGTGTCCAGGAAAACAGGTCTGGTGTCTTGTTATCAGCACAGATTGTGCTCAAGACTTCCTCTCCTCTGTCAGCACGGTGTGTCTATGAGGAGTCTCTCCTGGGTTGTCCCCAGCAGGGTTTTTTTTACCCTCCTCTGATTACCCAGGAGCTGGTGAATTGACTAGCTGCAACTAACCAGCTCTCTGCTGGATTTCTCAGACCACTAGAAGCATCTTTACTTAAACAGGGATGCGTCCCTGTTACACTGGGATATCGTCAAACCCTGACCTGTTGGGGGGTCTTCAGGGCTGGAGCTGAGAACCACTGCAGTGTATTCTATCATGCTTGTTACTGGTGGGGTGAATGACACATGGTGCCATATTGTGACATTATACGCCTTATGTTGGACATGCGCGAGATCCATGATATTAGTGGCTGGCCACATTTAGTATATGTTTGCGCGCAAGTCTCCGGTGGTACTACGGGTGGTGGTGTGGTGGTGTGGTGGTGTGGTGGTGTTTAGGGTTGGGGTGGATACTAGTGCAGGTGGCACTGGTTAGCTCAGCTTTGCCTGTCAGTCTGGTTCTGACATGCTGCGTGTAGATGTAAGTCAGACTCGGGGATCGTCAACTAGTTCTCCAAAGGGACCAGCTGAGAAAACAGTAGAAGGGCCACAAGCTTGTTGTCATTTTAGATACATTGAAGACTTAAAAAATGATTATATTTCAAGCATTTATAACACCAGTGCCTTACTTACTTATTTACATCACCTTAACTTACCAGTGAGTTTCAGTGTTAAAAACTGCACTTAGCTGCCTAAGTAACAAGTATGAGATTAGCAGGAAGTCCAAAGAAGTCTGTGCTGGCCGCCAGCTGAAGAACCCTGATGTAGGCTACGTTCATATACATTTACTCGTACAACTCTCGGGTGGTGCTGCTGGCGGTTGTGGTGTGGAGGCGGGTTAAGTGCTGGCCGTTCTGATAACAACGTTGTCTCCCTTAATTAACAATGACGATGGTGGTGATGGTGTTGGGGGTGGACATTGGACACTGGTGTTGGGGGTGGACATTGGACACTGGTGTTGGGGGTGGACATTGGACACTGGTGTTGGGGGTGGACATTGGACACTGGTGTTGGGAGTGGACATTGGACACTGGTGTTGGGGGTGGACATTGGACACTGGTGTTGGGGGTGGAATCTAGGTGTTGGCTGCTGGATGCAGTCAGTGAAAGGTCCTTGATCTTTTTGAATGTTACTCCATGTCACTCCATGTGTCATGTTGTGTAACACTGTGTGCGGCAGCGACGGCTGACTATGTGTGATACAAATACGTTTGTATTTTACAACTGAATTGAATCACATTGAAGACATTTAAAAGACATCTTAACAATGTAACAGGTATAAATTCACATAATGGGAATAAGCGCTTCAGACATAAAAGTAACAAAGAGGTAAGTAGGGAGAACTTACAGAGACAGGAGGACGGTATGCTGGTAAGTGCGTCTGCAAGGGGCCAAGGTCGATGTATGAGATGTATAGTATCTGCTACAGAGCCGCCCATATGCTTCGTTAAAGAGGTGTTTTTTTTTAGATAGGTGTTAAAGTTGGAGAGAGAGGGTGCCAGTCGGATATTGAGGGGAAGGATATTTCGGGTGTGGGGCAGTGAGTGAGAGGTTTTAGGTGGGAGAGGGCTTTAGATACAAAAGGAGGAGATGGAAGACATCCTTGTGCAGACTGTACGAGTTGGGCAGGTATATAGTGAGAAATTAGGGCTGAGATGTAAGGAGGGGCAGGAGAGTGTAAAGCCATCACTACCTTCTTCACTGCTGCTTCCTCACCTCCTCCACTCCCACAAGAATTGCTTCCCTCTCCTGCTTGTGGAATTTGTGCAACACATACACTAGCAACAGCACACTCATTAACATCTACCCCCATCTCTGCCTCAATCCCTCCCTCAGCCATATCACTCTCTCCACATCGTAATTGTCTTGCAG
The DNA here is from genome assembly GCF_040206685.1 of Ascaphus truei. NCBI lineage: Eukaryota > Metazoa > Chordata > Amphibia > Anura > Ascaphidae > Ascaphus > Ascaphus truei. The sequence goes on from NC_134497.1 coordinate 21,953,710, forward strand.
TATACGAGCTAGAGACAGTTTAGCACCGTCCCTGAATACTCTGCTGCAGAATATGTCTCTGAGTCTGAGCACTTCTGCTGTTGGCCAGAGGTTGAGGCCTGGCCAGACTCAGATACATATTCCTCCTCAGTGTCCTCCTCCTTCTCCTCTGTGCTCAGGAAACTATTTATCAACCTGACAGTAATTAACACGTGTGTTTCCTGCTGTGCCAGTACAGGATCTTCCCTCTCACTCACTCTAGCAACCCGTTTGCTTACTTCAGTAAGGATGGCTAACCTCTCCAAGGCCCTGTGAGATGTACCAGACACAGGTAGTTCTTTCTGGACTACCTGTCCCACCCTTATGACCTGCTTGTCCCCCACAACACTATACGTCCCGGAGGAGAGAGGGGGGATGCTAGTAATGTTGACACAGCTGCTTAGACTGGCATTGACGACGACTACGATGATATTGATTACTCACTAGTCACAGTTTTCTCTGAAGTCCCACTCCATACTAGTCCTTCCCAGTCATGACCACAATGATGGACACCAGTCCACCTTCCAACTCCATTTGCCAATAGACATAGACAGTTTTATTTTCATTGTCCCCGTGTATCTGTATTAACACTGCAAGAAGTAACGCTCCAAACTGGGATGAGAAGGCCTGATGTGTCTTATCTAAGCCAACGTTTCGGCCCTAGGACCTTCTTAAGGTGATCTTGAAAGGAACGAAACATTGGTGAAAAGAAAACAGTTTGGAGCGCTATCCTGCTCGATTTCTTGAACATCTATAGCCGGGTGATTGGCGCCCATTAGTTTGTCACCCGGAATTTGTAACCAGACAGTCTTGGCCGGCGATCCCAGTATATATCTGTGAAATAATAGTGAATTATTTATACTGTGGCAACGTTATACACAACTAAACTGTCAATTATATCAATACAATGTGTATAGATATTTACCTATTCCGTGCACTTATATCACTAGTGAATTTCTCCAAAAATGACAATTAAATAACACACATGTAGGCGATAGTGTTAAAAATAGTGCAATAAAAAAAATACTCCACTCAAACCCTAGTGCAAAGAACCGTCTCCCGAGTTCTTTGCACGTGTAGTGTCCTCCAAAAATACAGAGAGCGTAGAACAGCAGTAGGAATAGGGGGGAAAAAAAACTAAAAAAACCCCACAGCACAATAACGGAACATATAGGGGATGGGATCAGGCTGTGTCTGCTCACATGTTCTTCAATACACAGAAAAGGTGCGTGCAAGCGGTGGCACCTTCCTGGTGTGTGGTCTGATACAGGGAAGGTGGAATTAAGAGACACAATAGTGTAGATTAGTGGGGCTCAAGACCCCCCCCAACAGGTCAGGTTTTAAGGATATCCCTGCTTCAGCACGGGTAGCTCAATCAGTGACTCTTTATATGTAGTGTGCCATATGTCAGTGGTGCGCAAACTGGGGGGCGCGCCCCCTTGGGGGGGCGCAAGATTATGTAGGGGGGGCGCAGGCTGCGTGCGGGGAAACCTGGGGGGCGGGCAGAAGCTCCGTGCAGAGGCTGCTTCCAGTTCTCTGCTGTGTTTTGCAGAGGGGGCGGAGCCTTGCAGAGGGGGCGGGGCCTTACTGCGGGGCCTTCCCTGCACACAGACAAGCCCTTCTCCTCCTCCTGTCTTTTACCCGCCCGTTTTCAGCAGCACATGGGGGGACCGGAGCAGGTTTAGTTACTCCCTCCACCCACCGTGTGTGTGTGTGTGTGTGTGTGTGTGTGTGTGTGTGTGTGTGTGTATATGTAGAAATGTGTGTGTATATATGTGTGTGTGTGTATATGTGTGTGTGTGTGTTTTGTATGTATGTATGTGTGTGTGTGTGTGTGTGTGTATATATGTAGAAATGTGTGTGTATATGTATGTGTGTGTATATGTGTGTGTGTGTGTGTGTGTGTGTGTGTGTGTGTGTGTGTGTGTGTGTGTGTGTGTATGTAGAAATGTGTGTGTATATGTAGAAATGTGTGTGTATGTGTTTTGTATGTATATGTGTGTGTGTGTATATGTATGTGTGTGTGTATATATGTGTGTGTGTGTGTATCTATATATGTATGTGTATGTGTGTGTGTATATATAAAGTATGTGAATGTGTGTGTGTGTGTGTGTGTGTGTGTGTATATCTATCTATATATATGTGTGTGTGTGTGTGTGTGTGTTTGTGTGTATATATATATGGATTGGTGTGTGTGTGTGTGTGTGTGTGTGTGTGTGTGTGTGTGTGTGTGTGTGTGTGTGTGTGTGTGTGTGTGTGTGTGTGTGTGTGCGCTGTGCCTGTTGGTTGTCTGTGTGTGTGGGTGTTGGGATTGAGTGTTGTGTGTGTTGGTGGTGATTATGTGAGTGTTGGTTGTGACTGTGTGTGTGTAGTGTTTGAGTGTGTGCTGTGTTGGTTGTGATTTGAGTGGGTGTTGTGTATGTGTTTGTGTGTATATGTATGTGTATATGTATGTATGTGTGTGTATATGTATGTATGTGTGTGTATATATATGTGTGTTTGTGTGTATATATAGACTGTTGTGTGTGTGTTTGCGTGTGTGTGTGCCTGTTGGTTGTCTGTGTGTGTGTTGTGATTGAGTGTGTGCTGTGTTGGTTGTGATTTGAGTGGGTGTTGTGTGTGTGTATATGTATGTATGTGTGTGTGTGTTTTGTGTGTATATATATGGACTGTTGTGTGTGTGTGCTGTGCCTGTTGGTTGTCTGTGTGTGTGTTGTGATTGAGTGTTGTGTGTGTTGGTGGTGATTATGTGAGTGTTGGTTGTGACTGTGTGTGTGTAGTGATTGAGTGTGTGCTGTGTTGGTTGTGATTTGAGTGTGTGTTGTGTGTGTGTGTGTTGTGATTGAGTGTGTGTGTTGGTTGTGGGTGTTGTGATTGAATGCAGCGTTGCACAAACTGAGGGGGGGACGCCCCAGGCGCAAGATTATTTAGGCGGGGCGCGTGCAGCAAAACCTGGTTGTGCAGGCGAAAAAGATGTGCGCGCGCGGGCGGCCAAATAGAATAGTGCAGGTGGGGCCACGTGATTGGGAGGTACGCGGAGGAGCACGCCCCAGCGCTGTGATGTCAAACGCCCCTCCCTCTGGTGTCTGCCTACAATAGCGCTGTGGTCCTGCTCTCCTCCGCTGGCATGTGAGAGGGTCGGCTGCCACTATATCAATCATACTATGAATGTACAGAAATAATAAAAAAAAGTGTAAACACTTCCCCGCTCGTGCTTGCAAAATTATGCAGGACACCCTGTGCTCATGCTTGGAGAGTTGGTGATGTCACCGCTCTCAGCGGCAGCGTGGACGCAGCCTAATTTTGCAAGAGCGAGCTGTTGAAGTATGTAAGTATTTAGGCTGCGCTTATAGTGCCGGCGACGCAACGTCGCCCGAAAACATGCATTGTCGCCGCCGCGTGCGCTTATAGTAAGCGTGACGTGGCAACGTGATTTTTTGAAGCCGGCAATATTTGATTTTTAAGGGGCTGTCGCCTCATGTGACAGCCCCTGAACCAATCAATGGCCTGGTCGCCCACGCCGCCGCCGCAAAGCGAAATACAACTTTCGCTAGCGGCGACGGGTGACGTCGCGGGCACTATATGCGCAGCCTTAGACATATTTGTATTTACATTGTATACCGTTTAATAAAGGTTTTTTTTTCATGGGATTTTGATTACATCAGGCAGGGGGGCCCGAGAAATTTCATGGATAAAAAGGGGGGCTCGGCATAAAAAGTTTGCTCACCCCTGCTCTAAATGACCGCCTCTCCGTTTCCATCAATCCTGCCGTCCGTGTAACTCAACAGCTACAATGTATTATTATATTACCAAGGTCACATTATTTATTGTTACAGTTTGCAGCTCAAGCTGCTGGGAACATTGGCAACAAATGATCACACACAGGAAAGTGTGACAAAGATCTGAGGAGGTGGGCTAAACCTGCTATAGGAATCAAAGGATGCTCAGTATATACATTAAAACTCATTAAAAATGGCTTTGAGTTGAATATAAAAAACATTTTTTTAGTAAATATTATCTAATACTACAGAACAGAGTTGTTTGAACACACACACATAGGATATTTTTTTACATTGTGCCTTTAATGTCTATAATATCAAAGAATTGTAATATCAGCTCTTGTTTCAGCGACATAATTAAATGATTAAATACATTTCCTGCTCCTAAGTACTTCATATTTGAGGCCATTTAATTCATTATTAGCTAATGAGAGATGATCTGATTAGGTTTTCATGTCTTTTTCCGCTCACGATGCCCGTGCTCCCGCTATCCCGCTCAACTGCAAAGCTGTTAGATTTCAAAATAAAGTGAATTAATTTACAAAGACATAACGAGACTTGGAGATAATTGATTTCGCAGGGAGCATTAAATAGTGTAACTGATCTGCAACTTTGCCTAGTTGTTATTATATGAAGTTAATATGCAAATAAAGAAATATTATGACACTGATTGTATTAATTAATGTGCTTATTTAGGAAGCTGATTCAGATTTTGTTTCTCTGTGATGCATGTTCTCGGAATGATATAAAAGCTGCTCCCAATTAGGGTTCGCTGATTAATTTGTGGCTGTGGTTATTATGAGATTGTTTTTATACCAGGGATGAAAAGAAATATGTATCTAGTGCTCCCTAAAGCATGCAAAATCTAATGTTAAACTTATTTTATTGCCCCATATAAAATTGCTCCCTATAACTCCTATAATCCCATATAACTGCTCCCTATAACTCCTCATATTACCCCATGTATCATGTCTCTATAACTCCTCCTATTACCCCATATAATCCCTCCCTATAACTCCTCATATTACCCCATGTAACATGTCTCTATAACTCCTCCTATTACCCCATATAACCCCTCCCTATAACTCCTCCTATTACCCCATGTAACCACTCTCTATAACTCCTATTATCCCATATAACTTCTCCTTATAATCCCTCCTATTACCCCATATAACCTCTGCCTATAACTCCTCCTATTAACCCATATAGCCGCTCTCTATAACTCCTCCAATTATCCCATATAACCGCTCCCTATAACTCCTCCAATTACCCCATATAACTCCTCCTATTACCCATATAACCGCTCCCTATAACTCCTCCAATTACCCCATATAACCGCTCCCTATAACTCATCCTATTACCCCATATAACTCCTCACTATAACTCCTATTACCCCATATAACCGCTCCCTATAACTACTCCTATTACCTCATAACTGCTCCCTATAACTCCTATTACCCCATATAACCGCTCCCTATAACTCCTATTACCCCATATAACCCCTCCCTATAACTCCTATTATCCCATATAACTGCTCCTTATAACCCTTCCTATTACCCCATATAACCTCTGCCTATAACTCCTCCTATTAACCCATATAGCCGCTCTCTATAACTCCTCCAATTATCCCATATAACCGCTCCCTATAACTCCTCCAATTACCCCATATAACTGCTCCATATAACTCCTCCTATTACCCCATATAACCGCTCCCTATAACTCCTCCAATTACCCCATATAACCGCTCCCTATAACTCATCCTATTACCCCATATAACTCCTCACTATAACTCCTATTACCCCATATAACCGCTCCCTATAACTACTCCTATTACCTCATAACTGCTCCCTATAACTCCTCCTATTACCCCATATAACCCCTCCCTATAACTCCTATTACCCCATATAACCTGTCCCTAAAACTCCTTCTATTACCCCATATAACCGCTCCCTATAACTCCTCCAAGATGGGCTGCAGGTGAGCTCCTGCAGGGGAGCCAGGATGGCCTTAGACCCAGGGGTTGGTGGCTGTGAGTTGGAGATGGAAGTAGGAGAGGCCGCAGGCTGCAGCAGTGGTGTAGGCCTTGGTGAGGCTGAATGCGAGTTACAGGAGAGTTTGGAGAGAAAGGAAGGGGCAGAACAGAATCTGCTTAAAAAAGAAGAGAAACGAGCTTTATTGAAGAAGTATAACAGGAAGGTAGAAGAATTGGAAATAGAAAATATTAAGTTAAAGAGATGTCGTGGTCGAGAGGTAGACATGCGCAAGAAGCAAATAAATCATCTGCATGTTGAATTAACCCGGTTGGAGGTTGAGATTGCTAAAATAACAGGGGTTCCAGTCAGACAGAAACGTTCCCTTTTAAAAACTATTGAAATGCTAACCCACAGTGCTGAACAGGGTGCAGAGCAAAGTGCCAAGCAGGGTGCAGAGCGGGGCGCAGAGCAAAATGCTGACCAGGGTGCAGAGCAAAGTGCAGAGCAGGGTGCAGAGCAAAGTGCAGAACAAGGTGCAGATTCATATTGTGGAAACGGTAGCCAAAACCCCATTAAATGCTCTCAAGAAAAGATAAGTTTGGTGACGCCTACAAGAAGTGGGAGAGAAACTAGATCCCAGAACAAGTCTGCAAAGTCTAAAGATAAAACAGAGAACTTATCCCAGGAAAATTCTGATTCAGATCCTGACAGTTTAATTCCACCAACTGCCAAAAAAAACCCAAAGGGTAAAGCTGCAAAAAAAAAGAAAGCAAAGGACCGGAAGCTAAAGGTTTCCACAGGAGAAGGTAACAGCCCTGTAATAGGGTCCAAAGACTTCAGGGAATGGGGCTCACCTCAGGGTGTATCAGACTGTGAGCAAGGATCTGTTCCAGAGCTTCCAGCATCCCAGGGGTTAATAGCAGAAGATCTGAGTAAAAGACCATTGCATGCAAAGAAAGCAGCAGACACCTGTGATGTTGGGTTATCTCAGACTCCCACGCTGGGAGAAGTTAAAGAAATTACAAAGAAATCTGGAGAGCAGCAAAGCAAGAACCTAAAAACTCTGAGAGGAGATCAGCTGCAAATAGAGTTTGTGCCTGAGAGCAGTAAGCCAGAGAACCCATGCTCACCTGGACTTACAGAACCACACCCATGCTTATTAGCTGGTCCTGGGATTCAGAACTCTGAGAGAGGAGAACAGCAGGTGGTAATTAGCAGCAATGGAGACAGCATTAACCCTGTAATGCCTGGGAGTGAAGTTAAGGTTGTAGAGACTGAAAGTGCTGCTCCTATCCAAACAGTTCCTGATAGAGTGGCCCAATCAGAAGATGGGGTAAAGCAAAGTAATGGCATCAAGGTAACCCCAGTTCACACAGCACCCCCTTTAGCCTGGAGTGGGAGATCCTTTGTGAGCGCTGTGACCAGAAATGCACAACCTTTAAAAAGGAGGAACATGGTAAAGTTGAGATATAAGGGTGCAGAGGAAATGAAGCCTGATAGGATTTTTGTAGAAAAACATCTATTGAAAGAATCTTTGGGCTTCAGTGCAGATGACATTTATGCCCTTATCCATGTTCCAGGTTCATGCGAATACGATGTCAGCTTTAAGAGACCTCAGGCTCTGGACTATTTCTGGACAAAATATGAGAGTCTTAAAAATTCAGAATTATGGAAGTCCTTTGCTGCTATTCCTCTGTCCAAACCGGAAACAAAGTCGGTGACAATTCTCTTCAGACACGAATCAGTCCCAATATCAGATATTCTGATATGGCTTGGCAGACAATGCGAAGTACTGGCTCCACCTACAAGAATTATGGACTCTGAAGAAATTTGGGTTGGAGGTTGGAAGGTGCAAGTCAGACTTTGGCGACATGGCAATGTTACAAAGCATTTGCCCAACTCCTTCTTCATAGGAAGAGAAAAAGGAAATTGTTTTAACTATGGGCAGCCAACCTTGTGCCATAGATGTGGTTCAGCCAGACATTTAAGCATGTCTTGTGATGTTCTAAAATGCAACTTGTGCCACTCCTTGGGCCACGAGAGGGCAAGTTGTACAAACATCAGATGTAATTTATGCGATAAATTTGGACATTCATACACGAATTGCGCAGAAGCCTGGCATAATATTTCAAAAGTATGGGAGCAGGAAGTGGACTTCGAAGACAATGAAGCACTTTACGACCGAGCCCTGAAAGTTGCAGACAGAATATGTCTGGATCCGCCTGCAGATGGGGTTGGTCTGGTTCAGCCTAGGGATGGTGCTTGCTTAGATCCTCCTGGGGACGGAGCTTGTCCTGGACCACCTGTGGATGCAGTTTGCCCAGATACTCTTACAGAAAAAACAATTATTGTGAGTGTAAACAAGGCCCAGGAAATGTCAGAAGACCCCTTAGAAGGAATCTCCTCAAATCTACTCCCAGCAGGGGAACAATCTGGGGAATCAGATGATCCTACTTTGATGGAAACCCAAGTGAGGGAAAATAATAATAAAGAAAAAGAAAGTGAGCAGATTTGGGCACAGGGAAAAAAGAAAAGGAAGAAGAGCATGGTAAAAAAAACTTGGAGGGACTCTTTGACGTCCTGCAGGTCCCGCTGGTAAAGTTCCTCAGGTAGCTATGAAAAACCGTTTTTCTGCTCTCAGAAAGGATTGGGGGTCAAGAGCTGAGGACTCCAACGATGTAGAGGAACTTCCCTTATCCGAAGAGGAACATAATATGGATGTTTCCAGAGAGACTGACTCAGACATGATCCCACCTTCAGTGACCGTCAAGAGGTTTGGGTCATTGGGGGATAATGTGGGGAAAAAGAAAAAGTAATACCGTATGTTTTTTCTTTATTTTATTTTTTTTGGGGGGGGGGGGTGTGGCTTAAAATGTTTGTTCATTAATTAATCCTTTAAAGGTAGCAGCTATTAATGTTATAGTTAAGGCTTTTATTTAGTTTCAATTAAAATGTTTATAAAAGGAATGTGAAGTTGCTGTTGAGGAGAAAGGTTGGCACAAATGCTGAGTTAATATCGATATAATATAAGTTTGTACATAATGAGCAGTAATGTTGGAAATTTTTTCAATAAAAAGAGTTCCTCCTATTACCCCATATAACCTCTCCCTATAACTCCTCCTATTACCCCATATAACTATGTATGTATGTAGATAGATAGACAGATACACAGATAGATAGATAGATAAACAGAAAAGAGACATCTCTATACAGTACGTTACCATATGTCATAGGTTCTTCCCAGAGAGATCACTAGCGTAGGAAAGATGACACTTCACGTGTCTGATCCCAAAACACACCTCTGTTGAATTCTAACTCATAATTAAAAAGTAGAGCATTATATATTAAATTCCCTCAATTGAGAACAACATAAGCCCACCCCTGTTGTCAATCAGCTCTGGCTGACATTTAAGACTTAAAAAAAAAATCCTTGCTGTTGAATCTTTAAAGTTTACCTCAATATCTAACAGGCGTCATATCTTTGTTTCTATAATACCTGGGCACACGCCATCTTGACTGTTGCGTCTGTGTACTTAATATTCATGTTTGCATAGGAAATATAACCATATAACTAGGGTGACCAGATGTCCCAGTTTAGCTGGGACAGTCCCGGTTTTTAGGGCCCTGTATTGACTTTTTGGGGTGCTGTCTCGTTTTTTTTTAACCAGTTGGCCGCGTATGCGCGATCGGCGTTTGCCGGTCACTCATGTGCTTGCGCGACGGGCAAGCTCCGAATGCGCGTGCCGATCACGCATGCGTGACATCTGTCCGGGTGTTTGCCGTTACAAATCTGGTCACCCTACATATAACCTCTATTTTTGCGTGGGAAACGAATTTCCGTCTTTGGCACCTCATATCCATGAAACGTTTTGTATCATTTGATTCATCTAATAGCAATGGTTATAATTATCAATTTGTTTTTCTTGCAAATTGCCCTCAGGCCAGGATATATCCATATTTAAAAAATGCACTCTTTTTGGAATGCCTTCTTAGCCACGACCCCTGATACTTTGCAGTCTTTCAAGGTGTATTTAAAATGGTCTTGTTTATTCTGGTGCCAGGGAAGCCATATTTCAATATTCCCATAAAAAAACAACAGATGTCCATATCTCTAGTAATCAGTCCTATAAAACACAGGCCTGGTGTGGGTAATCAACGTTAACCCCTTGTGTGCCAGATTTGATTAAAATACTTAATATCTCATGATATTATCATGACGCCTCCCTATAACTCCTCCTCTTGCTCCATATACCCGCTCCATATACCTGCTCCATATACACGCTCCATATACACGCTCCATATACCCGCTCCCTATAACTCCTATTGCCCCCCAACAGATCCCTGACCGTTTTCATGGGGAAAACACTGAGTGTATAGGACAGAAATGCGGGTTTGGAGCGGGATAAATATATTGTATACACCCGGTCTGTAAGCCCGTGAGGGTTTAATTAACCCTTTCAGTGCCCACGCGTATAACCCTACGATACTACAGCACTTTGAAACGTTGATATTGTCACCACATGGCCCTCTCACACGGTCTGTTTTAATACCAGCTGTAACATCTCAGACCCCCGGTGGCGTCTCTCCATATGCTGTGTAGGATCCCCACTTCTCTGTGAGTTCCTTTCCTGTGTTGACCTACTCCCCCTTTGCTGGGAGGCTGTTCCATGGACCCACTACCCTTTTAGTGCAGAATGACTTGGCCCCGTTTTCCCTGAGCCTGCCACTCTGCAGCTTCAGGGAAGGGTCTTTTGTTCTATAATTTCTCTTTCTGTGGGAGAAAAAACCTTCCACCCTGCAGCTCATTAATACCCTGAGCGTATTTGAAAGTCTCTCATATCCCCCTCCTTTCCCTCTTACACCCCCCTCTCCCTCCTTTCCCTCTTACACACCCCTCTCCCTCCTTTCTCTCTTACACCCCCCTCCCTCCTTTCCCTCTTACACCCCCCTCTCCCTCCTTTCCCTCTTACACCCCCTCTCCCTCCTTTCCCTCTTACACCCCCCTCTCCCTCCTTTCCCTCTTACACCCCCCTCTCCCTCCTTTCCCTCTTACACCCCCCTCTCCCTCCTTTCCCTCTTACACCCCCCTCCCTCCTTTCCCTCTTACACCCCCCTCTCCCTCCTTTCTCTCTTACACCCCCCTCCCTCCTTTCCCTCTTACACCCCCCTCTCTCCTTTCTCTCTGACATCCCCCTCTCCCTCCTTTCCCTCTTACACCCCCCTCTCCCTCCTTTCTCTCTTACACCCCCTCTCCCTCCATTCTCCCTAACAGCCCCCTCTCCCTCCTTTATCTCTGACATCCCCCTCTCCCTCCTTTCTCTCTGACATCCCCCTCTCCCTCCTTTCTCTCTTACACACCCCTCTCCCTCCATTCTCTCTTACACCCCCTCTCCCTCCTTTCTCTCTGACACCCCCCTCTCCCTCCTTTCCCTCTTACACCCCCTCTCCCTCCTTTCCCTCTTACACCCCCTCTCCCTCCTTTCCCTCTTACACCCCCTCTCCCTCCTTTCTCTCTTACACCCCCCTCCCTCCTTTCTCTCTGACATCCCCCTCTCCCTCCTTTCTCTCTTACACCCCTTCTCCCTCCATTCTCCCTAACATCCCCCTCTCCCTCCTTTATCTCTCACACCCCCCTCCCTCCATTCTCCCTAACATCCCCCTCTCCTTCCATTTTTGTCCCATCCTCCTCACTCCTTTCCCACCCACATCCCTAGTCTCCCTCCTCTCCCTCACTCCCCCTTTCCCTCCTTTCTCTCTCACGTTTCCCTCTCCCTCCTTTCTCCCTCACGTCCACCTCTCCTTCCTTTCTCGCACATCCCCCTCTTCCTCCTTGCTCTCTAACCTCCCCTCTCCCTCCTTTCTCTCACACACCCTCTCTCTCCTTTCTCTCTCACCTACCCCTTCCCCCTGTCTCCTTTCCCTCCCTAATATCCCCATCGCCCTCCTTTCTCTCTAATATTACTCTCTCCTTCCTCTATGTATGTATGTTTGTATGTCTTTATTTATATAGCGCCATTAATGTACATAGAGCTTCACAGCAGTAACACACGTGACAATTATATAAATAACAAATAATACAAATAAACAATGCTAAGAAGTGCTTCAGACATAAAAGTAACATTTAGGCAAATGAATCCCCGCTCTGAAGAGCTTACAATCTAATCGGTAGGTAGAAAGAACGTACAGGGACAGTAGGAGAGCATTCTGGTAAGTGCGTCTGCAAGGGGCCAAGGTTTATGTATGAGGTGTAAAGTATGAGTCACGGTGCTACTCATATGCTTCATTAAGAAGGTGGGTCTTAAAGGTGGATAGAGAGGGTGCTAGTCGGGTATTGAGGGGAAGGGCATTCCAGAGGTGTGGGGCAGTCAGTGAGAAAGGTTTAAGGCGGGAGAGGGCTTTAGATACAAAAGGGGTAGAGAGAAGACATCCTTGAGCAGAACTCAAGAGTCGGGATGGTGCATAGCGAGAAATTAGGGCTGAGATGTAAGGAGAGGCAGAAGAGTGTAGAGTTTTAAAAGTGAGGAGGAGAATTGAGTGTGAGATACGGGATTTGATAGGAAGTCAGGAGAGGGATTTCAGCAGGGGAGACGCTGAGACAGATTTAGGAAAGAGTAGAGTGATTCTGGCAGCAGCGTTTAGGATAGATTGTAGGGGAGACAGGTGAGAGGCAGGAAGACCGGTCAGCAGGAGGTTACAGTAATCAAGACGGGAGAGAATGAGGGCCTGAGTCAGAGTTTTATCAGTCGAGCAAGAGTGGAAAGGGCGTATCCTTGTAATATTAAGAGGGAAAAACGACAGGTTTTAGAAACGTTTTTGTCATGGAACAGGTATACCCCTGTCTACACTTCTGTCTCACCCCCCCCCCTTTTTCCTCGCAGCCCTGCTTGTCAGCTTATTAGTGCCAGCTGTATGTGTTTGGTTCTGCACACAAACACAGTGCCATTTCCCCTCTTCCAGCAGCTTGCTGCATTAAAGATGCTACATTATTGCTACATATTGTAGCTTCCCCAGACACTCCTGTGAGTTGCCATGGCAGCCCCAGCCTTTCTCTCTAATGGGCTAGTCTGCTTTCTCCCCCTCTGCTCTGGCCACAGATGGTCTGTCCCCAGACTATCTTACTACCCAGCAGACATTGCTTTTTCCTTTCCACCATTTTCTCTGGACTCGTGAGTACTGTACCTGGCTGTAACCCCTGTAAGGTGCTGCAGAATTATCTTTTCACCTCCCTTTACTACTGAGCACACACAGATATTTAGACCTACACCTCTACACAAGCAACTGTATTCACTTACTTTCCCCAAAATAAAGTAAGAAAAGAAACAGACCTTGTCGTGCTTGGAAAAGAGGGCGAGTTGACACTATCTGAGCTAAGTCATCACCACGTGACCCTCTGGCTTCCAGAATAGTGAAAAGATACCGTGTGCCTTACAGACACTTACAGGAGCTGCTACTCCAGACTCCATGACAATATAGAGCAACCTCTACAGCAGTACATGCAAGCAGCATACACAGCTATACAGAGCAGCCTCTACTGCAGACAAAGGAAGCACCTAGTAGCTCAAACTGCACAGCAGCCTGCAGCCTTAACAGACAAGCAGCAGCTCAAACTGCACAGGAGCCTTGCAACAAACAGTGCTTCTTACACAAAACCTAACTGCCTTTTTCTCTGTCTGAGTTCACCCTCTGCACAGCCCTATAGTGAGGAGCCACCTTCCCACCTACCCCTGCGCACGTCCCCACGGCCAGCGCCATCAAGGGCCACGCCACCGGATACCCGCCAGGACAAGGGCCACGCCACCGGACACCTGTGAGCACAGCTACCCCCACGCTGCAGGACACCGCTCGGCATCATCTGAGACAGACGCCCACCGCTGACAAGGTAAAAAGACCGCACGCCACACGCACTGGCAAAAGGCCTACACACACCTACAGCATGGCAGAACTCAGAGCCTCACCAGACATCACGCAGGAAAGCGATCACTCAGACACAGAGAACGCCGCACAACCGCAACAGGCGCAGGCAGGCGCGAGGCCCAAACGGACAGTCACACTGACACAAAAGGCCCGCGAAAAATATGAGACCGACATTGAAGCGCACCGCGCCAAATTAGAGTTGGCCTGGGAAACAACCGCACTTGGGGTATGCAATGTCGCCGGCGCTGGCAATTCTGTACAACAGCTCGAGCAGGCAATAACTCAATTAAAGATAGATCACGCACGCTACCATAGACTGTCAGAGGTATACGTCACTTACCTGGCCAGGGCTAACACCGGTGAAAGCCTGCAAGAAAGGGACTTACAGCTCAATATTGACTTGACACGTGACAGCCGCGTGCGAACCTCTATCACGGAAGCCGAGAATAAGAGGAAAGACCTTTTGCTGGAAACTGCATCACAGCGCTCAAGCACATCCAGGCACTCATCAAGGTCAGCAAGATCAGCACAATCCAACGCGTCCAGCGCAAGCGCAAACGCTACCAAGGCGCGAGCCACCGCAGAGGCCCCACGTGCCAGGGCCGAATATGGTCGGAGAGAGGCAGCCGTAAGGGCAGAAAAGGCGCGCATATAATAGGAGGAGCAGGTCGCCGCCGCCGCCTCCGCTGCCAATGCCGCCGCCGCTGCTACCGCCGCTGCTACCACTGCCGCCGCCGCTGCTACCACCGCCGCTGCCAATGCGCGTAGAAAGGCCGAATTAGACGCGGATCTAGAGGCTCTAAGCAAAGAAGAGGACGCCGCATAGCCCAAGCCGAAGTCCTAGAAGCAGCTGCGAGACAGGACGGCGGGGAGCTACCGAACAGACGGATAGCCTCAGAGGATCCAGCCCAACGCTCTGAAGACTACGTAAGGAGCCTCTTCAGTGTAAACACCAGCGCACCATCTCAACACGGAGGGAGTGACACCACAGACACCGAAGACTCGCTAGGACCACGAGGAGAAGACGCTGCTCCGTCAATGGCCCACGCTGCCTGAGATAGCCACAGCCGCAACAGTGATCCACACGCCAGAGCACACACGGATGCACCACAACAGGCTCGCAATCCAGGTACACCCACGCGGGAGAAAACAGCCCCTCACACTAGCCAGCAGCCATCACACGTCCACGCCAAGGAAGAGGCGACCGCACAGACCGTCCCAGCAACTACCTCAGAACGGGACAAACACGCCGATGCCTCAGGTCTGACAGACATAGCC